>NC_052243.1:483333-794166 GCF_013401445.1 Tripterygium wilfordii | reverse complement strand
AAACCTCTTAATACATCACTATGTCACTCTTGGATTATCAATATTATACTTATGAAATGTTCTAATTAATTCTTAATTTTTCTATATAATTTTAAAAGAATAGTTTGTGTTTTTTTTGTAACCGATAACGATACAGACAAGTTTATTTTTTGGACATTCAATATGGGCATAAAAACTCCAATCATCTGGCCTGTCTGCACAAAAGTTTCTCACCTGACAACATGATAAATTGAACCAAAGTTGATTGCGTGATCACAAAAGTATTGTTTTAAGTGAGAATTGAATCCAAAACCTTTCGAAGTTTGTGTTATTTATGCTTATGTATAATTATATATAGGCCATATTGATGAATATTTAATTGTAAGTAATTATATTTTATGCATCAAGGAATTGTGGGACTAAATATGTAAGATAAACAACAATTTAAGGTTCTTCTAGATTGAGGAGAACAAGAGATGGAATAAATAATTAAAAAAATCCTAGAATAATATTTTGTGAAAATATAAATCAAGATGCACACGTGCAACGGCCCCACGTGCAACCCTGAGTGTCGGCTTGACTGGTCTTTTAGCCTTAGAGAGAGGGACACATGTCAGCACCATTTTCAGAGGTGGAGGGCACGTGGACATCTACCTTGCAGGGACCCACATACCGTGTGAAAGATATTAAATAAAAAGATAAATGAATAGTGCCACTCGTGCGGCGTGTCAACATCATAATTAAGGGTTGTATTGTGTTTTCTATCCTGCACTTGCACGCCAATCCCGAGGAAAGTGTTTTTCCAAATATGAATTTTAATTTTTTTTTTTTGTTGAGAATTAAATCAGACAAAATTTTCTCTTATCATCCGACATGAGTTTTAACTCAAGCCGTGAGTATAGAAATTTTCCACTATACTACAATATAAGTTGGGTTAAAGCCCACCTGTGATAAAGATATTGCTCTTAGTGAGAATCGAACTCCATATCTCTCGAGTTCATAAGGTTTGCCATCAGAGAGATTCGTCAACTAAATTATCACCCAAATAATTATATTTCTATTATATGTTAGTGAACATGAACTCGGGAATAAACAAACAAGCTCAACAAGGGGTTCGTGAATGAGCTCAAACTCGATTACCTCTAACCAACTAGAGTTCAAAAATGATATTTAAAACTCCGTTAGAGGCTCAAGCTCGTTAACACTCAGTTTGACTCTTTTGTACCCCTATCTACATATGGGCCTTAATTTGAGCCGTCAGGCCCGTACACAAAAGTTGACGGTCCGTACACAGAAGTCTCCTATATGACTACAAGATAATTAAGTTGAATCAAAACTCAACCCATGATCACAAATGTCACGCATTTATTTATAATTTTTGTTGCTATGGATGAGGGGGTTGAACTATTGTCACGCGTTTATTACTAATAATTAGCTGTAGTGATGTAGATCAAGCTAATTACTTCTTGATGAAGACTTAATAAAACCATTCAAACTTGTGCATGTTGCTTTGAAAGTCAAGTCATTTTAAATAAATTGTTTAGTACGTTAAGGTGATTAGTAAATTAAGTTGAATAAACATCTACCAGCAAAGCATGAACTACAAGCAACTTTTGATTATTTTGGATTGATGTTCATGATTTTATAATTTTTTGATGAATCGGTGACACATCATATTCGAAAGATTCCACATAAGTTAATCACAAAAAACATAAACCCTAATTATTCATTTGTCCATGAGAATTTTTTTTTTAGAAAAAAACACAAAAATGGTTCAAATCTATGTACAGAGAATAATGTCTAACATGAAAGCTCATACTACATATTTATATATGTAAGCCATTAAGTCGATACAAACCAGATACCCATGAGCATGTATATATACATATAAAAAAACATATTTTATATGTACATCTATACGCAGAGTTCATCCTGATTGGCAATGCAAAACGACAACAAAACATGCCTTTGATTCAGATGCTCTCTCTAATCACTTTGTCAGTGAAAATACAGGTTGGTGTCAGTACGGACCGGACTTTATACAACATGTCTTCCAGTTATGTATACTTATTATCTTTTATATATATATATATACACACGCACACACACACTGTATAATAGACTATTAATAATACTAGTTGGGTATATGCATGTATCGACAAATTAAAGACACACACACCTCACATAACCTGTATGTATCTGCTTAATTATGCAATTGAGGACAATTAAGTTTCGCTTATTATCTTTAATTCGTTCCAATTTATTGATTGTGCCTTTCTTTCTAGCTATATGTCCTAATAGAGTAATAGGGGGCTTAAAAGCCTCGCTGCTTTTTGTCTCTCCAAAATTAATAGTAGTAGTAATGCTTCTTAATATTGTTTTGGAGGCACCAAAAGTAATTATTATCAAAAAGAAAAGAAAAGAAAACACTATATCTAGCTAGAAGTCTTATCAATATCATCAATAAATAGCTATATAATTTTCTTTTGTTTCTTTTTAATTAAGTGGGGATTAGTACTCAGGTAGAGCTATTAAGGTAGGTTATCCTTTTCAAGAGCCTTTGGATATGAAAAAAAAAAGGCCTAGCTCTCAAGAGTTTACATATATGTGTGTGTGTGTGTTTTCCAATAAAATTTAATATTATTTAAAGAAAATGAATTAAGTAGTATATCTAAGTAGAGAGATGAGTTTGTTTATGAGGTGCGCTCCTTTTAAGATGAGTTGAACCTCTACTAAACAATTGTCTAAAGTTGATGATTAATTAATAATCAAAATTCAGTTAAAATTGATCATTATTCTTTCTCCTTTTTCATGCTCAAGTGGCGAACAAGTACACATGACTAGAAGAAAGTAATATTGGCGGGAGGATCCATGCCATGCATAAACCCATATTTTCAATTAATTAATTAATTACCCAATCAATCCACCTGTGTCCCCTTTGCTCTGGCTTGTAGATTAGCCTTGTCATCATTCTATTATAATTTGGCTTATGAAAATTTGGAATTATGGATATGTGATTGGGAAGTAATTAAATTAATTAAGGGTCTTGTCATTAGGTTTAGGGTTTTGTTCTTATTATGGATTATCTATTCTAGCTTTTCCACTCATATCCCATCAAGTAGGTTATGTAAAGTTCTTATTAAGACACAACTAGCGCATATTAAGATCATATGAGTACATATTTTTTTTGTTGGATCTTAAACAAGTGGATGTGAGTTTGGAAATAAAAATATATATATCAATGTTTATCTAAAATAGTATTTATATATTAATTACTCTAACAATCATCATTATCATCATCATGGTTTAATTTCAAATAACTTGAGATCTCCTACATGAATCTACGAAAGAAATTCCATCTTGGATATTATATTCACGACTAAACTGGAGAAATGTATTGGGAAGTACTGCTATCTCCAGAGTTTAACATTTAAGAGTGAACCGACTTTTGAATGGATTCTCCATCACCAAATTTCTTTTGAACATAAATAATGCCTTTTTCTAAAAAAAATTCATTGTGCACATGTGGGAAAGATCGAGAGAGCACTTTAATTAAGTTGGGGTGTCATTATTAGGGGGTGGGAAGTAGGGCCAGTGCCACATTAGTGCAAGGTCTACATGTTGGTGCCTATGTGTGAGAAAAGAAAGTGATTGATACAAATTAATCACTGTTTTAATCATTAATTAATTCAATGGTACTGTTTAATGGTCGACAACCCTGACCTTGATCACTTTTAATTAGTACTTAATTCCTATTAAAATATATAGAGAAGACCCATTTGTGCCGACCCCTTGTTCCTCAACTCTACTATTCCAGTGTAACTATCTCTTGTGTTCTATATATCTTGACAATAGGATTATTAAGATTGATAGAATTATATCATTAATTAAGAACAAAAAAATGCACATTCAAAGGGTTTTTATATGACACTATAGATTAATTATGATGAAAATTACACTCTAACAGTCTAATTAAGCTGGAAGAAATATAGGCTAGGGTGATTTCTCTATAATTTTAGGGTTAAATATCTAATAATTAATCTAGGAGAGCATGAGTAGCTAGCTTCTTAAGTTATTGATCAAATTGATATTTCCTCTTCACCTACTTTAACTAACTGATCTTCCTGAATCTATATGGTTTAATTAGATTGATTAGTGAACTAATAGGAGTTAGCTGTTATCAAAATATATAAATAAAAGGAACAAAAATAAATAAAAAAAAACCATGTAATTATATATAATCTGTCATGAACAAATACAAATGGGTTTGGTTTATGTTAGCTCTTTTTTGTCGTTTAAGGATGTGAAATGGAATCTCATGTGATGGAATATTAAAAATAAATATTGGGACAAGATGGTTTTTTTAAGGGGGAATAATGAAGAATGGTAGCCCATTTAGGGGACCAATTGTAATTAACAATTCATCCACCCCCACCTCCCTTTGGTGTTTATATACTTGGTCATAAATTGCTCAATTTCTCTGCCTATCTATAGAGCTAATTAAACACAACACAAACATCCCTAAATACCAGATCAAATTAACCAATTAAGATGGCAGGCTCTTCTTCTGGCTCTCCATGTGGAGCTTGCAAGTTCTTGAGAAGAAAATGTCTGAGAGGCTGTGTTTTTGCACCTTATTTCTGCCATGAACAAGGTGCTACCCACTTTGCTGCCATTCACAAGGTTTTTGGTGCAAGCAATGTCTCAAAGTTGCTTGCTCATCTCCCTGTGAATGATCGGTGTGAAGCCGCCGTCACGATCTCTTATGAAGCTCAAGCTAGGGTTCAAGATCCCATCTATGGTTGTGTTTCACATATCTTTGCTCTCCAACAACAGGTAATTAGTATAATTAATTAGTTCATACCCTTAATTTTGATTCAATTGATCTAAATATTGTATAATTGGTTGTGCTGAAACCCTAATTTTATCAAACTTGATGTGTTTTGGACTTTCTAGGTTGTGAATCTTGAAGCACAACTAGCCTCTCTCAAGCAACAAGCGGCTAGAACATTTGTGAACGGCACGGGTGCCATAAACCCTAATGAGAGATTCTATGGAGAACATGCTTCTTCTCACACACAAGATCATGTTCAAAGCTGGATTCATCATCAGCTAGAGAGTAGTTCAGAAATGGTGCCACAATTCAACATTCCAAACCTCACCAACAACATTAGTACTCCACACTATGAAAATGCACTTCTTGATCCAAAAGACAATGTCTCGTTGGACGGCTTCGAAGAGGGTTCGAATTCGAATGGTGTGCAAACAAACAGCTGCTGGAATTTCCATGACAGTGCTAGGGATGATCTTCAATCGGTGGCGTTTGGTTACATGAGACATTCATGAAGAGATCGATCGATCGTATATATTATCGGTGAAGACGAATTTGTCAATTTTGAATTGCTGATTGATTCATATACTTTGAGACATGAATAGGAACCCTAGCTAGGACAATGTTAATACAATCAAAACCCCTTGCAATTGGGATTTTGGTAGAAGAAATTAAGTTCTCCGATATAGCAGGGGGAAGAAATTAAAACTGGTTATGTTTTCAAATACTAGTTTGTGCATTTTAGACCTAGAAATGAATTGAAGGACCTAAATCTTTGACCTAATCAAGGAAATTACCTATATTTTTCCTTTATACAATAAGATTCAATACTGGTAGAGTATTTATATTGTCCTCTTGATTACTTTCGTTTGGAGAGTAAGAAAGTATGACCGATAAACCTCAACCGAGGTAGTTAAGGCCACCAAAAAGTAGAGAAAGAAAGTATGTCTAGATGTATTTAACCATTCGTTTTGAATCAGTACGCTATGCATGATGATGATGATGATGATATATCTTAGACTTTCAAAACTCTATAATCTAGTCATTAAAAGACAATAGCTTTAGATGTTTAGTGTTGAAACTAATTAAGTTGTTTAATTACCTTATAAATATATACAAGTAGAGTAAACTTATATATGGATCATGCATATAGTGTCTGGGGATAGTTGCATATATATATATATATATATATATATATATATATTGTCACATTTTCCTTCTTTAGCAAGACAGCTAGTTAGAATCATGAAAGAGTAGGTGAAGATACAACCTCATGATCATTTTATATATGCATAAATGATCCCAAGAAAATTAAAATACTTGCTAGTCTCTCGTTTATCAATGCATTTGTGGAACAAATCCTTAATTTAATTAATTATCTAGCTAGTCTCATATTTCTATTCTTAATTCATTTGTCCCTGGCATGCAAATTTTGATTTGAAAGGCTTGATTAGTATAGTCAGTTTGAACACGAATTCCCCAAAAAGATAAGAATCTTAAATTTACATGCATTATTAACATCGTTCAATGTGATATTGGGATTAGAAAATTTGGAGTGTGTGTGTGTGTATATATATATATGTAGCTAACCTCTTCCTTTTCAATTGAATATTTCAGGTCCATGGAATCAATATTTTTTGTAGGCAACTGTACGTACTGGAGATTGATTGCAGGGAGTCTTAATTTCTTAAATATAACTAGAATTACTGAATTGATTGAGCTTCCTCCTTAATACTGCTGAAGGAGTTTTAGCTTGAAGAACAAAGTACAATATATTTTATGATCTTATGATTAGGGTTTTGAATGCATAGAGCTTTTTAGTCCCATCTTGTTCAATATGCAAGTGGTTTGTACACAATGATCCCGGTGGATTGAGGATAGATTAGATGTGGACAGGGTCGGAGTACGTAGACCTTACCTCTACATAATATGTAGATAAATAGTTTCTAGGAATTAAAAATTTGTGACATCTTGGTTGTACCCCTGTAACTTTATTATTGGGTCATATGTTTGCATACTAGGTTGTCCGCGACGATTTTTTTATTTAAAAAGTACACAATACTAACTTACTAAGTTAATTTGGGCCTAAATTCAATCTAAACAAGTATGGCCCACTTTGATAGGGCTATGGCCTATGTGTGCGTCAGTTCCATGCCGACATTACCAATGGGCTTTGTGGGTTGGTTTTGGGCCATGTGTGCGTAAGAACATATTGCTCATCTCTGATAACAGAACTTTTGATAAATTACTTTCTGAATTTTGACTCTTACTTTGACGCTAACATGATAATCAAGACAGATTATTACCCTACAAAACATTATATTATGTCATAATATTAATTTTTTTTTTGAAATATCACATAGAATTATGTTTACGGGTAGAATCGAACCTTGAGTATACATATGTCTAACCCAATTGATTGTTAATCAAGCAAACTTTGGTTGATATGTCATAATATTAAATAAATCAACCTTATTTAAGCATTTATTATTTTTCATTAACCATACATGCACTGGTCTTAAAAAAAAACACACGTACACCGGCTTTCGATTTAAATTCCATCTAATACCAACTTTGGAAGAAACCAAGAGTTGCCTTGCCCCACCCTGAGATTCACTCGTATGGTAAATTTCAAAAACAACGATACGCTCCAAAATATATCTCAGATTAGTAATAAATATAATCCCAACATGAAATCGAATCTGAATACGTACGCTTAACCCACGGCCACACATCAATGACAAGAGTAGTTACTTGTGAAGACAAATTCTTACATCACATACAATAATGGACAAATCAAACGGCTAAGAATGCACGTGCGGTCTCATGTTCAATAGTCAAACAATTTCCTTGGTATTTTCACCGTCCAATGATTCAAACTTACGCTATATGTTAATATTATGGCCAGTCCAACCTTTCCTGTCATGGCTTTTGTTTTCTTGCTATTATTTTAAGGCAATAAGCATGTAAGCATTGTTTTAAAAATGATTACAAACACATCACCTACAGCTCTATCATGTGAATCTATTTTCTTTCTGCAACAACTTGGTCCAAACACCTCAAGTCTCCGACTACTCTTATCACAAGATTTCATACAACTTAATTTCTAACACTCGGTGATAACTTAAATGGTTATTTCTATATATTTAGGGTATAAAGAATCTCATCTGAGGTCGAGAGTTTGATTCTAAATTGTTGCAGCTATTACCAAGTGTTTTGCGTTGTGCCTCTGTCAAACTAACTTAACATGCAAGTTTGCTCATGTGTAACCTAACCTGAGTTTAAGCTTAGTCGACTATTCAAAAGAGAATGCATGTTGAGTTATTCTCGATCGGTTAAAAAAATGAAGACTAATAATATTGTGCATATATGCATGTTATGTGCTCTTTTGAACTGTGTTTGACAGGGAGAAGAACTTAAAAAGTGAAAGAGTTTCTTCTTCCTTGTCTCCTCCTTTTTAGGTTCTCAAATTCACTTTTCCGGGACATCTTTTGTCAATTGAACTCACATTCAACTAATGATCACTCATCACCCCAATTAATTAATGCTCCTTTGGAATAATCACTTTCTTAAGTGCAATTAATGGAGTCCAGTAGAGTCATACACACACACACACACATAATTAATTATACTTTTTATATATCTCTTCATTCTTTCTCAAATTTTCAACATTGTCTGTTAATGCCGAAGACAAAGTATGAAAGTGATTTCAAGCCGCTTGACTGGCAGCAGGATCACTTCTTTTTCTTCTTTTTTTACATTATCGGTCACTAATTAATTTTTTATTGTCATGGGGCTCGAAGAACATGACCAGATTAATTAATTGATTAACACGCACGACTTGACTAAGATTAACATCCTAATTATTTTGTTGTTTGTTTTTAGGACTTATAAGTACTTTTTGGGGGCCATCAAAATATGAGCTAGCTAGCTTTCAAACGATTGCTGTAATTAGTCAATTAATCAAAGAGACTGATAAATATATACTTCAAAATGAAGCAAAATCTCAAGCAAGATTGATCACATCATTCATTGCTTTTAGTTAATTTCTCTAATTGACGAGATCGATGGACAGTTAATTAACGTCTCCCCTAGTTAAGAAAATCGGATTAAGGTACTTAATCTCATATATATAACTATATAAGGATGTTCCCAACGTTCTCTCACATCATAGCATTTGGCGATCCAAATTGGTTTGGTAAAAGTTGAAGAAGCTACTTAATTAAGTCCATATTGTAGCCTTGTGCATGCGATCAAGGGAACACCTTGTCCATTTATTTGAATACAACAACATAGGGTATTGGTATAGTTAAAATTTGTAAGAATACTAATTAGTATTAGGGGGTTACACCCTACACCATGTAGGTCCATATGCATGGTACTCTTCTCAAGGATTTGCTTAATTAGCCCTTTTTTAGCATTCACTCTATCTTCTCCGATCCCTAGTCTTTGTTTTAGCGAATAACCCACCCAAGAGTTGGCCAATCTCATGACCCAAACCTACATGGTAAAAAACTCCAAATACATGTCCCAATTCAATTGTAAATATAATCTCAAATACCGAATCGAACCCGAGTATGCACGCCTAATTCAAATATACCAAGGGCCCGTTTGACAAAGCTTTTTTACCAGCTTTTATACTAGCATGTTGTCTAAATGCTACTCACTTGCCAAACAACAATTTTCCAGTGTCAATTCCTAGACACTTTTGCTAGCATTTTATTGTCAAATGGAAAAGCTACCATGAAGGACCATTTTACTAGCATTTTGATTTATTTTCCCATATTGTCCCCATTGTTTTAGTGTTATCTCCATATTATCCCTAAAAAGTCATTCTCTCTTCATATTTTAATAAAGATAATTAATTGAAATGTTTATAAAACATTAACTTATAAAATATTAATTAATTATCTTTATTTTAGAAATTATTAATTATTAATTATTTATATTTATATGCATTTATTACAATTGAAATGCATAATACGTAACCCTGAGCTTATTAAATAAATTAAATTAAATTAAATTGATTAATTGATAATTTATTATTATCTTTAATTAATTTAAATTCATTATATTAATTTTATGAATTAATTTGTATGTTTAGATATAACGTATACAAGTAAAATGTATGCTACCCCTGCACGTAATTTATCCAATATGCTACACAGCACAAATGTTGACAGTGAAAATTCAACCAAACACCTACCCAACATTCAAGCAGCATATCTGCTACTAAAATTGTCCAGCATTTCTGTTACCACCATTTCTGTTAGCATATCTACTACTTTACAAATGCTCTACCAAACTAGCCCCAAGATCCACTTGCCACTCAAGCGACTCCCTAAGGACTCCAATCCCTAATCATCTTAATGCCAGACTATTTACTAAACTTTTTCACTTTTCTTTCTCCAATCACAAAACTAATCACTAATAAAAAAGAAGAAGAAGTTTCGATTCAGTCATTTCCTTGCAAAATTAATCAACACTCAGTCATATATTATATGTTCCGTGTTATTTTTGTATCAATTTCCTTAATCAAGCTGTCTGATAAAGATAGTGGGGGGCCAATAATGCATATTAGCAAGAAAGAGATAAAATTGACCTATATATATATATATGCATCTAGAGCTCCTTCAAAGAATAATGCTTGTCTTATTCTTAATGAGCCCATCTAAATAATGCCACTGAAGTGTTCAACTTGGACTTGTGTCTTGTTTAAGCCACCGAACTTGATAGGCGAATGTAAGTAAAACAATAATTCTATAAGAGATTACCCAAATCCCAATGTTTTCCCCATTCAAACTGCATATGGGAGATAAGAATAATCTCTGACACACTACTCCATTATTGTTGTCCAAGTGAGTGAAAAAAAACTAGGTTATCTTCGAAAAGTAAGTTAATTAACCACCCTAGCTACTAACCTCACAAAGAAAAAGGAGAAAAGAAAAACTAAGTTATCTTCATGAAGCAACCTAACCACCCTAGCAACTACTTTATTCTATGATTATTTTCTTACAACTAATGTTATTCACTTCGGTGATAGTCTGCTTATTCTGTAATCAGGTAGGAAACTTCTATGCATAAGGGCCTAACTGCTCGAATTTAGACTCACATCAAGTGTTCAAAGTAAAAAATTTGTATGGTTAAAAGAAAGTATATAGCTTCTCATTGAAGAAAAAGATAGAAGGCCGTGATCACTTGACATAACAGCGTCATCTCATCAATTAAACTACTCTCTGTGAGTACAATTCGGTATATATACACCATCGATCCATAACTTGAACTCACAAAAAGGCAAGATATGATATATATATATTTTTTGATAAATCAGAATTTATTAGAAAAAAAAGAAATTACATAGGACAACAACTCCTCTTATAACCACCAATAGCCTTAACCAAAAAAAGCACTAGCACTGGAGAAAAGAAAGACACAAAAGAAGGGAAAGATTCAAGGGCATTAGAGAAGCCATGACACCATCAAATCCTGTCTATCAACCCCTTTCTTGGCTAAGAAATTTGCATCTCTCCAAATATGGACAAAATTCATTGCATCAAAGACCTTAGTAAGATTAGTGATTGCATTGCAATCCTAATCCATAGACCATGGATTGGAGGAACCCTTCTTGAGCCAGGAGACAGAGTTGCGAGAATCAGATTCCACAATGAGTTTCACCCCATTACTTGAGCCATGAGCTACTGAGATCTCAAGGGCTTTCCTCATGACCTTCTTCTCAGCTGAAGTTGCATCAAGAGTTCCTACTAGCCTAAGAAGATACACAAGAAATTTCCACTACTATCTCTTAAGACCCCACCAATTCCTGCCTTATCCAGCCTAGACGAACCACCAGTATTCCATTTCAAGTAGCCAGATCTGATAGAATCAGTTTCTCATCATTCTAAGCGCCAATGCTTGAAGTTCACCCGAGTGATCTCCATAGCTAGTATAATTAGGACCTTTCTTGGTGGCACTACAAGATTGAAATGCTGAAAAATCCTCTCTGGTGCTGCTTTGTATAGTTTCTTGGAGGGTGAACATCCCTTCATTGTTATTATTGCTGTAATGATCGACCGAATCAAGCGAGCTTTGTGGAGAGGAGATTGGATTGTAATTGGCTGGAACTGCCTCACCAGTACTAGTGCTGGTAATATTGTTGTTTCCTGCAGGCCAATATTGATTCTCTGTGTTCCTTGAACCCATCATGTTTTGATGACATAGTTGTGCCTTCACTTGCATCAGTTGTGCTTGTAAACAAGCCACCTGCAAAACCCAAAAATAAAAATCAACAAGAATAGTAAAAAAACACAAATATCACATTGCATATTCGAAGTTCCGATCGAATCTAGTCATTAAAAAGAAGTGATTCAATACAAGAACGAATTAAGCCTAATACTACAGAGGAAATTAAGTGAAACACTCCAGATACAAATTAAGATATCTATAACTTCTCCATCAGAATCTACCCCTAACGTAGAGTAGCTACGCAACTCAATCATGCATAGTGAAATCATCAAAGATTTGACCTTTTCGAACTCTATTTGGACTTAACGATAGGCTCGGGAAACAACGAGAAGATGTGTATAGTCTATGTTCCTCGGTAATTGAAGCCCAAAGATCTATGAACTAGCTCGTGTTTGACTAGCAGAGCACGGGAAACAACGAGAAGATGTTTACGAAAATTTGACTATTTAATTAATAGAAGGTTAAAGAGATGAAGACATGAATGTATACATATATGTATGTACCTGTTGTTGCAAGGAAAAAATGTGAGAGACACATCCATAGACAGGGTCTCTAATCCTGGCTTGAGCTTCATAAGCAATGGTTACAACAGCCTCGCAGCGATCGGCGACAGGTACGTGCAGCAACAACTTGGAGACATTACTAGCACCAAACACCTTATGAATGGCAGCAAAGCGAGCAGGGCCTTGGTCGGAGCAAAAATATGGTGCAAAAATGCAGTCAGAAGCGCATTTTCGCCGGAGAAACTTGCAAGCACCACAGGGAGTGCCAGTCCCAGTCGTCCCAGCTGATGAGGCCATGGTTGTTTGATTCAGAGAGAAACAATAGAAGAAATTAAAAGAAAGAAAGTAGCTAGGATTGAAGAGAATCTTGGGAATTCTTATTATAAGGCACACGAACACACTAGGAAAAAGTGCAAAAAAATTCAGAACATTATGTGGGTTGAGTGGGAGTGGGGAGGGGTCCTTGGAGTTTAGGGGACATAGCCTTGTTATATACTATATAATATATAAAGGGTGTGTGAGTGAAGGGGGAGAGACATGGAAGGTCTTTGTGTAGGGTTCTAAGGGGACATTTATTGATTGTTTATGCAATTTAATGGGTTTTAAGCTTAAACAAACTCATTAATTTATATGACGTAAACGACTTTGTTTGTGTTAGAAAAGCTTCCATTTTTCCGCCGCTCGCCGCAGCTGGGAACTGCTGCTATTTGTCGTTTTCTGGAAGGTTGTCTATGCACGCGTGGCAGTGAGTTTCATTACCGACAACCCCCACTCAGATCAGATTAATTGAGAAAGAAAACATTATTTTAAACTTTCGTTGAATAATTAGGCTGATCATATGTAGTTTGATCTTATAGACATTTGATGGTCATGGTCGTGTATCTGGTGCTACCCTGCCTAAAAGAATTTTGGAAGTAGCGTATAACCAGACAAAACAGAAGCTTCAACGGCCGCCCCTACCATCAAAACCCATTTCAGGTCACAAAGTCCATTCACCCGAGAGCGGGAGTTCAATTCTATGCTATTTCCAAGTAATTCGCATTGAATCTCGACCCAACTAATCTATTAACAAGGCTTACACGAGCCTAGGCTAGTTTAAGAACACGCCTACTTAGATGTTCTCAATTGGGAAAAAAAAAAAAACGAAGTGGGGGTTTCTTTTTTAGTTCCAGATAGCTCTTTATGCAACTGCTTGAATTGGCTTTACAAGATTTTGCCAACTTGATTCAGACCCGTTTGGATTTTAGGGTCAAAAATCTTGCCAATGCTCAGAGTTTCCACCCCCATGTTCTCTATGGCATCACCTGCTGAAACTGTGCTGCTTATATAGTCGTCAGCTATTTTATCACAAAAACTCTATTTCAGAACTTTAATGCTCAAGCACTTGGGGTAAAGTATCTCATGATAATACTTGTTGCTTATCCTTATTTTATTGCAGAAAACAACAAAAACTGAATGTTACAACTTTGCTGACTACTGTCGAACAAGCAAATTTGGAAAAATGTGAGTGAATGGCAAGAATGTAACCATGATTATCTTTGCATCAGCACACACGTGGAAAACTTCCATTACGTTAGCAGAGTGTTGAAGTTGAAGTTGAAGTTGAAGCCTCAGAAGGAAAGAGATATGGGGCAACCCAAATATAATTGGTAGGGATTGCGAAGAAAAAGAAGCATGAAAGGTTCGTCATCTAACACACGAATATGGATTTTCGCACCAGAAAAGTCTATTCTGTGTCAAAGCTCTTACCTCATATGTTACTGCATCACATCTTCCTAGCCTCACTTCCCACAGCCACCTTCAGATGACATAGCTTGGAAAAGAATTTAAAATGCAAATCTTATCTCTCCCCCTCTACTCACAATGGGAGACACGCATTGGTTTTGGATTGGATTAAACGGTTCTTCCTCTGCACATGAGGCAAATGCAATGCAAGCATCCTGCTATAGCTTGTATGCAGAAAACAATTCAATCCAATGCACGCCATTGACAAACTAAAACAAGCTCAACCAATCTGCATCAACAAATTGGTGACTTAATGACTTCAACATTAGCATACGTGCTCAATGGAAGTAATATAAGAAGTAATGTCATGTGCAGAGAGGGAAAGAAGCGGACAAATGATACTCCTGCGAGTTCTTTTCCCACTCTTCCCTGAGAAGTAACAATTTTCTTTAGACCACTTGAGCCAGTACAATGGTAACTGTATTAGTCTAAATCAAATCACAGCAATAGCTCAGGATAATCCCTTTTCCTTCGTCTAGTAGCCATTGCTCTAAACATCGCCCTGTGTATAAAATTTACTCTTCATCTTGGAGTTGATTCTTGGAAGCTTGGTTCATATATTAATAAGATACATAATAGGAATAATTTAGCATTCCAGAGCAGGTACCAATATTTGCATCCGTCTATATCAGTTCAAGTTTGCAATGAAGGAGTTTGCATAAAGAGGTACTGCAAAAAGAGCCCAAAAGCGTTCATGATATCCAGAAAACATGATAATTTCAAGAATGATGTTTAAATTGCAAACAATTTGGTGCATACCTCAAATGATTTTCCCGATCTTTCATATTGCAACATGCTCAAGGCCACTTCACAGCTCTGAGACACAATAGGCTCGGGATCTTTTGCAAATTCCTCGAGGAGTGCAATACTATGTTCATCTGCTCAAAGCAAAGATGATTTAGTATTGCATAAGGCCAACTTAAATTGTGCTTAACTTCAAAGCAATGAAGATATCAACATAGTTCGCCAACATCCACAGAGCAGTATCTGCTACTTATTCAAAATGGAAATAACAAGATGCTAGAGATAAAATCACCAAGTCCAATTGACAGCAACATATGGTGCGAAATATATACAGTGCAAATGGATATGCGTAAAAAAAGAGTGGAATATGGCTAAAAAACGGCAACTAGAAGTTTCAGCAACAATTAGGAAGAAAGGATCCTTTGTGAGAAGTGCATACTATATTTGATGTAACATGGGAAAATATAAACTGTTTTCCTAATCAGGATCACTATTCAAAAAGAAAAAAAAAACTTTCACCACAGAAAAGTCAAGAGGTGGTCATACCAGCAATAGAACCAAGGGCCTCAGCAGCCTCATGTCTAACCATTGGATGCTCATTCACATCCCTGAGAATGTCACTTAGTGCAGCAGAAGCAGCATTATTTTGCAATTGGCCCAATACATAGGCAACCTGAAATAACAGATATAAATCAATTAGCATCCAAAAGTACAGAGTACAAGATTCATCATCTGCAAAAAGGATAGTATCAGCTAAGGCACATGAAGGCCCTGGCATAGTAAACCAATTCAACTAAAACAACCAAACCGAGACATCAAAACTTAACTCCAATGACAAACACAAACAGACACAAAACAAACAACAGGTGGTTAACACCAACAGAAAAGATTATGATCTAAAGTTGAAGTTGGCTGAAATTGACAAAAATAAGATTTCAGTACATATAACAAACCTCATGCCGCAACAGAGCACTTTTGCCACCCAAAGAATCAATTATTGCAGAAACAGCTGCATCTTCACCACGATTTCGAAGTGCAAATAATGCAGCATACCGATCATACATGCATTTCTCTTCATCCAGAAGAATATCCCTTCAGAGTGTTCAACATTGGTCAACAAAATAACCAGTATAGAAAAAATATAGGTCAATAACTAGTGAAATGTCCAGACAAACCTCAGCTCATCAACAGAGGAACAAGAAGAAACTGGCGCAGCTGGATCAACCGACATGAAAGGTGATTTTTCAGTAGAGGACGTGCCATCACCATCAACAACAGTCTTCAATTCCTCAATTCGTTTGAGAGCCAACTCGCAGGTTTCCTGAACCTCTGGAGCTGGATCTACAAGCAAACTATTCTGCAAAAGAGGAATATTACTTTCTAAACCAATTGCTCCAAGAGCTTCTGCAGCCTGCAAAAAAGAAAAAAGAAACAGAAAAAGAAAAGACCAGAACAAATTGAAAACACGTCATTGCAGTAACATAATCAAATAGTAAAAAAGAAAAAAATGGAAGCACAGGGCAAAGGGTGGAAATAAATCACCTCATGACGAACAATAGGATGCAAAGAAAAATCATTGAGAACTGATTCTAAAGCAGGAATAGCTTCAGTATCTTGCATCTGACCCAATGCAAATGCAGCCTCGTGGGCCAACAAATTTGAAGAATCTCTTGTTGCTGCAAGGAGACACTAATTAAGAAAAAATGTTTCATGGTAAAAAAACAAACTAAGAATAAACTTAATATTTCAGAAAGTATCTCCAGGTCAGTGATACGTGAAAACCTTAGATAGATAGAAGTGGTTGGCATAAAAACTAATAAAAGAATAGAAGTTCAAAATATGTTTATATTGACATATTTTATTATAATACAAATCTAAATACATGAATCACTGCGTCCAGCATAAGTGCATAACAACGGCAATACGGCATCTGGACTCTGGAGAGCAGAGAGATGTAGCTTCAACATTTAAAGTTAATTAATTTTATTAGAGTCAAGGTGCAGATTTTTGAACATGATCACCTACAAGAGAACAACCTAAACTTATTCCAGTAACAAAAGGGTGCCAATTTTTTAACACGATCACCTACGAGAGAACATCCTAAACTTAGTCGAGTAACAAAAGCAACCATAAGACCATGACACCTCCAAAATTGTACTGCAACCGTATCATTCTTCACCATTAAGTACAGTCATTTCTACTTTTTCTATTGGTTCAGGACCCTATCTCAACAGTCTCTGAAGTCTTCCTCACCCAATCTCAAAATGAAATTCCTAAAAAAAACTCATCCATCACCATTCATCGCACAAAGTGTTAACCATTTATGCATAAAATTCACCTTTAACAATGATAACTGGTAGACTTGTAAACAAAAAAAAAAATGATAACTGGTACATAACAAAAGGAGAAAAGTAGCTTCAAACAACCAACTAAAAGAGAAAGAAGAAACACCAAAGACTCCATATTTGAGTGCAAGAGGCTGTTTTCAACTTCCAAGAGCATCAACAGTACCTTTCAAGGGAATGAGAAAACACCTAACAGCGAAAGCACACTCTAACTGAAAGAGACATGCATAAAGCGACCAAAGAAAACTAAGATAACGAACAAACCACGTATGAGTGCGTCTCGGGGGCCGGCGCCTTTGAGGTTGCGGAGAGAGAAGAGAGCTCTAAAGCGCTCCGATATGGGTTGGGTCGGATCCAGCAACCGTTCACAAAGAAATTTCTCCATCGGCAATGATGATGCAGTCTCTTTCAAGGAACCCATCCGTTGGCGATGAAGACGGCGGCGTTGGGTCGTCCAAGCAGCCGATCAGCAAGTAGATTCTGGTTCCACGAAGTTACGATCCCACTCGAGGAGAGCACCTCTTCTTCCTTCGAGTCTGGGTGGACTCTTGATTTCAGTTAGATGGGCCAAAGTTTTGGGCCTTTACAACAAGGCTGTGATTTTTCCTTTTTTGAGGCTCAGTCCAGTACCAAATAAGCCCGAGAATCGTACGGTCAAGAAGATATCATAAGTGGGGCCCTTATGTTAGTGGGCGATACTGCTATGCATACCATTTATCCCTGGACTAGGTTTTAGTTTGGATTAGATGGGCCTATATTTTGGGCCTTGATATTAAGGAGCAGATACTTCCTTTTGAGAGGCCCAGTCCAAAACCAAATAAGCCCGAGAATTACGGCGATGACGATCAGTGGGGCTCATAGTTTATGTGGGGCCATATTGTTGTTCTTATCAACAAAACGGCACAGTTTTTGTCAATCTTACGCATCCATGGTCCCACACCACAACACGGCCTTCCCACCCAGACGGCCAGAATCGTCTTCTATAGGTTGATGTTTATAAGGCTCTCGCCATTACCTCTCCTTTCCTACTCTTTCAGTTGTCTGCTTCCAGAGCTTTCCCTCCACAGGTAACTTGAATTCGTTTCACTCTGCTCCAAAATAAATCTCAGATCTAAATATATACCTAGCTTCAATTTGTTTGTGTTCTCGGTGATTTTGATTTTATAATCTAACTTGATTTATTGTTATCGTTCTTGTTTTGTTTGTGCCAATTTAGATCCGTATTATTTTGTGCATTTTTTTTGATCGTAGCATCTTGTTCATTCGTGATTCTGGTGGCTTTTCCATTTAACTGTCTAAGTATTTGATCATCGTCAATGGACAGACAAGGTTTGGATTGTTGACATCTGAGATTGGTTGCGTGAGAAGCTGAGGAAGGGCGGCGATCCCGTAACGAATCAATCCATGAATTCTAGGAGGTTAGTTTTTTGAACCAACTTCAGATGTGTTTTGAGATTTGAGAATCAGGATTCTTCATTCTTGACTTCATAAATATCGGTTCATGCTTGTAGATTTTAAAATTTGTGTGGTATTTTATAGTCATCTCACACAGTCATACGAATGATACTTGAATCTGTGCATGAATCATTCTGAAAGTGATCTAAGCCTTCATTCGTGACTTCTGTTTGGTTGATTTGTTAAATTTAGTCACAGTTGTGGTGTTGGTAGTTTGTAGAAATATTTTAGGTTATCTATACTTTGCTGGTAATGGAGTCAATAACTTAACAATTGGAATTTTTTCAGTTAATAGAATTTTGTATAATCTGAATAGGTTCAAACAACATTGTCTGACCTAGTGCATTAGTTTTTTGTGCCTTAAAAAACTTTAGGTTGCAGTATCTCTGACGAGTCTGCCACAAATTTAGTTCACCAGCACTGTTTGGTGATCTAAACCATTTTATTAATTCTTAACTGTTGTCCCTTGCCTTATCTTTTTTTAGTGATATTCATACAGCAATTGGTTGTCGTTCTGGAGTTGAAGAAACACTTGCATACTGGTGCTGCATGCATAGTTGTTTCTGTAAAGTACCTTGTTGGACCATGATTGGCAATAGTTCACAGTGTATGTAGAAGATCTGCTAGGCATAGTATCAAATGCATATCATATAAGTTCTTTGTTTGAGTGTTAAAGAAATTTGTTGAAGGTGCCATAGACAAGATTACAGAGACGCTATAATATTGATTGCCTTGAGCAAGCTATCTATAGAAGTTTCATTGCTCTTTAAGTCCACTTTTGCAAAGAGAATCCCAGTTCTTGAACTCATATGCCGCAATAAATCTGATGGCCCAAACTGATGTCTATTTATTTCTTTTTTCTATTTGTGCTCCAAATAAGATTTCATCTTGATCTGCCACAGCTTCTTGATAATACTTCACACCGTCTTGCCACCTCTACATTTAAAATCAGGCCACGTTCCCTTGGTTGTAACCTACTAACCTATGTGGTATAGCACATAGCTTCTCAAATCTCATTGCTTTAGAAGGTAATTTGATGAGGAGGAAGAAGGACAAGCCACCCACTGCTTTACCCAAGTTAGCCCATTCTAGTTTGGTTTTGTAAATTGTAATCCTAGATAATTGCCGTGATAGTCGGGGCTCCAATGTTAGTTAGCGATGAATATGGGCCCAAATGTTAATTTTTTTTCATCTGAATCTTATTTTTATTGTTGTGATCTGTAAGGTATGCTCTCATACCGTCTAACGAAACCATGTCACATAGGTTATTGTCTTGTTATCTGGGATTCTTCTAAGATCTTTTTGTGTGCAGCAGGGATTTCCGTGGCAATAAAGCTGCTCTTTTTGATGGCATCGAGGAAGGTGGCATCAGGGCATCGGCTTCTTACTCCCATGAAATTGACGAGCATGATAATGAAATGGCGTTAGAAGGATTGCAAGATAGGGTCATTCTGCTTAAGAGAGTAATTACTATTTTGCCTTGTAGACTTTTTTTTTTTCCATTTTCATTTGACCATTGGATTTGTTGTGGGAATGTTAAGTATTTAAGATTGGGAAGATTTTGTTCCTCACTACTGTTGCTTCAGAAGTTACACAGCAAAACTCATGTAGCAATTTTGAGTTTTTTAATACTGGTTATACATTTGAACTTATTGTGAACAAATAGAGTTGAAAAGACTTGCAAAAAACAAAAATGCCTAGTCCACTTGATAACTTTTAAGTAGTAGATTTAATTTTTAAGCCTCTAGAACGTGTTGTCCAAAACCTTTGTGTTTGATAGGTAACGTGATTGAATTTGTAATAAGCATTTATGCATGTAACAGAATTTCTAGCTTTTAAGCTTGAATGTCGTAACCCCAGTTTTATGTTGTCAATTCTATAGCTGTCAGGTGATATAAATGAGGAGGTGGATAGTCATAATCGGATGCTAGACAGAATGGTAACTATCCTACAGCCATGAAATGCAGTTCTTCGTTATCGTTCTTGCTGCTAATGCTGTTGTGATGTGCAATGAGCATGTAGGGAAACGATATGGATGTATCTAGAGGGATCCTTTCAGGCACTATGGATCGGTTTAAGATGGTAAGGAGGCCAAATAAGCTTTGTTTCATTTACATTACCTCGATCAATTGTCACCTCTTTGATCTGACTTGCTTTGCCCACTTTTTCGTGCAACCTGTTTCATGGCTCTAATACTGGTTTTATGCATCCATAGGTATTTGAGACGAAATCTAGCCGGAGAATGTTTACACTTGTGGCATCTTTTGTGGTCGTTTTCCTTGTCATATACTATATAACTAGGTAATGTTGTGTAATCAATTCACCATGGACTGGATACATCTGCTAGCTTTATATTAGGACTGTGACTGCTGTATAGAATTTCTCCCATGTTTGTATAAATACGTTCCAATATGTCAAATGTGTGTTGAATTTAATGGATGAAGAACGGAACAGCGCACCAATTATTGAATGCAAATGACAATAGCCTCACTTTGTAGTAGCAGATGTTCTGGGTTTCTTACTTTCTTTGATTGCATAACATGAGTTAAGGTATTGTATAGATGAATCTAAACACAAGATATCAAATACGATGTTATGGTAAAATTGTGTTCCTTCTTGCAACGGAAATGGTGTTGGCTTTGCAATTCTCGAGAGTTTACAATTCACAAATAATGAAAAATACATTTTAAATTATAGACTATGCAATTTTAAATGAATTGTAATTCTCGAGAATTTACAATTCATAAATAATGAAAAATACATTTTAAATTATAGATTATGCAATTTTAAATGAATTATGATGCCCCAGATTCGTCTCTTTATTGGTGCAGTCCCGATGAATCCGCATAATTTCTATCCTAGATCTGTCATACAAATCCGGTTAGTCCAGTCCACTTCTTCATACGCAATTAGACAGTGACGGATGTATCCACCTGGTGCAGGCCTGTTGGGGCAGCACTTGTGAGTAGTTCATATAAATATTTCTAGAATATATATTAACCTAAGCCTTGGTAGTTGGTACAATACAAAGAAACATAATCTAGAACACCATAGCTTATCTTTTTGAATGATGAGTCAAATTAATAATCATGATAGGTTTATTAATTAATTGAACCAAACAACCATTTTGGGTCAGTAGTAGTTGTGAAGCAGTGGTCGAATGGAATCTATATATCAAGGCCTGCATGGTTGGTAATATTAAACTACAAACACCTTCATTCACGCATTCCATCTTTTTTTTTTTCACACATATAAAATTGTCTAATAATTGAAGTTACCCAATCCTCCTGTTGATTTTTTTTTATATAAATTCATGTAGCCGACCTGATTCCAAATTTTTTGGATAAATGCTCGGGTCGATCACACAAAATTGTCAACCATTCTACTGTATATAATAAACCTTTAGCTATTCTAGTTAATTGGTTTGGAGCTTAGTGAAGGAGAAGCTAGCTAGACATATAATTTATGCACACATAGCTTGACATAGAGCTGCCGGCCTCATTTGAAATTGGTCCATAGATCACAAAAACCGTTAGCTTGACACAGAGCTGCCGGCCGAGTTTTGACAATTTGAAACAATAGAAATGACTTATTTGTCACCCTCACCTCAAGTCCTCAACGTTTGTTGGGAATCTATCCATCGATCATTATTTCGATTCTTTGATTGAGTACCATCACATTCACAAATGATAGTTACTTTGTTCAACCTCTAACAAAGCTAGAGCTAGTAGCCAGCTGGTTCTTCCAATATACACACAGTCTTTCAGAGTAGTTCAAAGTTTGAGAATTGTTTGTCACAGAGACATAGATAGGGTATCAATAATTCATCCCACTAATTAGGAACTTCACACTCACATCACATGACAGTGAAAATATCAATCTGGCTAATAACAATGTCAGTTTATGTACTGAAGCAAAAATATCCAATAATAGCACAACTAGTATCTAACAGTGTAAAAACAGCTATATATATATAGCAATTGAATTTCACTTATTGGCTAGAATAGGAACATAAACTACTACAAGCATCACATATATATCATCATAATTAAACTTGTACGATAATTGTTAATAGTGATTTCATCTGGTGTTATATATATGGTAGGATTGGCTTTAGTTGATGCAGGCAGAAACTACAAACAAAACTAAATTAATGTTTAATCAAGAAAAATAAACATTGGAACCCACTAGATTGAGAGAAAACACAAAATAGGGTGACATTTCAATCCTACTAGTCGATTTTCTTTGTAATTACTTGTCACTAGTCCTACATCATTAGTTGCTAAGTAAATTCTTAATCTTCGATAACTTTAGTCATGCATTAACTAAATTTCTTCACTCAGGAGTGAAGTATGAATAAATTGTGGTTAGTGACATCATATTCACATAAGCATATTTGCAAAGTTTCAAAAAGAAGATCAATTTGTTTTGTGTGTGCCATGGAGATCATAAAGCATCACAAACTTAGATGGAAGAAATGATTGATGAGTTTTTATAGGTTCTCTTCTCATGGTGTAAGTCTATATATAGCTACATACTATGATTCCCATGCTTCTCCACTTACAAAAAGGCAATTAGGGTTCCCACTAGCAAACTAATGATGAACTTAAGTGGCATAAATCAACACTTACAACAAACAAGTATAGTTCATAATTAGCATCGAAATTCGCATTGTTATATGGCTGGCTACATATGTGTTTATCTGTCATTATGTCAAGGAATTTCAACTTTTCTCCAAATGAAATCATCTATATAAAACAAAATTCAGGCAATTTAATGAGTCTAATTATAAGCATAGAACAAAATCAAGTCATAAGACTAATTCCGATAATTTAGTAAAATAACCATAAAAACAACATAAATTGGGAGATATGGTAGTGGGAAACAATTGTGTAAAGCAAACTATTGATCCCATACAACCCTAATCAAATAAATTTAGGGTCATTGACAAGAGAGTAGGAAACAGATACACTACCTTCAATATATGTAACTTGAAAATAGATTCTTCAATCCCTTCCCAATCTCCTCTTGATTTCCGGTAGAAACCCCACAAGAGATCGGTATCACCCCTCGAAAAGAGATTGATATCGCCCCTAGAAAAGCCCTCGAAAACCCTATTTGGGATTCATACTCTCCTTCACCACACAAGGCAACAAAAAGGAAAAACACTCATCTATCCAATATTACTGTAACTATATATGGCTATGGAAAAAAAGATGCGTCTTATTTGATACCCAATTATGTGGTATATATATATATACACTAGGGATCATGACCAAGTCTAAGCTCCAAATCTAATTCATCTTCACCTCTCTTCGATTTGTTATCGTATACGCCAGATGAACCAATATGCAAGCTTAGACTCCTAGAAGGATCCTCCCCAAATAGATTCAAGTACTGATGTGGATATGGTACTAAGGAATCATCATCATCGCTATGAAGGTGTGTATGAGAAGATCTCAAGCCCCATGAAATTTCAGGAAAAGATGTTTGATAGTTTGTGTTTACCTCATGAGTAGGAATATAACTATAATGATGATGAGGTTCATAACCATGAATTGGATTATTGTAGGATGACCTGAAAGTGGCCTCACCATCATCAACTTTGCTTGAAACTGAAGGAATTGCAACTGAATTATTACTACTAGGCCTGTTCTTGGCTCTATCTTTCCTGTGAATATTCATGTGTCCACCCAAAGCTTGTGCTGTGGTGAAGCCTCTCTTGCAAAACACACACTCGTAGGAGCGTCCGATGCCTGAGTAATCTTCGTTGGCTTGCTCCGATCTATCGGTCTCTTCTTCGCTTGAGCTCTTGGAGTAGTCTTCATGGTTATTGGATTCCATTACCAACAATCACAAAATTGAACTTCAAAAGTAGACAAAACCCAACAAGAAATTAAGGGTTTTTGTTGTACTCAAGGAATTAGTAGTGGAAATGAAGAAAAGAGAGAGGGAGAGAGGGTAAGAGAGACAAGAGACAAGTGAAGGACGTAGAGGCTTGTCGTTGATTTGTGGAAATTGAGATGAGTTGGAGAGACAAGTCTTAGAAGTTAGTGGGGAGAGGGTTTTATGCTAGCCGGCTGTTAGTATTTATATAAATCCATAGTGCAAACAGCCATTATTCTATCCTTTTCTACTTATACTTTTCTCCTCAATACAACCAATTGTAGCTTTCATCTACGTTAAGAAAAATAGTTTTAATTTCTTGGTCTTCGACTATATATCTTGTCTATGTGTACAATACTTATGCTCCATACACGGTCTCTACATGTGTAAACATGTTCACATTGTCAACTAGTCTGTCAAGAGTCATTTAGCAAGAAGGAATAGCAACATATCTGAATCCTAACGTATACACCTTCTAATTAATGATTGTCTGATACGTATATAGTATACGAAGTATATAGACTCAGTCATTAAAAAAATCAAATTTGAA
Organism: Tripterygium wilfordii; assembly: GCF_013401445.1. Lineage (NCBI taxonomy): Eukaryota > Viridiplantae > Streptophyta > Magnoliopsida > Celastrales > Celastraceae > Tripterygium > Tripterygium wilfordii. The sequence goes on along the minus strand of NC_052243.1, from coordinate 768,846 downwards.
CATTTGATGATGAATTTGTAGACCAACTAACTTAAAAATGATGTAATTTGGGTCCCCATAAAATTTTAACTCAATCGGAATTTATTTTAATTAAAATAAGGATTTGGTTCAAAATTAGGGTTAGCGGGGAACCCTAATTTGGCAGCTCGTTGAGAAGTACTTGGTGCTACGATTGTCGAAGGTTCAATACCTAAACCCAAGGATACTCCATAATCTTTTTGATTGCTCTTACATTTTGGACATTTAAAGTAAATTTAGGTTTTTTTATTCTATACGTACAATGTTATATTTTTAATTTTTTTAAAGAGGTGGGAATAATGAGGCCATGGTATTATAAAAAAAACTATATTTAGTATTAATTATCCCAAGAAATTAAGAACAAAAAATGTACCTTGATTTGTCATTAGTGTTTGTTTCTCCCTTATAATGGTATATATATGGTGACATAATCGCACATATAAATACATACATATATACATGTATACTAATACTAGTGATTAAAGACATGGACAAGTTTTTTTTTTTTATATTACATATTTAAGAAAATATCATCTATATATATTTATAACCTAAAAGATTTAGTATAACAATTTGAAAAAAATTTAACACGTAAAATAAAAAAAAAAATCTACCTATAAAATTAACTCATAAAAAAAGTCAACTTTACAAAAAAAAAACTACAGAAATATTCCAAGATGTCCACGTGGGTCTCAATGGCAATGACATGGACTAGGCTAAGTGATACATCAGCATGCTGCCAGCACTACATATGCATGCCGTATAACATATTTGATCCCAAGGAATTAATATGGGTCTAAAACTAATATTTGATTATGTCATTGCTGAGGAAAGATGTAGGAACTTTCCTAGAAACAATAATATAAGGAAGACGAAGAAGAAACAGTTCATTTTTGTTGTTTGCACTTGTCCTTAATTATTCAGCAGTTTCTCTCGTCTTACAAACAAATATACATATTTGTACCAACTAGCTATATATATATATATATAATCACAATCAACATCACCTAAATTTCATATATATCCTGCAGCCAGCAAAATTAGAGCTACATATGATTTGGAGTTTAGGGAAACACGGGATGATAGCCCAATTGGTTATCTCGCTGTTAGGCATTCTGTATGCATGGGCGTCCAGCCTTCAAAACCCTATGGGATATTTTTTCAGTGATACCCACATTGCGGGCTTGTCCCGCATATGGGGCTTATGCACATGGGTTTCGGTCAATCGTCTTAACTATCGACAGGATGGTATGCATTGGCTTGACTGCCTGAATTTAAACTCATTTAACTCTCAAAAGGGCATGTTAGGTCAGATCATTCTCGGTTATCAAAAAAATTTCTAGGATTTTGTGTGTGATTTTTGAAATGAAATCAAAACGGCCGGCAATTGTAACTGGATATATACACCATTAGTCTAAAATGTTACGCTTTATTTCATGCAGACAAATAATTCAGAAGCTAACAACTCTGGTTGAAATTGAATTGTATGTATGCACAAATAAGACCAATTTTGTTAGTATAAATATAGGAAAAGGAATTTGCATGGGACATGAAATCATTCACTTTCCAGCTAATAACTTCATAAACGAAACAACAAAACAAGTCAGGGAGTTACCTCAGCGTTTGAAATATATATACATATAGACAGAGAGAGAGGGAGTCGTTCTCCACTGAGGATGTTTTTATTTTTTAAAATTTACGGACTTTTCTTTTAAGCCGTTGGCATAGACTGATCCCAGTGGTATTGATATTAAAAGTGATTAAACACTCCTAATTCTTAAACCTTTTTTTTTTTATGGTTACATGGAATATACCATTCAAGTTGTCCACTGGACAACGACTGACACTCATTGTGGGAAGATAACGTAGGGTGACATTCGTAGACGTTGAGCTGAGCAAGGACCCATCTCACAAATTGTGATAATGTAGACACTCGTAAGACTTGAACTCACTAGCTCCCGCTTGAGCTAACTAAGAGTTACCATTGCCAAGTTCACCATCTCATCCTCTAAATCCTAAACCCTAAATCAACTTTAATCTTAATCATTTTGATCAGATCCAACGACTTAAAAACAAAGGTCGGTATGGACATTCTTACTGAAAAATTCATCTATATATATATATCCTTTTTATTGATATTTCTTGAATTGCCAAAAAGGAGATCACTACTAGGTCTACTAAGAACATGCTCTTTTTTGTCAACTAGTCATGTAAAAAGCAGCCGCTACCATTTTGTCTAGTCATGTAAATGTAATTTCATGAATCACTACATGGCCAAAAACAAACGTCTAAATCATCCCACCAATATACAACAAAAATTGTGCAAAGTGGTTTAAAAGTTGATCATCATATTTTGAATGTTAATTAGACATTGAATCTGACTTGGTCCGCTAATTATCAGGTGAAAATTGGAAGCAACATTGAAGACAGCAATATAAGGTGCTCATGAATAAATATATTTGTCTGTTTTAATTCTCTATCCAATCTTATATCTATCTTCATTTATTTGTCGTTGCCTTCAACTTTTAATTTGGTGTAGGTACTAACTAGGCAGGCAGGCAGGCAACACAATTCTCTTTGTTCTTGTCTAGCTATTTCGTCCGAGATGACTTCATTTGTTTCTTATAGATGTTTGTTAGCTAAGAAGGACTACAAAATTAGAACCCGATTTCACTTTATTGCCTTTTTTAGTTATGTTGGGGCGAAATATGGTCGACGTGTGAGTGCTTTTTAAAATGGTATTTCAATACTCAATTTTCCACCTCTATAAAATCATGGGTTCTGGTGAGGGAGCTAGTTAGGCGAGAACATTTCTTGAAATAAATGTCCAACACCTTAACATTGGGCGTGGTCTATACGTCAATTATCGTGGCACCCACATCTCGACCATATTTTGTCTAAACAAGTTATATGATCAGTCGCTATAGTTTTTCTCATCCTAGTGGACTATGATAGGGAGAGAAACATTTCTTGATTAATTTTTAAAATAGATTAGTATGTTAAAATACAACTCTAAAATCAATTCAAAACTTGGAAGGTGAAGGTGAGATTTTTCATTAATTTAAATCACATTCCAACAGCTTAATTAATTAGGTAAATACTCTTTATTTCAAGAGTCCAACTAGTCAATGCGTGAATCACTCAGGAAGTTTAACCTAAATTAGAACAGAAATCATAATTAAATCATAATTAGAACCTTCAAAGTCTGCATTATTACTCGCAATCATTGATAAACACTAAATTTGTTTTGAAAATCAAAGAACAAATATTGTAGTCAAACCTTGTGACCAGACTTGGTCCTCTTACACTTTAGTCAACACACTAGGAAAACCCCCCAATTGTGTTTGTTAATATAGAGATATATTATGGTCTTCGTAATTGCTGTCTAGATTAATAACCTTTGATTACTAAATTGACGTGTTATAAGACAAATGGAAGCAGACAAGCCCATTTAGTGATTGGGCTTAGCCCATCTAACGAGTTATGAAAACGGAGCATGAAATGACGTGGGCCGACTAAGCATTCTTAATGAAGGCCTTAGTGCCCAGCTCCCGCCATAAATTTTTGTAGTGTCAAGTTTGGTGGTACAGAATGAGTTACTTAGTGACGATAGAGCTTATAGTACTCTAAATCCCATCTCACCCATGGAAAGAAATGGAGTGCAAGAAATAATACGTCAAATTTTCTAACTACTAACAAGCATTTTCCCTAGATTCCAACCATTATGGGATGATGGTGGGTTTGGGAAGATATAGTTGTACGGGCCAATATGAACCCGCTCAAAGTGGACAAATGTTATTAGTGCAGAGGGGCGGACTGTTATGAAGCCCATTTTTAATTGGGCTGTCTGATGGGCTCGGCCCACCTGATGAAGAATGAAAGGACTAAGCTGTCTCATATGATTAATGTGGGTGAGGATAGGGACGTGCGCCGACTAGGGTTCCTTTATTCAGCCCATGCCCATCTCTTTTTGCACTTTCACTAAAACATGTTGTTTTGCAGTTTCTGTGAATCTTCAGACAAGTCTATTTTCCATGCCTTGTTTTGTTCAAAAATTAGTCTTTATGTGACATCATCTCATTATTACACAAACTGTTGGGTGTCCTGTGAGAAAAGATTTTTGAAAATAGTCCATCTGTTTTGGGGAAAGACAGACCAAAATCTCTCATGTCTTGTTAAGGAAATGAATTTAAGGGGATATATATATATATATATTGTCATGATGCATGTCACCGACACCAGACATTGTGATTTGTGGGGAACATGCAATTGGGTTCAGAAAAAAAAAGGAGTGTTGGGAACCACAACTATGAATATAATATGAGAGTTACAGCAGCAGGGACCAAAGCTTCAGTTTGAGAACAAATGGTTTAAGGTAAAAGAAGTTATTATTTTCTCTCTCAGACAGTACTGTACTACTGTTAGTTCTCTTCTATGCACCAATCTTGGTTGATTGTCCCTCCCTGACATTAATTTCTCTTGCAGACTGTCCATCCGATCGATCCCTTGTGATGAAATTTGAATAATTCTTGTTTTAGGGTTTAGGGAACGGAAATTGAGTTACTTAAGAGCATATACAAGCGACTTTCACCTAATCCGTAGATATGTGGTAGAGTTCGTTGAGAATGAATTCTTTCAACAAACAATTGTTTTTTGTTTTGAACAAAAACATATATATATTTATGATTTGTTGAGGAACGAGCACATAGTATACTAGTCCTCCCCCGAATCCATAATAAATACATAGATTATTAATGAGAACTAAAATTCAAGCAATTAATCAAATACTTTTGGGTCAAAGCATTTTTGTCTAAGTAGGTGTTTTCAACAAAAGTTGTAAAAGGAACATCAATGGAATTAATTTTGTATGTGTGTAGAGTAGATAGCACAATCACAATGGATCAACTATTAATGTCTCCCATCCTTTCTAGGACAAGTGAATAAGGAAGAATCATGATATCCCAACCAAACATCAAACTTTAAATCTTTACCTAACCCACATAATAATTCATAATCATGGTAAATTTACACTCTAAAACTCAATTACATATGCAAGCTAGACCTAATTGAAAGCTCCATTAACATGTTGTAATAGATTAACTGAAAATAACTGAAAAATAATAATAAAATAAATAAGACTTAAAGGATCATGAGTTCTTGGAGCTTGAACTAATCAATGGGGAAGAAAGCTAAAACAATACTGAAAGCTAAAATAAATTAAAGCAAGATCATAAGATATAGATAATAGGCCTACCCAAGTCGAAGCTCTAAATCCAAAATCTCTTCAGGGTCCTTAAACCCCATTTCCAAATCCAAACTAATGATCTCCGGATCCTTTTTTTCCTTCATCAACACTTGATGATCAAGCTCCCATTTGGGTTGTGAAAAACCCTTAAGTTCTCCAACTTCAAAAACATTACATCTCATGCTAGTCTTCTTCATCAATTCTTGACTTTCATTATAAAAAGGATCGCGCCGTCGATGACCTTGATGATCATCAATGAAAGGTTTCTTATATGGTAAGGACTTGACAAAGGGAGAGAGTGATGAAGATGGTGGTGGTGAAGAATTAGGGCTAGGGTTTGGAGTACTAGTACATTCAAAAACCGTTGAAGGTAACTGTGATCTAAGCCGGGCTCTATCTCTCCTGTGAACATTCATGTGACCACCAAGAGCTTGTGCAGAGCTGAACTTTCTCTTGCAAAAGCTACATGTGTAGTCCTTTGGAGGCCATGTTGACAACCCATTTGAAAGCTCTTCAACACTTAACTTGTTCAAGTAGTGATCATCATGCTTGTATTTAAGTAATTCACTGCCTGCAGAATAGCTCCTCCTCTCCATGATCTTAAATTCCTGCTTTGAACTCGCAAGATCAAACCAATAAAATGCAATATCTACATATCTACATATATATATATATATATACAGAGAGAGAGAGAGAGAGAGAGAGAGAGAGAGAGAGAGAACTCACTGATGATCTGCTCTGTAGGGAAGCTGTGAGTACTCTAAAAAGGCTTCAAGCTAGAGAGTGGAAAACCCAATCAGAAGAGAAGAGGAGGAGGAGGAGGAGATATTTGTACATGTTGTGATTGTCTGCTACCATATATGGATATTGCTTAAGCAATGGTATGGGAATACTTATTATGCCTGTGTTTCTCCTTTAGTACTATACATAGAGGGGTGATATTTGTACATGTTGTGATCAATACGAAATATTTAGGTCAGATAAATTTTGGGCGGACATGGGAACTAAAAGGTGCGTGAATGTTGATTGTAAGGGATATTCATTTTGTCCTTGGAAGGATATAAGTTAATGAGAAGGACAACGTGAATATATATATATCGAAAAGATGCTAAGAATCTTAGATTTTTTTTGGTCCCAACTATTTTAAATACTGAAATGAACGCACATGATCCATGTGAAATTATGGATCCCACATGATTCATATGAAATCGTGTCTCAACAATTCGGATAACTATGACAAAAAACATTGGGAGCCATAAAATTGTTATACATATGTATACACACTAGCGAGTGCTCAGCATGGAAAATAAAATTAAACTACTTAGTCAGAATGCTTAATCCTCAAATTTGTAAGGAAGTTAAAGCACGGTGTATCTATCTTACTTCACCTTCAAATTCTATTTTTATATTTTGGTTTTCCGCTTAACTTTCATTTCCTCACGTTCTAATGTCCTTTAGGCTCTTCTATGTATATATATTTTTTTCAACTCGTCCTCTTTATGCTTCATATGTTTAATGGTGCTGGGAAGCTTGACAAGATGTGACAAAAAGTAGGAACAAGGAAAGGAAATCTCTATGCTTAAACATTAAAAAAGTTGACCTATTAATTAAAGCCTATATCTAAGTGTCGTATAAACCTATCTACATGCTAGATAGATCATGGGTAGCTTAAGTTATGTGATCTACACCATTTCTCTTTATAGATAAAAAGAGAAACCTAATGAACTTCATTAGGCCTTGGTTAAGCAATCTGAAGCAACATAGTGTGCATTCATGTCTCAACATCACTAGAATTGTAGGCCAAGTTTTAAGTAATCAAGAAACTATATATATTCTCAATCAGACTGGAGAGGTAAAAAATAACAGTCCAAAAATAGACACTACAACAGAGAACTCACCTACGTTTATAACCGCGGCGAATATACATAAAAAAAAAAAAAAAAAAATCATGGGTGAAAATCTTGCGGTTAAATATATGTTGGGTATGAAACCGTGACTAAGGTTTTACCCGCGGTTTATATGACCGCTGGTAAAACTATTTTGAGGTTATTTCAGGTTGTGCCTGCTGATATCCTTAAATCAAATAGAAATCCAGAGTATAATGTTGGATCTGAATAGAGTAGCTGAAGAACATCATGAAATGCAGATTCCTCATTCCAGATACCACTTTCTTCAAGTGTATGAACTCACCTTCAAATGCTAAGCAGTTCCAAGGACAAAAATCATTTCTTTTCCTCCTGATTTCTAAAAGTTACTGCACTCTTAATTCTAGTAGAAAATGAACCCTTGAATTTAATGCACTAGGCAGATATAGTCATGTATTAATAGTTGATCAACTAAATAAACTCGTACTATAACATTGCGGATGATTTATCATTGTACAGGTCATGCAATTAACATCAGTCCTTGTCAGAGGAAGGTATAACTAGAGAAAAAAGAGAGACTATTTTACAATTCATTAGAAGGGATTGTAGTACTCTATTACCTCTTGAACTGATTTAGATCATCCACATAGGAGCTCACTACCCATTTATGATCTATTCAAATGTATGCATCTAGTGATTTGGGTAGGTGCCTACTCTAAAATGCCAGTGCACCATTGATATTTAAGTGAAAAAAAGGAAGGACCTTGTCCCATCAAAAATAGTCATCAAACGCCCCCTCCTTTCCATTCTCCTTGCTCTCAGAACCTGCAATGTAGATATACCAAATGGGAATAACATAAAATGAAATGACAATCCTATTTAATAAAACTGGTAAAAGAACTGACAAAAATAACGTGTGTGATGAACACAGCACAAGAAAACAACAAATTACTATGCCTAAGTAGTGTACAGATTTCAACATAAATCTAGACTGACCTGAAATTTCTTCCACTGAAAGATCCTGAACTATCAACTGGAGAGCACTCGGATTTAGGGAAGAGAAGTTATCTGAGGCTGGAGCTGGAGATGGGAAAGTGAAATCAGAATCAGAGGATGAAGCGTCAGAGTTATCAGAGGCAACATCAACCGTATCCTCTCTAGCAAAGAGTCGAGAAGTTGAAGCTGAGTTTGACGGAGCATGCAAGATCATTTTCAGCTCCGAAAATTGGTCTGACATGCAGTATAACATCCTGAGACACACTAGATCAGATCCAATATGAGTGTCAAATAACATGCAAGCTTTATGATGTTTGGAATATAAAAAGCAACATAAATAAACTGTCCTGATAAGCAGATGGGGTGGATTTCATCGATCATCTGATGCAACTTTCTTCATTATGTCCTTGTGTAACACCTCTTCAACTTTCTAACTCAAATGTTCTCTAAAAATATTATTTCAAATTTACCAAGTAATCAAATATCTCAATCTTGAGGTACGTCAATACGTTAATGAGCTTAAATTGAAAAACATGTTTAAAATTGAAGATTCAACTGCATACATATCTGTTAGAATAACAAGTATATTCACTTTCCACCTTGCCCTTCCAGGTTCAATTGAAAATTAATCAGAGGCAGAGCAGATACATTTCCAAAACCTTTACCAAGTTCTGATAGCGAATAACATTTGAATGGAATAAAATCTTGGCAGAAATATACTTATGTTCTTGAGACCCCTTCCTAGTTCCTACCACATAATAATATACTACAAGCATCAAAAACGTAAATTCTTGGGCTAGCTTCTAGTACACGTGGCTTACACTTCCTTTTTCCTTTTTAAACTTGTTGATACTAATCATTTTACTAATCTCCGCTTAAATATGAGCCCAATTTTTATATGAATCTTACATCCAAAAATGATGCAAAATGCTGCATCCTATAATTGATATATACTAAACTAAAATTTAGAATTAAGAACAGCAGAGTTCATTGTTTTAAAAGGATTAATATATGGATAGATGGATCCTACCTGTTTAAAGAGGCCTGAAGGTGGTAAACTCTCCTCTCAGTTTCTTCTAATTTCTTACGTCTTCTCTCACTTGATTCCAGAGCTTCTGTGTATTTCCTTTCAGAATCATCCGCTCTTTGTTTTTCTGCTTGCAGCATCACCTATGTGATAAAATGGTAATGGTATTAAGTTAATGGATTACAATGTAAAAATAGAAAAACTAAACCAAAATAAGGTGGTCAAATAGGGAATCCTGCAAAAGTTGAAGAGGCATATTTCATGCCAACAATACCGTTAATTTTTCCATTTCAGCAGTGAGGATCGCAATCTTTCTAGCATCTTGGGTGCAAGTTGAGGATTCTGGGACTGTACAGCATGCTTCATTTGATCTCTGGGTAGCCTCACATTCATCAAATGATAACTCATTTGTTCCATCTTCTATTTTAGATTGCAAATCAAGTTGGGAGTGATCCGATTTCGTTATCTCTTGTCCTTGTCCTTCAATCAGGTCAGTCTGCGCGCATAATTTTGAACAAGTTAGAGGTTATACACAAGTTCCTCAAACAGTCAAGGGTAATAAACTCCTATACAGGAGGCTCCCAAAATTAAAGCGGTGTTTGTGGAAGGGCGAGGTGTATGACACCCCCCCCCCCCCTCCCGTTAAGGCGGAGAGGCAGTTTCAAGGATTTGAGCTAAACTCTAGGTTGTTGTGAGGCAACTTTATTGTTGGGTCATGGGCTCGCCCTAAACAGTTTTATGCCAAATTCTAAACTAAAGACAGGTATTGTCATCAATACCTCCAAGGCCATTGCAACATATTACATAACAGATAGTGAAAAGTATTTCCGAAAATCAATAAATAAAGTTTAAAAGATATTGGACGGTACTAAACATGTTGGTGTGCGTTTTCCCCCCTATCCGGTATCAAATAGGTAATGCTAAAAATAGTCGCACAAATGCACAAAATTTAAGATGGAGATAAAAATAACATGACATCGACGGTTGCAACAATTAATATTTGATGAAATACATGGTTGAAGAGGCCTAAAAGAGCATTTAGTTGAATCAAGAGGTCCTAGGTTGACATTAACTTAATCCTGTCATCCTAACTCATACCAAATACAAACTCACCTCCTAAGACAGTTACCTATCCACCATGGTAACATTAGATATGTATAAATCAATAACATAAAAATTTAGCTAATAATGAAGGTTGGTACTTGTGATAGCAAATTATGCATGATTGCCATTACAGAGAGTGTCACCGGTTTTGAAGGTTACATCCTGAGAAATCATTGCATAAATCGGCTTTCAATTGATGTCAACGTCAAATTTATAGATATTTCCACATGCAATGGAAGCCATCAAATTGTCCATGCAATCACCAAGAAATAGTTTCAAATTAGAATACTGAAAGCCGTGGCACAATTAACACCAGATTAATTACCTCTGAAAGAAATTGATAGACCAAGTATACTGATACTTACCATCTTCGAGTTTCTATGTTGTCTCCCCGCAGAAAACTTCCCCCTCCATCTGTTTTGTGAAATAGCAGATGCTTTCTTGAGCTTCTTATAGTAGGAAACAGCACTATGGCAGCGCCAGTAAGCCTGCAAGTATTTATTTAATTAATTCATTATTTTTTGAAAACAGTATAAGATCTAACTATATTTTTAAGCAGGTTGTACCTGAATAATAGTTGCTGCTTTGGCATGCTTTCTATATCTGTATTCATTACGAGCTGCCATCCCACGTAAACCAATTTGCAGCACAAGCGCAGAGGACTGGGTGCTGGTATAGGCTTTTCTAGCCATTTGCCTGCGCAAATTCTTCTGTATCTTGATGGCAGCTGCCTCCCTCTTCATGTCCTTGGATAATTGGCGCGCAAGCTTTCCTAGAATTGATAAAACAACAGTTACATAAATGTGAGATTGTGTATAAAGAAAATGAGCAGCTGTCCAAGGGCAAGAAACGAACCTTGGAGAAATTCTTTTAGTAATATGCATCCATGAAGAAATTAAAGGAGAATGGCTTTGTTATTTTATATGATGTTAGTAACTTTCCAAGGACCCACTTCACAATATACAGAGAACTCACCTCTCCAATGAGACTGCAAATGAATCGAGGCCTTCCGCTTAACAACGTAATTTTTTCGAGTAGAATGCATTCTAATCTGCCTCTGGATAACTGTTGCTGAGTTATGAAGCACACATGCTCTTTGTCCATCTAACTCAGCCATCTGACCAGCTCTTAAGAAAACCTTTGTTTCCCCCATCTGAGAACAACATATATGCGATGAATAAAAAACAGATCTAGCATTATTGTAATTTATGATAGAACTGCTACAGTGGTTATGTATATTTGGAGCAATCGTACTAGAAATAACGATACAGAGCTGCTTTGAAACACAAACAAGTTTAGATTTTACCTGATATCCTGTAAGTCCCATCTTTTCCAGAATCCATTTGCATGCCACTTTCTCTTCATAGCTGCTCATAATTTCATTGTTTTCAGAAGTGGATTCCAGTGACCGCAGAAGGAAGGGAAGTTAGACAAGCAAGCATACAACAGGCATTTTTCCATTTTGTAAACGCCAAGTAATACTTACTTCCCTTTTAAAATCTCAGGTGCAAGAATAGCAAATCGAGTTAGGAATTCAGCAAAGGTCCTATGAGTAGGGTATCCAGCACATTTGACTCTAATTGCCTCTAGAACACCCTAAATCGGTCAATAAAAGTAAATTAAACATCTATCAAGTATCAATTGATAATAAGCAATGGTAAAATGAATCATAAAATGGCACTCACACCAGAGCGTAGTTGTTGTATGACACTATTATTGTCAAAAATGGCAGGTTTTAGTACATTGTTTGGCTTCACACATCTAATGTAGTGGGGTTCTGTAGAATTTAGCGTGTCCATCAATTGTTGCAGTTGTATCTGCACAGGGCACGGCATCAGATAAAATATTTTCATAACATAATGAGCATTAGTTATTTATTACATGTGAGACAACTTAATCTTAATATTTTGATTGCTATTCAATTGGATATTTTGATTGCAATTCAATTCGATTGTTAGAATATGTATAAGTGATGTGAAATGCCCAAACCCAATAAGTTGTTGGGTTGGGGAATTTCACATCATTTATCCATATTTTAACACTCCCCCTTACGTGGGCAATCTGACGGCCCAACACGTGCACAAGAAATGAAACCTAACATTAGAGCTACTCTGACACAAGGCCCTCACTTGGGGCAACAACAAACGCACACAAAGGCCCACTTGAGGCAATGACAAATGAGGGAGGTATTGGATTGAAATCTTAGCTTCTATAATTTAAACCCCCATTTGTCGTTGCCTCAAGTGGGCATTTGTGTGTGCTTGTTGTTGCCCCAAGTGAGGGCCTTGTATGAGAGTAGCCCTAGTGTTGGGCCTCGTTGTTATGCACGTGTTGAGCCGTCGGATTGCCCAACCCACACTTAAGGGGGAGTATTAGAATATGTATAAATGATATGAAATGCCCCAACCCAATACGCTAACTTGTTGGGTTGGGGCATTTCACATTATTTATACATATTCTAACATGGATGATAACCAAAATAGACATAGAAAAACTGATAGCCAAGTGGATACCTTGAAACGAGATCCAATAGATGAGAATTTTGAAGATTTGATACTCTCCTCTGAAATTGAAGGAAAAAGACCTGCTACAAAAGAACATTTGGAAGCACTCAACAAATCTTGATGTTCAGGAACAACATAGTCTTTGTTTTTGTCTAAAAATTGATCAGACTGATATTGAACCTGAAAAGCAGTGCATGGAATAATACAATGTAAATGTGATGACAACCCAATAAGCAACAAAAGATACTGCAAAGTACAGGAAGCAAATGCTGACCTCTCCCGCATAATGAACAATGGTAAACTCTGAGCGCGCCAATTTTGGTTTGATGAATCGTTTGTGATCTTTGAATGTCAAATAAAGCTTTTGTGAGAATGTTTCATGAGTTGATTTTGGAAACATGCTGCAAACCAAACATGTTTACCAGATAAGCAGCCTAATAATAAAAATGGTGAGCATGTCTAATAACTGTCATTATAATGTCATATCATGGAAAACAATACTAGGGACCAATATCAAATTAGTTCAAGATCAACTTCACAGCATGAAAAATAAAATAGTTACCGTACCATGCTTCATCGAGCAGAGCAATGATACCTCCTGGTTTCTACAAAAGCACTATGAATTAGAGAAATGTATGTAAAAGAAATTCAGAAAATAACATATTCGCATTACGATTGATGACCAACGACACAGCCATGCAATGAACACAGAATTGGGATAAACAAGTACTGTGCAACTCTAGGATGGTTATAATGACATCAGTATCTGCAAAACTGATTAGTTCCCTTGAAAGAGATATAAAATGAAGTGCAGAACCATATATCCATCTTCCATCAGAAAAATAAAGCACAAAGCACACCTAGACTAGATATGCCTTTTTCAATTCATTCTTCAGGTTTACCGCCTTTTACTAGCTCTCTTCCTATTGATCTACAACCGTTAGAGCCTTACAAATATCAAAATTTGAATCTCTTGGGCACCGGGTGTTACTTCTTGTGCGGGACAAAGTCTATACTTGAGAGAGGCGAGGCTTGTTAGGAAGCCAAACAGACAACTTGCACCTTGATTCAAAGAATGGTCTCATAAGAGTCATAACAATCTTATTTTACCAAGATGGTGGTAAAATGGTACACATCGCCACTTAAGCAGATTACTATTCCTTCTTTCAATATATCCTGAACCACTCCGTAAGTTCTCTGTATGCATCCCAAGTTTAATGAATTTTCCCTTACGTATGACAGCCCCAACTATGATACATGAGTGAAACTGTACTTCATATACAAGAGTCTGTACCTCTTTTTTCTCTTATACAGAATCACAAGTTTTCACTTGAGTCTTTTAAAATGCACTTTTCCCCATTTTTGCTTGACTTAATAAGAAATGAATGTACACTGCCTACCAATTGAGGATAAAATAAAAGCCCAAGAACCAATTTAAATTGTCATAGCGCCAATTTTTCTAGTATTTATGGAAAAAGGAAACAACAGCAGGTGCACAGGGCTCTTGCAGTGGCAGGAATGGTAGACAGCAGATGTACATTACCTTACCCCTACATTATGAAGTGGCTGTTCAGTTTGTTCAGTGGGTAGACATGTGACCCCTGGATCGCAGAGAAGCTACAAAACCACTAGGCCACTATTTATCCTTAATTTCTCCATCCATTATGCTTTAGAACAAATTCACCATTTGAGAAGATTTTGAAGAAAAATAGAAATGTCCGCAGCTCCGTTTAAAGAGAAGTGGATTTTGGTGAAATCAGAATACGGACTCTATGCCCTAGAAAATATAGATGCAAATTTCAAATGTGATTCAAAAAATGATCTTAGAAAGAAATTTAGGGTTTTGGAAATCAGAATGCAAGAGGGGAGAGAAAACAGGGATAGTTGACGGAAATGAGAGAGATAAGCAGATAGACATTTAAGACAGTTTCAATGTCATATCCAAGTGGAGGATATGATTTTTCGACAGTTAATTTAAAAGGAACATTATAGATCCTATTACCCAAGATGTTTAAGTAGTTAAATTTCCAGAAACCCGGGGGGGGGGGGGGGGGGGGGGGGGTTTGCGAACGCCTCTCCTTACTTCTATATTTTCAAAACCTGATGAACTAAAATCAAGGTCCACTTGAGGGACTTTCACCTGAGTTATACTGTGCATCTATTAGCATACTAGCACTCTGCAATTAAACTTTCAGTATAATTACCAAGAAAGAAGAAGAAACAGACAAAAGTCAGCATAAGTCAAAATACTCTATTGAGCAGAAGAAAAAAGGTGCAAAAACCTTCTCGATAAGGTCCAGGACATCTTGGTTGTCAACAAATTCAATATAACTCCAATTGATTCCATCTTTTAAGTACCCTTCTTGCTCCATCTTGAACACATGCTGAGTTGCATAACAACAGTCAGATATATGTAGAAAACTCAATTAAGCCCAAGTTGTCAACGTGACTAACCTCGTACCTGGTTGAAATGTTGTTGCAGTTTTTCATTGGTAAAATTGATACAGAACTGCTCAAAGCTGCAAAAGATAACAAATTGATTAAGGTCGACAATCAAACAAAAAAAAAGGTCACCTTATTTGTTAGCTGGTGCTGTTGTGGAGACAAAAAAAACCGTTATTTTAACCAGAGCATCCAGCCAGCTCAACCAATTGAACCAGGAACAAGTAAATCCTGGTTCTATTTTATCATTCTCAAAAAATCTTGCAAAATGCATGAAGTTTATCAATCTGGACTGCAGTGCAAATTTCATTCAGAACATCAACTTTGGGATCAGATATTTTGTTTAATTGCAGGGTTCATTTGACCTTCTAAAGAGGTTCCATTTCAAACAAACATGAAGACTTGAAAGACTAAATTTTGGGTCTGAGAAGACTTATTATCATAGGAACTTACACTATATCAACACTTCTATATCCACAATATACAAGCTCTAATAAGCCCACACCATTCTGCTTTGTTTTAGGATCTGTAAATTCCACATTCCTTGCTCAAGTGTGTGTACCCAAAAAAAAAAGGTGTTTCACAAATCTTTCTATTTATCCATGCATCAAGAATCTGCAAAGGTACATCTTCAATCAAGCATTACCTATTAGTAGTAAAGCTTTCGAAGCCATAAATGTCTAGGACGCCAATCAGACATTTCGATGTAGGATCTTGCCCAATAGAGACATTAATTTTATCCACCAACCTGGTCATCACAGATTGTTAATTCTTAAAAAATAAAAAATAAAAATCCATGTAAGAAGTGAGATTTCTGAAAAAAAAGAAAAGATATCAATCCAAGACCAGAATCTTACCAATCAAACAAGCGAGAATATAATGTCTTGGCTAAACCATCCCTGCTGATTGCTGCACTCCGAGGGTCAAGACTTCTCTTGATAATTTCCTCAGGAGTAATCATTACACGTTTACATAGTGCATCTTCTAATGCTTGAGGATCACACCTGAAACAAGGATCAGATCACTCAACACTACAAAAATACATGAGGATAAAGTATGAAAATATTAATATCAATCTGCACTGCAGTCGCACATGAGAAGCTCTGCTGTCATTTGAAGATGAAATCTAGATTCATCATCTTCTACAACTGCTGCATCAGCATCTTCCCCTTTAGCAAAATCAATATTCCCAAGATGAAGAATTGCAGCCACGACTCCAAAAATTGCATCCTGAGAGAGAGAGATGCAATTATACCATGCAGGTATATTAAAAGATTCTCTTGATGCAATTCACCAAGGCACCTTAGGGAGTGCAAAGAATTATAACATACAAATGCATGCGCATAATCTTGATCACATATTTTGACCCACAAGATAGTGTTTCTCAGATCAACAGCAAAGAACAAACCTGTTCTTTATTACTTATTCCAACAATAGAGAGATCCAGACCCAGTTATACCGTGCAAGAATGTTAACAAATTCTCTTGATGCTATTCACCAAGGAACCGTACGGAATGCAAAGAATTAGAACAAAAAACGAATGTGCATAATCTTAATCGCATATTTTGACACACAAGATAGTGTTGCTCAGATCAACAGCAAAGAACAAACCTGTTCTTTATTACTTATTCCGACAATATCCATAGCTCTCCTAGTGGCAACATAGTCATGGGCATCGCTTACTCCAACCAGTTCGTAGCAATTGGATTGATTAAGATAGCGAAATGACCTAGGATTTCCCAATTTGTATTTCTCAATCTCCTGGAAAAAAATTCATTACTTCAGCTAAGATGATGCACATTAAATTTCCAAAAAAAATCATCAAAGTATGACAAGGGCAGAAAATTTATGTACCTCAGTTGGTGCAGCACAAAGAAGATAAAAACAGTGATAATTACGCTCAGGATCTGAGATTTGGCAAACCCGAGATCTTTCTAAGAGATAAGTCCTGATGGCTGCCCCTGATATTCTTCCACGCTTATCAAATTGAATTTCAACAAATTTCCCAAAACGACTGTGCCAATAAAGTCAAACAGAATGTTAGTAGGTACAGGCTGGAAATTGTTATTGATAAAAGTGAGTTCAGGCTGAATCAGTTCCTGTAACAAACACAAAATATATCAGAAAAACAATAAAACCATATAAAAACTCTTGGGAATATCTTTAGAACTGATTCTCCAAGATAGCTACTGATTTAGAACACAACTATAAGCCATATGGGGCTCATTGAATTGCCCACAGACTCAATTTTGCAATCTAAAATTGAGTTTGCATTGAAGAGTAACTCAGAAAGAAAAGAAGGAAGAATTCCATGATTGGCATAAAAAGAACTTATTTTGGAAAAAATTAAGAAACTTGACTATTTTAAGATACTCTTTGACGCATTAGAGATGTTCTTCAAAAGTTTCATCAGAAGATTGGGAAATGAGCTTTCTTCGTAAATGCTTTCATTTTGAAGGGGTAGCACACGGCACACCCTGTACATAAGCTACTAACATAGACTTTAACAAGACCTCTAAGAGTCTAAGCCAAGTTGTTGAGGAGAACAAAATGCTTTTGTGGGCAATTTGAAGATTATAGATTCTGTTTCACTGGAAATCAGCATGTGAACATGAGATTAAGAATCATGACACAGAGTTATCTGTATTCTGTAAACCTAAACCTGGGTTCATGAAGACCTATGACCACATTGATTGGGAACTTCCATTATACACATTGCAGCCCATAGGTTCCAAAATAAATGAAAAGCAATGGATAACTAATGGTAGCTCTTCCTAATAGGTGTCTTCCTTTCTTTGTAATATGAGATCTAGTTTCTATTTCTTATTCTGAGTTCCTTCAGTTCTAGTTTTAGTGCAACACTGAAGGTTTTCCTTAAAATTTCCTTCTTTTCATATCTTTTGTCTCATCTTCATCACATTCTGAGAACTTGAATAAGCCTCCTTTTGGCACTTGGTAGAAAATTTTCATTATTTGTTATTACATGTCACAAAAAGATGTGCTCATTATTGATATATTCTATGCCTTGAGAATTACCTACATACCAAGCAAAGCAAACAACAGTGCCAGCTTCCACGAAATGTTCAATGCAAGATAAATATAACACAATATTGCAAAGCATGAGTCATAATTCCTGACCTGGAGTTGTTGTTCTTAACCGTTTTTGCATTTCCAAATGCTTCAAGGACTGGATTCGACTGCATTGCAACAGTTACTTCAGATACTGGCAAATATGTCAAAGAAAAATAACCAAATGAAAAAGAAAAAGAAATAGCATTTGAGCATTTACGAATTACGACACCTCTGATTGGCTTTAGATCTAATTATGCTGATAATTAAGGGGAAAAGATGTACAGCAAATAAATGCTGTAACGTCAAAATACAGTATGATCATCCAACTTACTTCTAAAACTTTTTGTTCAACAGTCCTTCCTTCAGCAGCAATATGTCCACCCAAGTACGCAAGGTAACGCATCAGCATTTTGGTGGTTTCAGTTTTACCAGCCCCACTTTCCCCACTGACCAGAATTGAGTTGCTTTTGCCCTCATTAATCATTGCCCTGATTCAAATCAAAGAAATTAGTGGATCATATCTCAATCTTCACATAGATGATGATGAGAATATTTGTTCCAACCATATTGTACAAAACTCTCTCTGTGTTTTTTTTTTTTTAAGTAAGTTTTTGGTTTTTGGACAAAGCTAAAGATTTTATTAGACAGGGGCACCAAGGAGGTGCAACACAAAGAGAAGTGAATGTAAGAAATCTAACAAAAGCCGGGGGGAAAAAAACACAAACAAACAAACACACACACAACAACTACAGTACAAAAAACAACAAATCAACCAGGATCTCCATGATTCAAGGCATCAAAGAAGTTGTTGCAAGAACATGAGGAAAAAAAGTGTGATCACCTATATGCGACATCAGCTATTGCAAAAACATGAGGGCTCAGCTCTCCAAATGGTTCTCCCTTGTAGCGTTCCATCATGTGAGCATCATATAAATTGGATAGTCCTTGAAATGGATTGATTGCAATGAGAATATTTCCGGTATATGTCTGCCACGGTTCAAAATGTCATAAAAAAGCTGCCCATAGCGCAAGTTAACATATTCTTTTACCAGGGTGAACACTAACAGACACAAACCAAATATGAGAGTAATCTTACATAAATTTCACTAATTTGATATCTGGTAGCCAAATTATGCAGGACTGCAGGCTCATGTAGATATGATAACTTAGTCATGTCATCAACTCCACCAGCAGGAGCTTCCACATCTTTTGGATAAACTTTTGCCACTTTCGCAACAACCTGGTCAACGAGGGAGTGGACTAATATCAGGATGACCATGAAAATATGAAATTTACTTTGATGTAACCAAAAGTTGCACTAAACTTATCTTTGACACAGAAACTAAAGAGCGGTGGTAATGTTTGGCATTAATCAGTTATCACGGTTAAAAAAAAAAATTCAAGACCATATTAACAACCTCCTGAAAATAATGCATGTTGGATAAGAGTACCTATACATCTATTTCAAAAGGCGCATTGAACTCTTGGAGAAGGTGTCTTATGAAGAAGATGTAGTACTAAACTACAAAGATATAGATACCATATGCAGTTTTAAAAGTAAATAAAATCACATAAAAAGTAATGCTCAGCCATAATCTAATGACCGGTGACCATGTTACAAAAGGGAATATAATAACACAAAAGCATAATACACAGGCAAATAGGCAACATATATGTTTTTTTAAGCACAAAATATATATTACCATTCCTTTTTTGATTCAAAAATTATCTATTGCCATCTTTTTTTATCACAAGAAGAAATAAAACCAAAAGAGGCATTACCATCTTTCCATTAGTAGTCTGAATCTCAACCTCCTCTCCATTAATGCTAAGCACAATCCCATCAATCCAAGCAAATTCAGGATCTCCAACCCAAATGTGAGAACCGACGGAAATGTTCACTGGCATCCCCTGGAGAAAGTCAAATTTATATTATCTTAGTAGCTAAAATCTGAAAACTGATTTTTATTTGTCTCCTATTCTCTTTGCAACATATCCTGCTTAAATTTTCTCAATTATCACCACCTAAGCACTACGTCAAACTAAGCCACTTGGAAATTAGTGATTACATGCACTATTTTAGTTTTTTCCAGCTTGTAAGGTTACTACCAATACTTGGAAGCTTAAGTTACAGTTTCTGTTTCTATAACTCTCAATAGAACTCAACATTGACATAATCATTGCTCCCTCACTTTTATTGTCATATTCTAGTCCCAATACGTAAAACTCTAGATTCATCTCTTTCAGTTTTAATTTTAGAATGTGTACTTAGTTACATAAATAATCAATGGAAGTCAGAATTATAATACAAACCAAGCAGTACCCTGAACCTTAAGCTCTAATAACAAAAACTCGTATGTAAAGATCTAATGCCAGGTAAAGTTAGGTGCAAGGGATGCGAATCACATCGCCAAAAAATATTTAAAATAAACATGAATAATCAAATCAAACTAGAGCATCTGAGACCAAGAAAGCCATATTCGAATCATCAATTCACATACCATCATGAGTATCACAAAAAAGGTCAGTAACACGCAGAGTATTCAATAAGATCCCAACTAATGGCCATTGAATCTCGCAACCAGCCAAGAAAGATTTCCGTCCAAATCTTCAACCAAACCTCCATCAGCCGACCAATTTTTACGAGGAAGAAAAGGCTAATGCCATCATTCGCTGAATTTTCTGGCAAAGTGAATCCAGGATTCTCTGCTTCTTCCAGAGCTTCTTTCGGAAAAGTGTTCGAGTCGTTTGCTATTGTTTGTGGAGGGTGACAATGTGGAATTCCATCCACGGATTTCGCCATATCTTTGGGTAACTCTTGTGGCTCTCTCTCTCTTCAGTATTTTCTCGAATCCTTATTCCTTAGATGTGTTTGCAGACGATTTTGGCGGAGAGACTGAAATCCCATATGTACGTTGATCAGGCCATGGGTCGGGCCTCCACTATAGTTGGGCTCCAAAATATGAACTACTGAGCCCGTTAAGTATTACTAAGCTAGGCCCAACATTATTACTGTCGTGACGAATAGATTATCATTTGGGTGGTTCCAAAAATTGACACGTGTCCAACAGCGGAAATTTGTAGAGCGTCACTACCTTCCGCAGATCGCGAAAATCAGAGCAAATTCTTGCTCCCCAAGAAAATGCAAGCAAAACATTCTAGATTTAGATTTCTTTCACTGTATGTAAATCATACCATGCACCGTTTGATTCCGTATAAACTTGGTTGATTTGTTTCACGATTCGTTCTGGTTTTGGGAGCGCGTGAAGTGAAGTATGGCTCGACCGTCGTCGTCGTCATCCGCCGTAGCACCGGAGCTGCAACTGCGAATCGAAGAGAAGTTAGCCCTAATTCCTGGCCTACCAAATGACGTGGCAGCGAAGATACTGTTCTGTGTTCCGTACTCGCACGTAGACCGTCTCAAGGTGACTTGCAAATCATGGCGTCACTTTTTCTCCTCTAAAACCCTAATCAGACTGCGTAACCACCACCGGAACCTTTCTAGTCTGCTCTGCATCTTCCCCCAGGACCCTTCCATCGCCTCCCCGTACATCTTTGACCCCGAGAATCTCGCGTGGCGGCCTCTTCCGCCGATGCCTTGCAGTCCGCACGTTTACGGCCTCTGCAATTTCACTTCACTCGCTGTCGGCACCAACCTTTACGTCCTCGGTGGGTCCTTGTTTGATACACGGTCTTTTCCTCTCGAGCGCCCCTGCTCATCCTCTGCTGCGTTCCGATTCGATTTCCTAACCTTCAAGTGGCACCGCCTCGCTCCCATGCTGTATCCTCGCGGGAGTTTTGCTTGTGCAGCGATTCCAAGCTCGGATCAGATCATAGTCGCTGGGGGAGGTTCAAGGCATAATTTGTTCTGTGCTGCAGGGAGCAGGATGAGCGCGGTGGAGAGATATGATATCGAGAGAGATGAATGGGTGGCGCTGGATGGTTTGCCAAGTTTCAGGGCGGGGTGCGTTGGTTTCTTCGTCGGGGAAGGGGAAGAGAGGGAGTTTTGGGTTATGGGAGGGTACGGAGAGTCAAGGACCCTGTCAGGGGTTTTCCCGGTCGACGAGTATTACAGGGATGCAGTGGCCATGGAGCTCAAGAGCAATGGTGCTGGGAAGTGGAGGGAGGTTGGCGATATGTGGGCGGAAGGGGAGAGAGCGAGGCTTGGGAAGATTGTTGTCATGGAGGATGAGGAATCAGGCTGTCGTCCTTCCATTTTCATGCTAGATGGGAATGAGATCTTGAGGTATTTGACACTGGATTTTCTTTGAAATCTATATACAGTTCTGCTTGGTCTGTTTTATCAATTAATATTTTCTGATCTATATTTTCATATAGTTGAAGGTGATCTTTATTCTTAGAATGTGTGAACGAATTATAACCCTAGGCTTTGTTTGATTGGGATACTCTTTTGTGACTATTTATCAAGACAAATCCATTCTTGCTTTATTCATTCAATTTTAATTTGATCCCTTTCTTTTGCATCCAGTGAAAGCCACACTTTATGTAGGAAGTACGAACCATCTTTTTGTGCTATCATGTGCATGGTTGAATTCGAAACTTCCTACTGACTTTGTGGTTCTGTGTTAAAGCATATATTTTTCTTTCTCGTATATAATCCAAGTTTTTGAAATCCTGTTGACTGAATAGGTTTGGAGATTGAGTATACGATGTAGATGAGAAGTGGAGTAATCTAGATCGCGAAACAAATTAGCAAAATAATTGCATTTCAAAGCCTGCTACTTGTTTTCCTCGTTTTGCTGTTAAACCTTAGATATGTCGCCTGTCCATTTAGTCTCTTGTTGGTAAATTATATGTCTGCATTCAATGATAGAGTAAACTAATTTTGTTATCCCACCTAGTGTTCACTGCCAGGATGCAAGTGTTGCTTTTAGGAAACACTATGGCTAATCTATGTGCATTTCTCCTTACACCCCAAGTTCTGTGTCGGGCCTTAGGAATGCCCTATGTAACTCTTGCCTTGCCATTTTTCACTGTACCCAGGGAGGGTTCAATGCATCACCAATATTATCTTTCAGTTTTCAGAGATTTCAGTACACTATTCACTTGTAATGTGAACTTCTGTTCTGATTCACTCTTCTAAGCATTCTTGTGTTTTTGTTTGTTTGATAATAATTCATACACGCTTGTAGTAATTGATTTAATATTATTATGTCAATTCTTTGCATGTTACAGTTTGAGGATTAATGTTGAATTGTGTAGTGCTGCTTGTTGTCAAGTCTGTGATTCTTTATGTGGGGAGCCTTCTGCTGAGGGATGGCACAACAATGGCTTTATTTCACCATGCTCGTCTTCTTCTAACGTCTTTCGTTGCAGGATTGATTTTTTTCCCATCTATTTTCATTTGGGTTGGGACTTGGGAGGGAGCAGGGCATAACTTGGTCACATGGTGTTGAAACCTTGAATTTTCTTTGTATGGAAAATAGTTTGTGCTAAATTGTTTACTCAATAATTCGTATTGTTTGAATTTCTTCTGGTCAAAAATGGAGTCATTAACAAATTCACAATACTTCAACATTATTCATGTTTGACATTTTGTCCAGTGAGGTTGCTGTGTTCCAATTCGAGTCTTATTCCTGTTACGGAAATGAATATCCTCTGGCAACTGTGCATAGGCAAGCTGATGGTTTTATAATAACTTTTGTTGTTACTGATGCAATGAATATGCAAGCTGATGGCGAGCACAAGCAACTGTGGAAACCTGATTAAGGATATAACTTTAACTCCAATCCACATTATATAACTTGGAAGCTTTTCATTTACTTGCTGAAACTTTTACATATTGTTTTATTTTCCTTACAGATATGACATGGCCTCTAACCATTGGCAAAAGGAGTCCAGTGTACCAAGAAAAGCATCTCGCAACTCGTCCTTTGGTTTTGTTGTGTTGGGTGGTGAGCTATATGTGATGTCTCAGAGATGGCGCCCTCATACAAAGACAGGAACTCTATTTGTTCAAATTTACCACCCAAGGAAGAACACATGGCGATCCCTCCTGGCAAGGCCACCATTCCATTGCCCTCTGGATTTCAAGACTGCAATTCTGTGCACAGTTCGCTTGTAGATTTCATTGATTATTCTGTAAAGTGGCCATTATTCATACTGTGAAAAATTCATCAAATGATGTGCATAGTTCATCTGGTACTATATGTTGATGGACCTGGTTACTTACTCTTCCTTTGTAAAGATCGTTGGTAAAGATAAGGGTGAGTCATAAGATAAGAAAACTAGTTGCTTACTCATATAAGATATAGTATGAATTCATTGTAAGCGGATGTTATTGCAATATGTATATGTTGTTACTGGAATAGATTACAAACATTTCTGTCTTCTAGATTTCCTCTTCCATGCTACAGTTTTGTGGTTATTGAATTGGATGATTATGAAGTCGTTGTGTTATAAAATGTAATTCTCGTCCCTCAACTATGAGGCGAGTTTTATTTTTATCCCTAAGTTTTTTTTTGCTTTCATTTTCATCCCTCAACTATTGAAAAGTATTATTTTCGTCTTTCAAGTAAGATTGGTCCAATCGACAAAAATGTATTTTTCATCCCTCAACTATGGGGTGAATTTCATTTTATTCTCTAAGTTTTCTTTTTCTCATTTTCGTCCCTCAATTATTGAAAAGTACTATTTTCATCCTTTAAGTGAGATTGGGGTCGAAAAATGATTACATGGCACCTATATTGAACAATTGGACATCACGTTGGATTTTTCCATCATCGGATTTATTCGAGAGACAAACGGATTACTTTCCCACAGTTGGGGGACGAAAAAGGGAGAAAAAAAAAAGTTAAGAGATGAAAATGAAACTCGACCAATAGTTGAGGGATGAAAACTACCCTTTTACCGTTGGGAAATGCTTGCGTGGCACACCGGAGAAATATGCTCTGACGAACAATAGAATGTCACGTTGGATTTTTCCATCGTCAGATTTATTTGAGGGACAAACGGAGTACTTTTCCATAGTTAGGGGACGAAAAAGGGAGGAAAAAAAAGGCTAAAGGGACGAGAATGAAACTCAACCAATAATTGAGGGATGAAAAATATCATTTTACCGTAAAACTAGGTGTTGATCCAATCCTTGGATTTGTTGAGAATTGTCGTTTTCACTGTTCTCCAGAAGAAAATACAATGAGTTATCAGGTATTTCAAACTAATAGCCCTTAGGGCAACAGGGACATGCTCACAATACCTAAATTGTCCTCGGGAACTGCCATTATTCCAAACTCATCTGGCTCATGATCAGGCTCCACACAACCTATCCGGATTAACTGAATAGCTAATCAAGATGTTGAATTTGGCAAATTGATAAGGAGGTACATCATGTTGAGGAGATGACACTGATGTTTTGACAAAGATGTCACCTGGTCTGGTCTGATGGCAACGTCGTGGTACCCAGTTAGGTAGATTTTCATGGCAATTAATGAAAATCACATCCTTGATCCATTTCTAGGATTTTCAGAAAAATAGACCAAAAAACAGAGGATCGATATCTACTTCCTCCTGTCCTTCTCATTGGGTAATCAAACTAGTTTCAAATCCAACAGAAGATCAAGATGATGATAAGGATTAAACAACAATCAGCCATGAGTGAAGAATCCTAGAACCCTCCCTTTCTTAATTTGGAACGAGTCATTTCTTGTTCTCCAACTTGGACCAGGCCCAAAAGTCTTATCTCACATCACAACTCCAGACTTCCAAGTTCCAGTCAACTTCAGATTCCACCCAGCTTGCTTAATTTCTCCGATCAAACACACAGACTCCCAGCTAATTAATTTATGCGTGCCAAAAGTTGCATGCAAAGACTTCTGTGAAGAAACGGATGCCAACCGACAACCGTGACTCCTTTATTTAATTACTTGGTAAATTTATATGGGACCAAATGGTATGAACTCGGAAGTAGGGTCGGCTCTACGGTAAAGTAGCCAAAGATAGTGCTTGGACCCTAGGGTCATAAGGACACCAAATTTTTTTAAAAAAAAGATAAAATTTAACCAATGTTAAACCAGCAGTGCAGAATCAGTCCAACCCGAAAATAAGCTACTTTTGATATAAAAATTGTGTGAATAGCATCTCATTTGATGATTTTTTTTTTTCCAATAGAGCACCACTATACTGTGTCGTTTTGGGCACCAAAATGACTAGGGCCGGTGCTGCTCGGAATGTCTTAACTTCGAATTCCGTTTGGAGTAATATGCTTGTGCCCACGTGTTAGGTTTTGACCTAACTTATCATGTCATTAGGTGAAAAAATTATGTGCGCGTGGTCTTATAGCTCTAGTTTAGTCTCATATCGGATGTCCGAAAGGCAAACTTGTATGATGTCATTCTCAGTAAAAAAAAAAAAAACACTTCTTCTTTATTTGCATTGTGACATACGATAACTATAGGATTAATTCAACTCTAAAACACCCTCTATTTCCTTCAACGACTTATTCAATTTCAAATATATTTTAACAAAATAGTCAAGAGTCAAAGTACTTCCCTGAAGCTGAATATTTCAAGACAAACGTGTCATATAGCCCACACACAAATCATATATCTATATATATGTGTGTCCTCCCATGAACTTAATTCCATAAAAACTTAAATTCTCATTTACTAATCTTCGGTTTCTTATTGTTCAATATACATATACAATTAAGATGATGCAGCATCGGAGTGTCGTTATTCTAGTGATCATCCCTTTAATGATACTGCAAATACTGTTGATGCAACCCAATGAAGCTCAAGCTAGTAGAGTCCTGGACCAAGATAATGTGTTAATGCTGCAGTCGCTGCAGAGGGGGCCTGTCCGTCCTTCAGGACCAAATGGGTGCACTTACATTCCTGGACGTGGTGGCGCGCCGTGCACCAGCCAGCGGGGCTTCGCCGGACGTGCTGTGGCGGCCCCAAATGCCTACCCTGATAACCTAATGGTTCCTTTTGGTGTTGCAGCTAATCAGAAATGAAAATCATGCTAGAGTACGTGAAGGTCATGCGTCCCAAGCTAGCTAGCTAGCTAGCTATGTCTCCAATTAGTTGTTTATTATTACCTTTTTTCTGTATAAATTAACATAAATACATAATCAATATACGCAAGTTAAACATGTACGATAATTAAGAAGTATATATAAATAACTTAATAAAGCATGCGAATAGAACACTTATGGTTTTTGTCCCCTGTATATATATATATATATATTTGTGTTTGATTAAAACTTGACGTGCTTCAGTGCTTGGTCAAATAATATTATATATATATCCACGTGACAGACTTGGGTCAAAGTTGACAGTGTATAAAGGCTTGATTTGTAAAAATTGACCCACACCAAATGGTGTGTAAACTTACCTCAAGGGTACGTAAGATAATCAACAAGTAATAAAATCGATGAGACCGATGTTGAATATACAAGTAAGTTAATGCAAATTTGGTTAATGACATGTAAGCAACTAACAAGTAAAGATAAAAACAATGAATAACAAATATGATGTAAAAGAAAAGTACAAAATGACCCGGTAACATGAAAAATTTGTAATCAAGTTAAATCTAAGTTTGAAAAAACGATTAATAAAAAACTTTAGCCTCTAATCTTTCTTGGTGAATGTTCAATTCTCATGTTCAAGATAATAATGCAAACACACACAATCATACATAATGAATTGTATGATATCAAACAATCATATATACAAGTGCAATGGAAATTGGGCATGACGACTTCAATACAAATATGGATGTCATCGAGCTCATTGATCATTTGATCTACACTACTCTACAACTATGGTCAATGAGAGAATGTGTGAGAGGCCACCCTTAGAATAGGGTTTTTCCCTCTTTCCTACATGCTAAAATACCTATCTACTCTTACAAAATGATTCACATCGGTTACAATTGACAAATGCCCAAAAAGTCCTCCAAAATATGTTTTTGAATTGCATATCGCGACAATTTATCCGGACAGATTTTGGATCCGTCCAAACAAATTTGCTTTTGTCTGGAATTCGTCCAGACAAATTCTTCTCTAACTCGCTTTAACTTATGTTAATGGTTGTCCAGACATATGAACCTCGAGTCAACTGTAGATATAGTTTCAAATGTCGAAATCATTTGAAATGTTGCTCGATTTTGCTCCAATATCCTACATAACCAATGAAAAATATTTATAAGCGTAAAACTAAACTAAAACAAACATAAGTGCATTAGCTAGATACTAGAATGCTCTAATTAAAGGATATTGGAACATCAATTTAGAAGTCCAAGCACTTCTACATATGCTGTTTTAAATGATAGCATAAATATTTTCTAAAATATTGTGATTATTTAGTTCAATTTATGTTGTTTAAAATGTTATGACTATTTGGTTCAATTTTATGTCGTTTCGATGTCAACCCCCGAAATACCCTCTTATTATGAATTTTGGCTACGATCTTGGAATCACTCCATCTTTCTTTGTTCGTAGCGACCTTGACGATCGAAGCCCATAAGATAAGTCACGACTCATGGTGATCACAGTTATACCACCATTAGAGAGAATTCAATTCCAAATTTAGGAAGTTTTGAACGACCACTTCAGTTTCTACTTTCAAATACGTACATGCATATATATATATATATATATTTAACATTATAATATTATAGTCAAGAGTCAAAGTAAAAGTAAAAGTAAAAGTATTTGTATTTCCCCAGAACTTAAAATATTTCAATACGAAGTCCCCATGAAATCCGCCATTGAGTTTTATTTATTCTTTCTTAAAAAACAACTTTGATTTCGATTTCTTGCTCAATAAGATATATAAGGCGTGACAAATATTGCTCTACCATCAAATGCCACATCAGATCGATCAGTGTGGCTTCATGTGAATGCATGTAATTAACCTCGTCCATGTGTGTGTATATATACACACACACACACTAGTATTATGATTCCATTTATTGTGGCTTCTACAAAGTAATTAATTAATAGATCGTGAAGCATATGATCTAAACTCTTCTATGGCAATTGATTGATATTAATGCTTAGGATAGCATATGGGATGGATAAGCAATCCATATATAAGAAATGTAACTTCAATTCGAATGTAAATGAATATTAGAAAGCCAAATAAATTACTACTTTCCCAATTGTCTGTTTGACAGTGGATTTTATCCACCACGCCCACCTTTTGTGCTTTACCCATAGAAACACCATACAAGTTTAGTCTTTTGAATATCTGATATGGGTATAAACTCGGCTCATCACGCCTGCGCACACATAAATTTTCCACTTGATGTAGATAAGTTGGGTCAAAATCTAGCGTATGGTCATGAGGATATTGCCTCAATAGAAATCGAACCCATAACCTTCTAAGTGCATATGGTTTAACGACATAGAGATTCATATGTGTGTATATTTATATATATAATTCATAATCATCCGAAATAAAAGAATGAATCCTCCAATTATTTTGAAGTAACATTTACATTGACCGACAATCAAACTTGGGAAAATTGTCCCAGGTTGAAAAAAAAATAGAAAGAAAACTTTACAGTATAAACTCAATTTAATACAAGAAAAACAAAAGAAACTAAGAGTAGTTGAATCAATTGTATTTTTCTTGGCTAAACTTATCTCCACCTTTTCACATAAGTTGTTCACGAACTTGCTTCCTTAACCGTGGTCCGATCCTTGATTGCTGGAGCCGCAACATGGCCGGCCACATTCATGCCGTTCAAGGTGCAAGTACCCGTACCACGACCGGGAATATAAGTGCAGGGATTCGGACCGGAACCCGTCACCGGACCCCTTTGAAGAGATTGGAGCAGAAGCCCATCCTTCTTGAACCATTCCTCTCCTCCTAGTGGTCTTGCTGAACCAATTTGTAGTAGTGAAGCCAAAAAGATGGCTAAGATGCACAAAGCTTTGAAAACACTAGATTTCCCCATTTAACTCAACTGCAGACTTAATTTTGATGAGATCGATGGTGGGTTTATGAAGGAGAGATACATACACACATACATATATATAGGGAGAGCTAAGAGCTTATGGTTTGACTGGTGCCTAGATAATATTTGTTTGACTCAGCCCAAGGTTTGAAAGTTTGAATATATATACATTCATAGGTGAAAAAGAAATGATCAAACACACACGCTGTTTATTTAATATGTTTTCATTATGGGTCAAGACAAGATACTAGGAAATCACATATATATATAGTTTACAATTGAATACGTATGTTTAGTTTAGACAGACGGACAGAGAGGGACGAGAGTAGGAATTTTCTCTGTTTCCATTGTAAGTGCTTTACTTGGTAAAAGTATAGCGTAAGCCGTTACTTCCAGGATTGTTTCTTTGGGGGGACGGCTTAAAATTTTCTGCATTTGTAACTGCAATATTAAATCCCCAATGCATAACATGACATCATTGATTATATCAAGTTTCTCCAATGGCAAACAGTGGTATATTGTCTGTATTTTATCCATGATTATATAAGATCTTCCTCTTGGTAATGTGGGACTAGAGACTTAACAACCCCTACACCACTCGATAACTCACCCAACACCTCCAAGCTTGCATTGTTGACACTTGTGGCCCCGTTTACTCAAGCCAAGGTGTTACAAGTAAAGAATCTGTTTAGATGAACTGAAAAATATGCTATATCGTGACATCATTGATTATATCAAATTATCAAGTTTTGCATGTCATCTCAAAGAATAGAGGAGATGGTAGACTCTAATTAGGAAACCCATATGACCGACTTGTCAACCAAAAAAGTAGATCACAAAACTATTCGTAAGAACATTACAGTTTTTTTTGTAGCTATGTCAGATGAAAATAGATCAAGAAGATGATACACAAATCTCAGAATAAGGAACAAAGGAAACGATAAGAATCACTATGTCTGCAGATTTCATTAAATAGCTGATTAATGACTATAGTATGATTACAAGATTATTGCAGGCAGAGAACACTGACCAGTTAGCCAGGAAAACAGCGTAGCAATTCTACAAGGAGATGCATTTTAAATGAACCTTTAGAGACACACTTATACAATCTATTCATATAGAGAGGGCTGAAACAAGTTTTTCTCTCAACTGCTCTGCAGCACCAGTTTGTGTTCTAATCGAGAACGTGTGTATAACCCTGTTCTCTGCTATCGACACGTTCGAGTCTTGAGCTGTGACTTGATGTTCCTTGAATGTTTTGATGACTTGGGAAACTGGATGAGAATCCACAGGGCAGCTCACACTCACGACTGCATCGTTCTGTCTAGGCTGAAAATCAAGCTCTGCCACTGGTAACGAAGTTTGCTTATTTTTCACCGGCTCCTTCTCTGTTTCCAGAACCATGATCTTCCTTTGGAGATCTGTGATATATGTAATGGCATCACCAAGTAGAGAGGCCTTGTCCATCTTAGAAATGTTAGGGACAACAGCTCTTAATGCATAGAATCTCTGGTTAAGCTTCTCCCTCCTCTGTCGCTCTGCTTCCACGTGATTCAGTGCTTCTTCCCTCCCATTGGCGGGCTTCCTTCCTCTCTTCCTAGGTTTCCGATCATCATTTGGAGGTGACGGGTCATCTTTAGGCTGATCAGCACTTGCGTTAGGAAACAGCTTCGCCTCCTTATTCTTACTGTCACAACCATTCGAAGTACTTCCGAAAATTTGTTTACCACCAACTGCTTGTAGTTCATAAGACTCTAAAACCAAGTCTTCATCTTCTACCTTTGGGCAAAAGTTAATACTAATTGATCTTGACTTAGAACTACCAAGACTTAGTTCATGCCCAAATATCTTTGGAAGTGCCTTGGTCTCAGAAGAGTTAGAAAGCCCAAATATGGTTTTGACCCTCTCCATTATATCATTTTCTTCTGGGATTGATTTCACAGATCCTAGTTCCACAACTCCAGATTTCAAAGGTACGAACACCAGAGTCTGGAGCCCAGCTGATGTAGCAAGAAACGACCTCAGTTGGTAACGATTAAGACAACGAACCATATCTGAAGCCCAAATTACTCTACCAGACCTGAATGACTCAACAAGGTAATATGCTGAATCACATCTAAATGTAAAGTACATTGAGGTTAGATACAACATCTCAACATCAGAAACCTCATTCAATTGAGCTGAATAATTATCCTCATCGGAACCATGAAAGCACGCACGCAGCTTCTGAAGAACCTGTTTATTCATCTTCTCTTTCGTCTCAACTCCTGATTTCCCCTGCCCAGAAGAATTCACATTTCCAGACCCAGCTTTTGGGTTCTTGCAATGCCCATCGCCCCAAACTAAAACAGACCCACCAGATTTTAAGCTTGAGACCTGCCAAAAAATGGCATAGTTCCAATTGGAACCTTCAGCAAGCTGGCAGAGGCCCGGCTGCACACCCAAGGCACCTGCCGGGGAAACCAAGTCTGACAAAACATTCTTCGTAGTTGAAAGTAAGTAGTTGCCTGCTTCAGTACCCAAAATTGACTCTATCATGGTCTTTTCCCTTTCATTCACCCAACATTTATCATTCATATTGGACTCTCCACAATTATCTCACACAACCCCCCTGAATTCAGAATTCGCTTGCTAAAATACTACTCAACAACAGCAACGCACACAACCCCTAATCCTCAAATTGACTTTATGGTACTAGCACAAAATTCACGTCTACCCAACATAGAAATAATTCTGAAATCATCTCAGACACTACTACAAGTTAAGCCGTAGACTAAACAACTGCAATTCATCAAATTTTTTCACTGCAAATACTTCACAAAATCAAACATCTCTCGCAAAACCAGAATTCCCCTTAAATATCTGACAAGTCTTCATTCAAACTAGCCAAATACCAGAAATTGAGGCAAACCCACCTCACAGCTCCGTCAAAAAATCTAAAACATAGTTTACTTGGTCTTTAAAAGCTGAGTCGATACACAGTACACAACACTGAAGATGAAGAGAGTTTACCTTAGATCAATACGGGAACGAGCTTAGATTGCAACTTCAGGGCAATCAGCAAACCCCACAAAAGAAAGTCTGGGTTTTAAATTTTAGATCTGAAGAGGCAGCTTTGCCATCACTCATCATCCATTGGTTCTGCTTCTGTCACGTTTTCCCCCCTCTGTGCTGTGCATACACGTTTTAGCCACGAAAAGATGATAAAGGACCCCACTGCAGTACTGTCTCATTGGACTTAAGATGGGCTGGGCAGATCTGGGCTCATTCTCTTTGTTTAACTTGGACTGACGCAGGAATCTAAATCTTGGGCCGCATCAGGCCTATATATGAGGATGGTGCTTACTGCTTACTGCTTACTGCTTACTGCTTACTGCTTACTGCTTACTGCTTAGTAGGAGATTTAGGGGCTCATTGGGAGTGGAGGATTGACACGCAAGTGCGCAACAAGTATTCTCGGGCCAGACTCAATGGGTTGGGCTTTGAACTATATACAGTTATACCCTAGGCAACTAAATTATAACATGATAATGCATGTTAGTCATATAATTTTATACAATCGTACTGATAAATCTATAAATTACACTAATTTGAATTATCCAAATAATATAACATTAAAAGATAAATAATACTTAGTATCAATGTAATCATAATTAATTATTGATTTCGTTATTCTTATTATGTTTTTAATGAATGATTCGGGTTTCGCGTTTGAATTTGGGGAGCATTAGGATTTGGATTTGTGAGTTTACAAATGGTTATCTGACCACTAAAAAAATAAAAAATATATATATTAAAATTTAAATGCTAAATGAGTATTTATTGGTAAACGGTTATGGAAAGATTTCGGTTTTGAAAATTTAA
The DNA here is from genome assembly GCF_013401445.1 of Tripterygium wilfordii. Classification (NCBI taxonomy): domain Eukaryota; kingdom Viridiplantae; phylum Streptophyta; class Magnoliopsida; order Celastrales; family Celastraceae; genus Tripterygium; species Tripterygium wilfordii. The sequence continues at coordinate 734,784 of NC_052243.1, read as the reverse complement.
ATGATTTGTTAAACAATTTTGGTATAGAATAACTTAAATGGAAATAATTTTGGTATTCCCTAATTGGAAGGGTGCCCGACCAGCTATCATTCCTAAGTAAAACTAACAACAATTTTGGTAAAAAAAGAAGAATAAGAAAGAAACAAAGAAATGAGATATTATTTAAAACCAACAACAATTTCCTATGATCATGTCATGCATGAGCAGGACTTCGTAACATCCAGCATGATGCGGGTTAATCCATATTATGTTTTATCTATTTTGTTCGATTATGTAAATCCTATTACACGATACAAATTATTTCTAGTTTCAAAATTGAAACTAAATTAATATTTCAATGGATCAAAAGTTTAATTTTCGAGGGAATTCTTGGATAAGCATTAAGTCCAAGAATTCCAGCTGGTTTGGCAATTGGCATTTGTCATACAAATCATATAGTGATTGGATTTTATATTGCTACCTTAATAGCATAAAAATAAAAATAAAAAAAAACGGCTTTCTCACATAGAAACAATTCTGATAACTTCAAAACCTATAAATACAAGCACAATTTAACTCCATATAACGCATCAAGCTATAGCTTTTCTTCACGTTATTTTGCAGAGCATTGGTACAAAATTTTCTTAAATACTATAATGGTAATCTCTCTGTCTCTTGATTTCTTGATCTCTTTCATTTAGACATTTTATATATTTAATTCAGTTGAATTTTTATATTATTTTTGTTTACTTTGACAGGCGTTCGATCTGCACTATATTTTGTTATTTTTGAGCATGATAATAATGGTGGGATCAAGCATAAATGTGAATGTTATGAACTATGGAGCTGTTGGAAATGGAGTTACCTATGATTCTCAAGTATATATAAATATCCTTATACCTATTTATATTTATATATATATATATATGTTGTTGGTTTAATGAGGAAGAATTGAATTATTAATTTGGTCAATATCATGCAATAATATTATGTTGAAGGCATTTGCGAAGGCTTGGGCAGCAGCTTGTGGAAGTAGAACAAATAGTGTGATATATGTACCAGCTGGAAAGAAATTCTTGGTGAAGCCAATGACATTTCAAGGTCCATGCAAGGCCACCACCATTGCTATGCAAGTAATAATTAATTATTTATTTAATTAAACCCTATTTTAATTAGTTAATTTACAATCATAAACTTAATTAATTAACATTGGATAATTAATTAATGATCAGGTTCAAGGAATCATTCCCCATAAGCCTTGACCACCTTGGGATGTCCTCAACCTACCCACCCCTTGGCAGCCAGGAGAAGTTGTTGGAAACGGAGACAAACAAGAGAGAGACATACGGCATGAAGAATATATAATATACTTTCATTTCAGTCGTTGATCAGATCCAACAACTGAGATGAAAGTCCGTAAATTAACTAAACAATGTGGGGTGCCGTATGAGAGAACTCCTCATAAATGCATTTATGTACGGAAAAAAAATCCTTAATATTATTTTTGCTGTAGCATTGGAAGCTTGGGATATGGTGGAAGCAGTGCTGCAGTGGAAGAGGTACATGTACACGTACACCATTCTACATTTCGAGGGACACAAAATGGCGCCAGAATAAAAACATGGCAGGTATATATAAATGTGTGTGTGTGTGTATATATTGTCGCTAGGGAGGGAAAGGGTATGCCAGAAGAATCACATTCGAGGACATCACACTCATAGATGCTGGAAACCCTATAATTATTGACCAATATTACTGTTCTCAACAGAAATGTCGAGATCAGGTAATAATAACTAGCATTAAGAATTATTATATCCTTATATCCTTATATATAGTTAATTGATTATATATTTATATTGGTTTTGTTTGTGTGTGTGTATATATATAGCCTTCGGCAGTCCAAATAAGCGGCGTTTGGTCCATCGGATTCAATGGGACAACCTCAACACCTGACTAGGCAATCCAGCTGAGTTGCAGTCGAACCGTCCCTTGCACTAACATATTACTTCAACATGTCCACATAGCTTCCAGGACTCCGACTCCAACAAAAGCCACCTGCACCTACTCCCATGGAAGATTTTATGACACCGTTCCTAGACCCAATTGTTTGTTACGATAACTGTTTTAATAGAAACTTGTCTCAATTTTGCCGAGACTTGTATGTTTCCTACCTGCCTCCGGCTCTTTTTATGTTGGAATGGTTAGTCGGGTGTTGTTTTCTTTGTTTTCCTAATATAATATTCATATTCATCAACAAACATTAATTCAGATTTATAACAAAAATAAATAAAACACAAAAGATTTCCATAACTCGTCATTCCCACTGCACTACTGCAGTGTCTCATTGGACTTGAGATGGGCTGGGCTGATCATGGGCTCATTCTCTTTGTTTAATTTGGACTAACGCAAGATCTAAATCTTGGGCCGCACCCAGGCCTATATATTGGACCTTTGCTCCCAACCAAAGCACTATCTAATGGGCTGGATTGTCTCTACCTTTAGTCGCCTTGTTATATCCTTAATAAGGAAGACATTTTTTTGGGAGGTAAGCGGGAGTAGGGTCTCAAACTTGAGAATCACCGTAATCAATTTACTAACCACCTCAACTAAGGAGTTGTTGGCATTAGGTAGAAAGACATTCTTGGTCATTAACCCTTATGGTGCGTTTGGTAGAGGGGTAATGAGGTGTAATGATTACAAGGGTAATTAAATTTTAAGTTTACTTATGTTTGTTATGTTAGTATAATTTTTACTCCTGTAATAAATTTTAGTAATTGAGCTTATTTTTTATACATAAAGTTTACTGGTGGGGGGACATGGGTAATAAAAAGTAATAAACAGTTTTACTCTAACCTATTACCCCCTTAATTAAATCCCCAAAAAACTCCTCACACATGTTAATTGAAAATAAGCTCCAACGAGAAGAATTTCACACTAAAAACTTATATATATATATATAAAATATGTGTCTGCCTTTGTGTGTGTGTATATATATATATATATATATGCATATGTATCTATATTTTTAAATTTTGATACATGATAGTCGTAACAAAAAAAAAAAAAAAACAAGATCTTACTTTTTTCTAGTTTGGTTCATTACAATAATAACAAACAAGGGTAATGGTATTACACCAGCAAACAAGAGTAATGAATGTTTAGGTAAATTTTACCATTTTTTACCAAACAATGGTAACAATTATTCTTCATAATTATTATTACCCTTGTAACATTTACATGGGTAACAAATTATACCCCCAAATTCTTACCCTCATACCAAACGCACCCTTATATATATATATATATATATATATATATAGAGAGAGAGAGAGAGAGAGAGAGTAATTAGGTAGCTATTGATGCTTCATTGAAAGTTTGAAACTATGAATTTTTGTTGATGCATTGGAAGCTTGGTATATGGGGGAGTGCTGCAGATGTATGTAATGTAAGCAATTGTAACTTTTAAGGGAATTCTTTGATGAGCATTATGCACAAGAATTTCATCATTGGCGTTCTGATCTATAAAATAGTAAGAATTCGTTTGATTCACGAATTTGGAGATGGAAATAGAAAGATGGCATGAAATCTATTTTTCTAACATATATTCTCCCTCCTTGCCAATATTTGACAATTGGCATTTGTCATACAAGGCATATTAGTAGTTGGATTATTATATTATTGCCTTAATAGCATAATTAGACAACTTTCTCAAACAGTACCCACTACTTCTGATAAATTCAAAACCTATAAATACAAGCACAATTTAGCTCCATAAACACATCAGGCTGTATAGCTTTTCTTCAAGTTATAATTTCTCAGATCATTAGTGCAAATTTTTCAGAAAATACTATAATGGTAATTTCTCTCTCTCTATCTCTTTCATCAAGTCATTATATATTTTTAATTTCGTTTATTTTTATATTTTTTTGTTTACTTTGACAGGCGTTTGATCTGCACTATATTTTGTTATTTTTGAGCATGATAATAATGGTGGGATCAAGCATAAATGTGAATGTTATGAACTATGGAGCTTTTGGAAATGGAGTTTCCTATGATTCTCAAGTATATATAAATATCCTTATACCTATTTATATATATGTATGTGTGTATGTATGTATGTAGTTGGTTTAATGAGGAAGAATTGAATTATTAATTTGTTCAATATCATACAATATTATTATGGTGAAGGCATTTACGAAGGCTTGGGCGGCAGCTTGTGGAGGTAGAACAAATAGTGTGATCTATGTACCAGGTGGAAAGAAATTCTTGGTGAAGCCGATGATATTCCAAGGTCCATGCAAGGCCACCACCATTGCTATGCAAGTAATAATAATTTATTTATTTAATTAAACCCTTTTTTAGTTAATTAGTTAATTAATATTGGCTAATTAATTATCAGATTCAAGGAAGCATTTTGGCACCCAATAAAAAACCCGACTGGGGTACAAGCGCACCTTTGTTGTCCTTCAACAGTGTCAATGGACTTACCTTAGCTGGTACCGGAACCATTGACGGCCAAGGCTCCATGTGGTGGAAAAATTGCGCCCAAAATCCCGTAGGTGACTCAAATTGTGAATCTCCTTTTTAGAGTGTTGAAAAGTTAAATGACCATTGAGATTCATTAGTTTGGGTCTCACTCGTTTATAAAAACAATCAAGATTCTCTAGTGTGCATTTTCAATCCGCACTAGAGAATTCTTACTTTCATATATATATATATATTGACTTCTCACACGTAATTAATTAATTAATTAAATTTTGTTTTAACTTCTTAATTCTTACAAATTCTATTGTATTATTGGTATGATCCAGATTCTCTGTTCAGGAAGACCCGACGTAAGTCATGAAACCCTAGCTTCTTTTCTACTAATTAAATTATTGTCTCTCTTAATTGTATGTTATAGGTGTTAATTAGCACACTAAATTAACTATATATATATATATTGTCTGCAGTTATTGAGAATGAATAATTGCAACAACTTTCAATTCAAAGGATTACACTTGATGAATAGCCCAAGTGCTGTAGTATCTATAGATGGCTGTACAAATTCAATAATCTCAAATATCAAGATTACAAACCCTGCGAATAGCCCTAACACTGATGGCATAGACCTCGGCGGTTCAACCCAGATTACAATTCTTGACAGCCTAATTCAAACCGGTAAATAATATTATTTCACTTTTTGCTAATTAGGTTGATTTTCTTAATCTGATATAATTAAGATTGATCACATTTTTATTGATGGTTGTTATGTATTGCCAGGTGATGACTGTATTGCAATATCTTCAGGGTCACATTACAATATTTCTGGGATTACATGTGGTCCTGGTCATGGAATAAGGTCTTTTTGATAAATTATTCCATACCTTCAATTATGAAAATTGAAATTTCAGTTATATATATGAGTTCTCTTATGTGGACATTCGTATCTTTTTTTTAACTTAGTACTTTCATCTCAGTCATTGGATCTGATCAATGGCTCAGATGAAAGTACATTCTCAAGCCCGAAAAGCTGCACACCATCATGAGAATTAATAACCCTATCCAACCACCTAAGCCATTGCCGCTAGTCTCCAACATCATCAAGGTGTTTCTCCGATATTCTTGACCTAACTCACCCCTTGACTAGCCGGAGAAGTTGTTGGAAGCGGAGACAAAAGAGAGAAACGGGATGAAGAAGAGAGAACATATTTTCATCTCAACAATTGATCCTATTCAATGACTGAGATGAAAATTCACAAATTAACAAAAAAAAATGCGAGTGTCCGCATAAGAAAACTCATAAACTCATATATTAATATTATTTTTATTGTAGCATTGGAAGCTTGGGAATTGATGGAAGCAGTGCCGCAGTGGAAGAGGTACATGTACGCCATTCTACATTTCAAGGAACTCAAAATGGAGCCAGAATAAAAACATGGCAGGTATGTGTATATATTTATTATTTTTATCAAGAACAAAAATAATGTTGGCAATATCTAAATAAATAATATTGTTTGTGCTTGATTTTCATTTCTCTAGGGAGGGAAAGGATATGCCAGGAAAATTACATTCGAGCAGATTACACTCGTAGATGCTGGAAACCCCATCATCATTGACCAATATTACTGTCCTAATCAGAAATGTCAAAATCAGGTAACAATAGTAATTAACATTAAAAATTACTCATCTTTTTATAGATCTAATTAATTAATTGTCACGAATGTTATTCATCCCACATCGCTTGATTGGTTACGTCAAGTGATGTGGGTTTATAAGTGTAAACCCCCTTTCACATGTATGAGATCTTTTTCCTTGAGCTCAAGCACCTTTATGTGACACGGCTTAGGAAAAAACAAAGTTGTTCGGGTTTGATGTATCAATGGGAATCGATAAACCCAAAGAAGACAATATCATAGATGTGAGTAGGGTTGAGATTTTTCAACATTGACAATAATTGATTATATTGGTTTTATTTGTGTATATATATGTGTGTGTGGTTATGGATCGATAATGAAGACATCGGCAGTCCAAATAAGTGGTGTTGGGTTCATCGGACTCAATGGGACAACCTCAACACCTGACCGGGCAATCCAGCTCAGTTGCAGTCGAACAGTCCCGTGCACCAACATATTACTTGAACATGTCCACATAACTTCCAAGACTCCGACAAAAGCCACCTGCACCAACTCTCATGGAAGGTTTTATGACACTGTTCCTAGACCCAATTGTTTGTTACAATAACTGTTTTAACAGTGTCTAGTCTTAAATTTGCAGAAACTTGTCTGTATCCACATGTTGTTGATCATGGTGAACGTACAAGTATAAACATAATAAAGTTTTGTTCTCATCTTGGATTTTCTTTTTCTTTTTCTTTTCTTGTAACGGAAAGGGGAATTCAAACACTTATCACTAGAGTAATACACACCATGCATACTTATTAGTTATCACTCTAATTAGTGGCTTGGGTGTTTCATCTTGGACTTGTATTAATTATAATATCTTTATTTGAAAATCAATGGACTTTTTGAAAGAAAAAAAAAGGAGAGGTATTGCAGTTTTTAGTTATCGAAATAGTTGTCAAGTTACAATTGAGTCACTCAATCTTCAAACGTTTTTAAACTTGAGAATCCAAAGTTGAGTTAAAATTGTTTCGATATACACCTTTGTCTTAAATTATACGGCATGAGTTTAGGCACATTCGGATGTCTAAAAGATACATTTGTACAGTGTCATTCTCGTTTATGAAAAAAAGTTGGACTCACCCTTAATAGTTTATAATTTTAAACGTATTGGATGTGATATTTATTCATATGATAATAAGATTTGAGCGATATATAAGGCTCGTTAGTTGTAGCAGTACAAGTGGAAAGGTGAGATCACATGAGCAAGGCATGCATGTTAAGTTAGCCAATTTGAGGGACTCGAGTGACCACCCTACGCTGGTCAACCCATACCCACACCCTAGTGCACCTCATGTCCTTGGTCACAGGAGTCCCTTCCAACGACACAATTGCATCAACGTTGCGATTCTCGCTCTCTATCTTCGCTGCTGCATATTCCCCATTTGTCCGCAAAAGCTCCGGCCACAAGTTCTTCCCTGCCAATAGTAATTTGAATTTCAATTAATATATCAATATATACAACTTACTATGACTTTCGTAAGAAACTTTTTGTCCGCAGACCTGATAATGAGAGTTTATGTCCAAGCTTGTATGATATAATTCTCGATCACACAAAAAAACATACAAACGGTCAAATATTATTATTATATTACAAAACAAAATAAACTCCAATAATCGCAAGATAAGGGAACAAAAGTCCCTTAGGGAACCACCAATAAAAGAGACAACATCCAAAAACGTCAACGTTTTAAGACCTTAACCAACGATCATTGTCAGTCTAGATGAACTGTTCTCCTCCTGCCCTTTCTTCAATCCTAACAGGAAAGCCGCCTTTCATTTTCCCGGTCAAATACGAGATGAACACCGGATCGACACCGTCTTCCGCCGCCGGAACCACCTTGAACCTCCTTAAAACCCCGGCAACCACTCGCTTCATTTGCAAGAATGCCATTTCCTTCCCCAAACAAATCCTGGGTCCCGCCTGAAACACCGGATACGTGTACGGATCTCTCCCCACAAATTTCCATTTCTTGGTATCTGTATCTTTCTCGAGCCATCTCTCCGGCTTAAACTCCTCCCAGTCGGGTCCCCACAGCTCCTCGAGCCTCCCCATCGCGTATGGATGGTAAGTGACTCTCATTCCCTTCTTCACTGCTGTCCCGTCTGGCAAAACGTCGTCTTCCATTGCCATTTTGGTGTCTACCGGCACCGGAGGGTACAATCGCATGGTCTCGCATAATGCCGCGTGTGTGTACGACATTTCCTTCGCTTCATCATAAGCAGTCATCGTCTCTGTTTTCTCTGTTATCTCTTTTAGGATTTCGTGCTCTGTTTTTGGGTTCTGAGAGACTAACCAGAAAAACCACGTTAAAGCCGCAGACGTGGTGTCGCGACCGGCCATTATGAAACTGATGATGACATCAGTGACGAAATTCTCATCCGAATGACCGGAACTCAAAAATCGCGACAGAATATCAACGGATTCGAGAGATTTTTTAAATCTGAGTTCTTCTTTCTTTTCTTTGATTATGTTCTTGGCGAAGTCGCGTACTTTTGAGACATTCACTCTGAGTTCCTTCTCTGATCCAACATTGAAGAATCGTTTGATTTTCCAGATGAAGGGGAATATCCCGGTGAATCTTTCGATGCTTGATTTGACACAGAATTCGAATGCTTGTACAAACTCTGCTGGTGGCAGAGTTGGTAACAGAAATTCCGGGTCGTACCCGAACGCAATTTTGCAAATATTGTCAAAAGCGAACCTTTGAAGAATGTCCTGGAGATCAAGCACCGTCTTGTCAGCAGCCGCGGTAGATAGAATCGGTATCATGCGACCAGACAACTCAGTGTCGACGACATGCTCGACGAAATTCCTGAGAGACTTTGTGTTAAATTCGTGACTTGCAATTTGTCTCTGAAACTTCCAGGTCTCGCCGTCCGTGTTAAAGATTCCATCGCCGAGAAAATCGAAGAGTACTTGATGGGAATCCTTTCCTTTATGGTAGATATGGAAGTGGGTTTTGAGGATGTGTTGGACATTGGCTGGGTTCGCCGTGAAGACACTGCGGTGACCCAGTGGTCGATTCAGAACAAACGTAGCAGAGGGTGAAGACTGGAGAATGTCGGAGATCCATTGGAGTCTTCGGTCCTTGTTTTCCATTAAGGAAATGTAGGAACCAATAAGAGGGTATGATTTTGGAAGATATGGTGATTGGGTTTTGGACTTCTTGCTAATCAAAAGCAAGAAGAACAGCGGAAGAAGAAGCAGAAGCAGTAAGTACATGAGCTCAAGAGGCATGACTGGATATGAGAGGTGTTGATGAATTTCCAAAACAATGGAGATGCTGATGAATGAATGAGAAATTTCAATGTTGGAGTCTGTTTTTTATAGTGATTCGGTCGTGGGAACTGGATATTATGAAACTCTCCATGACTAGTATGTATAGATTGGATTCTGCACGCACAGAAATTAGACATTACTTATGTAAGTGCTGTCGTCATTGCCTGCAAAGGAAGGTAACCTTAAAGTTCTATTCGGTGTCAATGACCTGATCAACTTTGATGAATTGGGCTCCACGGCCCAATTATCTAGATGATCAAAGTTTATATATGTAATCTATCATGCAAACTTAAAACAACAACTAAAATACCAATATATATTTTCACTGTTAATTTGAAACATATGCGAATCAAAGTAGTGAATCATATTTGTCATAAGAAGATAACTGTTATACTCTATTAATTATTCTTAGATGTCTAACTTACTAGTATAGAAATGTTGTTTGGTATCAAAATGATGTCGAAATATCAAGTTTGTTCGAAATTGAACATAAAGTGAACAATTCGTATAGGGAGATAGTTGAATGATTCCAAATCATTAAAGGGACCATTATACTCTATTATTATTTTTAGATATTTAATTTGCTGTTGTCATTGCATGTAAAGGAACATAATCTTATACTTGAATCATTCGTTGAAATGATAAGAATGATGTATATTATCTTGATGAATAGTTTATCAGGATTCGAATCTCACTCCCTGTTAAAAAAAAGAAGGGATCATAACCTTTAAAAGTTAAAATCAATCGGTGTCAACGACCTGGTAAACTTTGTGAAGGCCCAATAATCTAGACGATCAAAGTTAATATATATGTTGTCATGCATGAAATCATCATGCACATGGTAATACAAGTCGCATTCACTATCTATTATACTGTATCCAACGATTTTGCGAAAGTAAATGTTTTGTCGTGTGGTTATCAACAACGTATTTCATGACAATAAATTACTACAACAAGGATTAAGATATAGATTAACTAGATTGTTAACATAACATCGGATCTAGTCATGAGTTTATAAAATCGCCCACCCATTGTTTTACGTATGGGGAACTTGTAGGGGTGAGTTGTAGTGGCTGCTGCACGTTCCCACTTCCCATGTTATTAAAAGAATGGAAACTATTTCCCATGTTATTAAAAGAAGATGTTAGAGAAGTATAGTTGATTTGAATCAAATATTTCCCATATCAGATCCACCAAAACGCAAGCAAGTTGTGTCTTAACACCTTGAATTTATTTACATAAGCTTAACAAAGGAAGAAAACTGACAAAAAAAAAATCCACCCAACCAATTCAGTGGACTAGGTAGATGACAAAAAAAATCTCAGAATCCTTGGAAAGAACACATGTTTGATGAATACAGAAGACAACAATTTTAAGACCATCTAGAGAAGCCAATATCTAAAAGCTTATTTAAATAAAAACATGGCAGGTATGTGTGTGTATTCAAGAACAAAAATAATGTTGGCCATATCTAAATAAATAATATTGTTTGTGCTTGAATTTCATTTCTCTAGGGAGGGAAGGGATGTGCCAGGAAAATTACATTCAAGCAGATTACACTCGTAGATGTTGGAAACCCCATCATGATTGACCAATATTACTATCCTAATCAGAAATGTCAAAATCAGGTAATAATAATTAACATTAAAAATTACTCATCTTTTATAGATCTAATTATTAATTAATTGTCAAGAATGTTATTCGTCCCACATCGCTTAATTGGTTAAGTCACGTGATGTTGATTTATAAGTGTAAACCCCCTCTCACATGTATGAGATATTTTTCCTTGAGCTCAAGTACCATTACGTGACACGGTCCAGGGAAAAACAAAGCCGTTCGGACTCGATGTATCAACGGAGAACGGATAAACCCAAAGCAGACAATAGCATAGATGTGAGTAGGGTTTAGATTTTTCAACATTGACAATAATTGATTATATTGGCTTTATTTGTATATATATGGGCGTGGTTATGGATCGATAATGAAGACATCGACAGTCCAAATAAGTGGTGTTTGGTTCATCGGACTCAATGGGACAACCTCAACACCTGACCAGGCAATCCAGCTGAGTTGCAGTCGAACCGTCCCGTGCACCAACATATTACTTGAACATGTCTACATAACTTCCAAGACTCCGACAAAAGCCACCTGCACCAAACTCTCATGGAAGGTTTTATGGCACTGTTCCTAGACCCAATCGTTTGTTACATTAACTGTTTTAACAGTGTCTAGTCTTAAATTTGCTGAAACTTGTATGTATCCACATTTTGTTGATCATGGTGAACGTACAAGTATAAACACAATAAAGTTCTGTTCTCATCTTGGATTTTCTTTTTTCTTTTCTTGTAACGGAAAAGGGAATTCGAACACTTGTCACTAGAGTAATACACACCATGCATACTTACCAGTTACCACTCTAACAGCCTAACTAGTAGTAACACAACTTTTGATTATCGAATGAGTTGTCAAGTTACAACTTAGTCACTCATTAATCTTCAAACGTTGTTAAACTTGGGAATCCAAAGTTGAGTTAAAATTGTTTCAATAAACACCTTTGTCTTAAATTATACGGCCCGAGTTTAAGCACATTTGTACAGTGTCGTTCTCGTTTATTAAAAAAAGTTGGACTCACCCTTAATAGTTTATCATTTTAAACGTACTGGATGTGATGTCTATTCATATGATAATAAGATTTGAGCGATATATAAGGCTCGTTATTTGTAGCAGTACAATTGGAAAGGTGAGATCACATGAGCATGGCATACATGTTAAGTTAGCCAATTTGAGGAACTCGAGTGACCACCCTACGCTGGTCAACCCATACCCACACCCACACCCTGGTGCACCTCAAGTCCTTGGTCACTGGAGTCCCTTCCAACAACACAACTGCATCAACGTTGCGATTCTCGCTCTCTATCTTCGCTGCTGCATATTCCCCATTTGTCCGCAAAAGCTCCGGCCACAAGTTCTTCCCTGCCAATAGTAATTTGAATTTCAATTAATATATATATATAATGACATCTACTAAAGAAAAACCAAAAAAAAAAAAAAAGCAAACTTTTTTAAAGCAAATTGGATTTCCATTAATTAATGATAAAGTTAATACAAAGAATATAATTTTACAATCCACTTAAGGACTCCAACATACACCCGAACCACTAGTTCAAATGGTAATAATGATGTGTATTATCTCGATGACCAAGGTTCGAATCTCTCTCCCCCATTTCAAATACAAAAAGGACTCCAACATGAGCAATTCTTGCCATAATATCTACAGACTACATAAACACATTCGGAATTCTAATTTCTTTAAATTTGAAGAATAAACATAAGATAGATGCAGAATTTTTCAATGGAAATAACATTAAAATTTGTGGTAACGTTTTGAATAAAAACAAAGATCTATATATATATATATATAAAAGAAACTAATTAAATTGCAATACAACAAAGTTTACACATTAGTCTCACCTGAACATTCAAATGTCATTTTTTTACTCCCGTCTATTGATCTATCTCGTATGAAGAATCAATATTGCGATAGAGGCACTCATTAGGTTATCGTGTGTATGTGTGTGTGTATATAAAGACTTGAATAGGCTTGTTAGTGAAAGATCTAGCATTAGGGTCATAGCTGGTTTAGTTGACTGAGATTGCCTGTGTACGTGGTACTAATTATTTTTAAACTTAGTCAAATATTGGGATGAGGACGACGAATATATTGAAATCTTGTTAGTTTCATTCACACTCCAAGAAAAAAGTAAATTGTTGGACTCTTACTAAATTATCGGGTCTTCAAACCACTTATATCATTTATGTCCATCAAAAATTAATGTGTGAATCCACGCATTCGGAAAGAATTGACTAGCATGCCTTCTAAAAGTATGACTAGTATGTTTCTTACCGTCATGCCAACACCGTCATTAACTTTTGTGACCTAGTGATAAGGAGTCTTGTTATCTTTTCTTAAGAGAGCTAGATTTAGGGTTATTCCTTGTGTGTGTGTGTGTGTATATATATATATATATGTACGTAGAGTTCAACTATTTGACTTTCTTCACAATTGTTAGGCCAAGATCATTTGTTCTTTAAAATTGTCAAATTTGTGTAGTTTTAATCACTGATCAATTAAATTTCCCTGTCCATGCTATGCTCCTATTGATCAGCTTGAGTCTAGCTATATCCTTGACTTTAATTATTCGATTATTATGTATGTTAGTTTCGCATTTGATTGTTGACTTTAATAATTTGATTAAGTTTGATCAAAATCCAATGCGTGATCATAAAAAAATATTTGCTCATACTAAGAATTGAACTCAAAACTTTTTGAGTTTATACAGTTTGAACCAAAGAGATTATATTTAACATTAGACACCATCCGAGTGATTTATGTGTAAGTCACACTCTATATGATAGATAATACACGTAAGAATTGGGATTCACTTCTTCTCCTAAGAAATTATACTTGTTGATTTTCCAATCTTCATCTTTTCCCAAATGATCAGATTGTCAACTTTAATTACTCTCTTTTGTCCATGTTCTTATGTGTCTTTGGCACCATGTAATCAACATATTAAATATGAAAATAAAATATCGTAATTAAAGACTATCAATATACGAAATTATATATTTATATATATACATACACATACATACAAAACATATCAATTAACTATGCCAAAATTTTGAGTCCCGTTTGGTTTGTTTTGTATTTTTTCTATTTTCTGAATTTTTTATTTAGAAAAGGTCCTTCTTCTTTCTTTTTTTTAAAGATTTTTTCTAGTAATTTATTGTTTTTTCCTATAAAATAGACAATCAAACATATTTTTGGGGTTTTTCTGTTTTTCGAAAAGTGAAACATAAAATACATGGAAGTATATCAAACAAATTATGAGTTGAAATCGAGAAGGAGATACATTAATAATATTCAAAGACATACTTATTTAACAACTTATTTAATTTACTCATGCATACTGAGTATGAGTTGGTCATGTTGATTTTTACCGTACATATATAGGTATACATATGGTGGCTGTATTAGCTTATCCAATCCGAGGAACTAGATAGACCACCCCATCCTTGTTAACCCAAACCCGGACCCTATCACACCTGAAGTCTTTAGTCACATTAGTTCCTTCAGCCACCACAATCGCATCAACATTGCTGTTCTCCCTCTCTATAATACCCTCTGCAACTTCACCATTGATTCCGACAAGCTCCGGCCACGAGTTCTTCCCTGCCATCACATTTAATTTGTTAAAACAACAAAGATTTGGATACAAAATTAACAACATACATATATGCTTAATTTTCTTTACCTGGACATTCCATCGTGTATATTTCTCTCTGGTATGAAAGTTTAATACTAAGCAAAATACCTCAAATAGGTTTTGGTTGTGAAGAGAGGTTATGGTGATTTAGGGTTTATATAGAGTTGGATCAATTTGGTTTGCTTCTCAACGTTGCACATTGACTAAGCCAATACATATCGATTACCCATTCATCCTCAAGAATTGTCAATCTTTTACAGTTTTAATTCAGCGGGATATCTTATTTTCTGTTCACAACGTTGGGATTTTGCTTATCAAAGAAAGCAAAGACTCTTTTGTAGATGACCTAATTTTGTTTGAATTTTAGAAATTGGACCACTTTCAGACGCGATATGAGATTACAAACTTGAGAATATGATGAAATTGTCAATTTTACGTACTTTGATCAGATGGTTGATCATAGCATATTAAGGCCGATGTAATATATTTAGGCTCTGTTCGATAAACAATTTCAGATTTTGCATATATATGTTGATTTTAGAATACATAAGTTTTCCATATTATCCTATCGTTAGGTAAGAAACTTCTGCGTGCGCGGACGTGACGGCTCGAGTTTAGCTCTATATTTCATGTCTAATGATCATACTTGTATGGTATCGTAATCATTAAAAAAAATAAGTAATTTTTCGCACACCACACAAACTAACAAAATTCTCTAAAATGCAAAATGTCTCCGTACAATCTATCAATCTAAAAGAAGAATAGTCAAATTGGCCAAAGGGGAAATGCAACACATAAAAGGATATAGAAACCAACCAAATTTGATTAATAGCCGAGGAATAGTAGGTATTTTTCTAGATGCATGAATATTTAGTTTGGACATGTACCCTAAAATGATAATTTCCATTACCCTACTAAACAAAAACTAATCAATTTTTACATATTCAAATAGAAGAAACATCTTTGGAAAATTAACAATCAATTGTATTTTTTTGAAATCGTAGATGAACAAATTTTTGTAGATGATGAGTGGGTATTCATCGTATCTAAACATATTATTTTATTTGGAAAAATGACCCTAACAAAATTATCAATTTCATATCTAGTGTCATTTACCGGAACACACAAACATTTTTTTTTGTGTGTGTATATATATACCCTTGTTTTACTTCATTCTTCAAATATGAACATTTGTTAGTCTAAACATTTAAAGTGTTGGCCAATATTTCTCTGTTTATTTATCTTTAGAATCTAATTTCTTTTTGATTTGAAAATTTTGATTGCTTTCGTCTCACTTACTCAATATATCTCATCTAGTCAGAGTTCATTTCATCATTATTTTACTTTTATAATGGGAAACATGACTTCTCCCATTGACGCCAGTAGTAAAATTGAAGGTGAGATATTGATTTAAATTTTTTATTAGCTTATTTTTCTTTTATATAGTTTGTCCTTTAATTCAATGCATGTATATCTCTATAGTCTTGCATGTATATATAGTCTTGTTCGTTGGACATATATATGTACATCTTCACTTGTTAGAAATACAGAATGACAGACATCGATAAGGTGAGAACCAACCATGTGGTTTATAAATTTGTAACCAACTCTTATAATTTGTAGATAACCATTTCAAGGATAAAACCGTACAGATAATGACAGTACTCTTACGAGTGGATTGAGACAATTCTCTTTCTCATCTATCTACTTGCTTCTTCTCCATACTTGCTTCTTGTTATATATATTGTTGTTCCACTTCTTAGATTTTTATCCCTTTCTTCTCCATTAATTAGTATCAAGTTGATATCTTTACACACACATACACACACATATGTATATATATATATATTATGTTTATATATTTCCTATAAATTTATATTAGTTTGAATTGTGATATTCTAATTAAAAATTAAAATTTATAGGTGTGTCAAATGAGGCGCATGACTTGTCCATCAACTTAAATGGACTTGGTGATGGCGGATGAGAAGAACCGCCGGCCCCTGGAGAGTCTGAAACCGGCTCCAGCACCGGCAACAGTCACAATAAAAAGAGAAAGAAAACACCGTATAAAGCGTTGCGGATGTCAGCGACTCCGCTCAAGGAAGTTTTGAGAAAGATTGAAAAGAGGCCAAAGGGAAGAAGCTCCACCAAAACACCACCACATAAGAATTAATTATTATTGATTGTTTTATCCAAAAATAATAATCACTTACGTTTTTTTTTTTTTGTTGTATCGATCCATATATTAATAAGATAATAATTCAATAAAAAATTTGAATAAATTGAATTCAAATCTGTCGAATTTATATTTATCTTATTTTCATGTATTTGTGTTTTGTTGCTTTTCTTTTTTTATTCTCTACCTTAGCTTTTGTCTTTTGCCCCTGGCCAATTTCCCCGGATGCCCTGTTGTTTTTTCTGCAACATTATCATTTCTTCCCTGTTCTTTTGGGCTAAAGAGGTCCAGATTCTGTGGACTTCTTGTTCCTTTGACGATGTAGGGTTCTGTTTACGGCGTTGCTATTTTCACTCACTTATTTCACCCCTCATGAAATGATATGAAATAACTTTTGTCCCCCTACTCTATTAAATATAATGGAATTTTATGGGCTCAATTGTTGTTGTGAATGTCGAGGCTACTATAACCTTGTTAACGTGCACCGCATGCGCATATACATCCCGTACACATTACAAGATGCTATCATTGTTTGCTAAAGCGTGGAAATAAGTGTCCACTTTTGACAGGTCGCTTTGATGATGCCCCATGGTCCCCTTCATCTTATTCTTTTTAGTGACAAATGTCCACCAATCCCTTGGGATGAAGGGACCCTATGTGGTTAAATTTCGCCACCACCTCGCATAATAGTTAATAATTTTATTTATTGTCTTGTCATTTTAACTTTTTACATGTTAAAATTCTCTGCAAGACTGCTTGTTCGCCAAACTGATCCAATAAGCATTTTTTCTTCCAAATTTAATGACATTGTCATGGCTTTTGAGGTGATCTATGTTAGCATTTTTATCTTGGCAGTGTAGTCCTCTAAAACTTCTCTAAATGATTCAGGGTTCTCTGGCCAAAATTTAAGCTTTTTCGATCTTCTGGGTACACATCAAGGAATAGACGATCGAACCAGTCGAGAGATTGGCCTTCATAGGTTATCATGGTCAGGAGATGGAAACATAAACATCGCATTACAACAAAGGAGGTCATATGCTAAGAGTTCAGGTTAGTCTGACCAACCAACGAGGATGTTATGTGTCAATTTGCCTTTATTTTTTTTTCAAAGCTGTAATAAATTAAAGACCTAAATACTAGAAAACACGAAAAATAATGGATTATAAAAATAAAAAATAAATTCCATTAATTTGTCATTTGTGAATTAAATATATTAAGAACAATTGTGCTTCTGCTTACTAATGTCTCTACATGTCCGTTTAGTATATATATCCGTTTATTATATATATCTTTATCAATGACTATGCATTATTTACTCACTAAGATTTTGTTATTGAAAACCAATTGATCTAAGAATCAGTAATGACAATTTTGCGTAGACTAACAATGGCTTTTGCCTCTGTGGCTTTAGAAACTGGATCTGTCTCATACCTTTCAAAGCAGCCCAGTGCATCAGGTACTGTCTAACTCAAAGAGGGAGAGAATTTTGCTATTTACTCTCTAGCTTGAAGCCTCTAGGAAAACTTCACTAGTTTCATTTCTGTAAAGTCAACCATCTCTCCTATGGATCATCTGAAATTATGGGGTGAAGAACTAAGATTGTCAAGTGGTTCTAGTGGTTCTAGTGATAAGGTAAATATATCAATTTTATTTTTTTAATAATTATTTTGATTAATAGCATATATTAATCTGAATTTATATTGTTGGCAGGATGATATTGATATAAATGAAATAAAACAAGAAGAAGAACCTGATCTTGTAAACGAAGGTCAAGAAGACATTGAAGTGGATGTTACAAATGAATTTTTCACCGATATGGTACGCTAAAAACTTGTAAAATATATTGTTTGTAAATGATACTGTTTACTAAAGATATTGTTTTCGCTTGATATTGTTTATGAAAGATACTGTTTATGAAAGATACTGTTTATGAATGATATTATTTATGCATGATATTGTTTATGAAATATACTGTTTATGCATGATAATGTTTATGAAAGATACTGTTTATGATAGATATTGTTTATGCATGATACTGTTTATGAAATATACTGTTTATGAAAGATATTGTTTATGCATGATAATGTTTATGAAAGACAATGTTTATGAAAGATATTGTTTATGAAAGATACTGTTTATGAATGATATTATTTATGCATGATATTGTTTATGAAATATACTGTTTATGCATGATAATGTTTATGAAAGATACTGTTTATGATAGATATTGTTTATGCATGATACTGTTTATGAAATATACTGTTTATGAAAGATATTGTTTATGCATGATAATGTTTATGAAAGACAATGTTTATGAAAGATACTGTTTATGCATGATAGTGTTTATGCATGATACTGTTTATGAAAGATACTGTTTACGCATGATATTGTTTATGAAAGATACTGTTTATGAAAGATACTGTTTACGCATGATATTGTTTATGAAAGATACTGTTTACGCATGATACTGTTTATGAAAGATACTGTTTATGCATGATAATGTTTATGAAAGATAATGTTTATGAAGATACTGTTTATGAAAGATAATGTTTATGAATGACTAGAAGCATTTATTAAGTGTAGACGTTCTATATTTTCTCCCGAAATCAAAGTGTTGTAATTTACATCAATTGTTTGAGTATCGAAATGTTATTTGGTGATTATGATCGGGCATGTTCCATTTATAATTCATTAAAATTTTGGGAGTCAAATAGACCAGAAGTAAAAAATGAAAAAAAATTAAAAATACAAATAATAAATAAAAATAATAAATCTTAAAATGAAAATGAAAATAATTTTTTGTGTCATTATGTTATTTTCAGTTAATCATTGTAAATTTAGTGTGAATCTTATTTAAACCAACCTAATAATGACGTTGTTTGACCAAAGTTTATAGCAAAAAGAAAAAAGAAAAAAAGTGTCTCGTTTGTCGCACATGTGGTACGATTGTCATTTCATGCAAAACTAAAGTCAAAATTATTAGAGAATACGATTGTCATTTCAAAGTACCTTTTTTTATTAGAGATGAAGCATCTAATCAATAAGAGGTTTAACTAGTAAAAGTAGGGGTGTGAATAGCAACACCCTTCTGTTTAAGCTGGGAGGATTAGTCTGGACTGACAGAGGGTATGATTTTAAAAAAAAAAATAGTATTGATTACATATAATTCTTCAGAAATGTCCATGTTTCTCACACCCGATTCAATTGGATTATTCGTACACGTAGTATTCATTACATTAAAACAATGTTTTGATGTACGACTGGACCAAAATATACAAATGCAAGATAAGGTCTACTCAATTTGAAGAGATGTGATTTTGTTTTTATATGCAACGTGCATGATGAATCGAATCACACATTTTAATAACGAATTAATAGAAGAATCTAATCTCTTCAAATTGTGTGCACCTTTCAGTCAGCCGAAAATGATAAAAAAAATATCAATAATTGGTATCAAATCTGATAGTTTCACAATTCGTTCAAAATTATAAAATTTAAAATAGTTATTTCAATTTTTAAGTTGGACACATATTATTCAAATGGATTCATGACTTTCATATTTTCCATGTAACAATCATAAAATCATGTGTATAATTCAATAGCAAATGGAATAGCTGCAATACTAATTGTTCGGATCTCCATCATAAGTGTTAAACCAGCATGTCATCACGAAAACCAAACAAACAAAACTAAATTATGGTTTTAATTATGACACGTCAACAACAACCAAGTAATGTGGAATCTGATTAAGCAAACACCACGTGTACAGTTTAAGTAAAATTCAATTAATTTCTCTCCTCTCTTCAATCCTCACCGGAAACCCACCTTTCATCTTGCCGGTCATGTACGAAATAAACACCGGCTCAACACCATCCTCCGCCGCTGGAACCACCTTAAACGCCCGTAAAACGCCAGCCGCAACCCGCTTCATCTGCAAGAACGCCATTTCCTTCCCCAAACAAATCCTGGGCCCCGCCTGAAAAACCGGATACGTGTACGGATCTCTCCCCACAAAGCTCCATTTCTTCGTTTCCGCGTCTCTCTCGAGCCACCTCTCTGGCTTAAACGACGCCGAATCAGATCCCCAAAGCTCCTGCAGCCTCCCCATTGCGTACGGATGATAAGTCACTCTCGTCCCCTTCTTCACGAAAGTCCCGTCAGGCAAAACGTCGTCGTTCGCGGCCATTTTGCTGTCCACAGGCACCGGAGGGTACAATCGCATACTCTCGCACAACGCCGCGTGCGTATACACCATGTCCTTCACTTCATCGTACGCCGTCGTAACCTCTGTTTTTTCGGTTATTTCTTTCAGGATCTCCTTCTCTGCTTCTTGGTTGCCGGAGAGTAACCAGAAAAACCATGTTAATGCCGCGGATGTGGTGTCCCGACCTGCGAGTATGAAGCTTATGATGATGTCAGTCACAAAATTCTCATCAGAATGGCCTGAACTCAAGAATCTCGATAGAAGATCTACGGATTCTAACGATTTGTTCTTGTCGAGCTCTTCTTTCTTTTCCTTGATTATGTTCTTGGCGAATTCGCGTACTTGTGAGATTGTGACTCTGAGCTTCTTTTCCGATCCGATATTGAATAGTCGTTTGATTTTCCAGATTATAGGGAGAATGGAGTTGAATCTTTCGCTGCTTATTTTGACACAAAATTGAAAAGCTTGTGCAAACTCTGCTGGTGGCAGAGACGGTAACAAGAATTCCGGGTCGTATCCGAATCCGATTCTGCAGATATTGTCAAACGCGAACCTTTCGAGAATATCCTGGAGATCCAGCACGGTATTTTCAGCAGCCGCGGTGGAGAGTATGGGGATAAGTCTATCCGATAACTCAGTATCGACCACGTGTTCAATGAATTTCCTTAAAGACCTGGTGTTGAACTCGTGGCTGGAAACTTGCCGCTGGAACTTCCATGTCTGGCCATCGGCGTTGAAGATGCCCTCACCGAGGAAGTCGAAGAAGGTTCGTCGGAAAACGTCACCTTTCTGGTAGTTATGGAAGTGGCTTTTCAGCATGTGTTGGACATTTTCTGGGTTGGCCGTCAAGATCTGGCGTTGGCCCAGTGGACGTTGTAGAACAAACGTGGCGGAGGTTGACTCTTGGAGAATGTCGGAGGTCCATTGAATCCGACGCTCTTTGTTTCTTAACATGGAGAAGAAGGAACCAATGAGAGGATAAGAATTTGGAAGTGAAGAAGATTGGGTTTTGGAATTCTTGCTAATTAGAATCAAGAAGATTAGGGGCAGAGACAGAAGCAACAAGAGTTGGAGAACCATGATTGTTAGATATTGAAGATTAGCGGAACGAAGTAAAATTGCAATCATGGGAGCATCCTTTTATAAGGCATTGACTTTAAATATTGCTCAGTTCTCCCCATACTTTGTTTTATTTATGAAACACACCCAATATAGTTGAAGAATTGTGAGGGTTTTTTTTTAATACCACTAAAAAATATATTTTCATTAGAATCAAATTTTAGACACATATGATTAACCCAATCGATTATCAACCTTTTAACATTAAACTATTTTTTTGAACTCAACAAATATATAGTAGTTTAATATGTAAATTTTTTTGGACGGCCATCACCAAAAAAACATACAAACGGTCAAATATTATTATTATTACAAAACAAAATAAACTCCTATAATCGCAAGATAACATTCAAAAGTCCCCTAGTGGACGACCAATGAAAGAGACAACATTCAAAAACGTCAAACGTTTTAAGACCTTAACCAACGATCATTGTCAGTCTAGATGAACTGTTCTCCTCCTTTCCTTTCTTCAATCCTAACAGGAAACCCGCCTTTCATTTTCCCGGTCAAATACGCGATGAACACCGGATCGTCGCCGTCTTCCACCGCCGGAACCACCTTGAACCTCCGTAAAACCCCGGCAACCACTCGCTTCATTTGCAAGAATGCCATTTCCTTCCCCAAACAAATCCTGGGTCCCGCCTGAAACACCGGATAAGTGTACGGATCTCTCCCCACAAATTTCCATTTCTTGGTATCTGCATCTTTCTCGAGCCATCTCTCCGGCTTAAACTCCTCCCAGTCGGGTCCCCACAGCTCCTCGAGCCTCCCCATCGCGTATGGATGGTAAGCGACTCTCATTCCCTTCTTCACTGCTGTCCCGTCCGGCAAAACGTCGTCTTCCATTGCCATTTTGGCGTCTACCGGCACCGGAGGGTACAATCGCATAGTCTCGCATAATGCCGCGTGTGTGTACGACATTTCCTTCGCTTCATCATAAGCCGTCATCGTCTCTGTTTTCTCTGTTATCTCTTTTAGGATTTCGTGCTCTGTTTTTGGGTTCTGAGAGACTAACCAGAAAAACCACGTTAAAGCTGCAGACGTGGTGTCGCGACCGGCCACTATGAAACTGATGACGACATCAGTGACGAAATTCTCATCCGAATGACCCGAACTCAAAAATCGTGATAGAATATCAACGGATTCGAGAGATTTTTTAAATCTGAGTTCTTCTTTCTTTTCTTTGATTATGTTCTTGGCGAAGTCGCGTACTTTTGAGACATTCACTCTGAGTTCCTTCTCTGATCCAACATTGAAGAATCGTTTGATTTTCCAGATCAAGGGGAATATGCCGTTGAATCTTTCGGTGCTTGCTTTGACACAGAATTCGAATGCTTGTACAAACTCTGCTGGTGGCAGAGTTGGTAACAGAAATTCCGGGTCGTACCCGAACGCAATTTTGCAAATATTGTCAAAAGCGAACCTTTGAAGAATGTCCTGGAGATCAAGCACCGTCTTGTCAGCAGCCGCGGTAGATAGAATAGGTATCATGCGACCAGACAACTCAGTGTCGACCACATGCTCGACGAAATTCTTGAGAGACCTTGTATTAAATTCGTGACTTGCAACTTGTCTCTGAAACTTCCAGGTCTCGCCGTCCGTGTTAAAGATGCCATCGCCGAGAAAATCGAAGAGTAGTTGATGGGAATCCTTTCCTTTATGGTAGATATGGAAGTGGGTTTTGAGGATGTGTTGGACATTGGCAGGGTTCGCCGTCAAGACACTGCGGTGACCTAGTGGTCTATTCAGAACAAACGTAGCAGAGGGTGAAGACTGGAGAATGTCGGAGATCCATTGGATTCTTCGGTCCTTGTTTTCCATTATTGAAATGTAGGAACCAATAAGAGGGTATGATTTTGGCAGATATGGTGATTGGGTTTTGGACTTCTTGCTAGTCAAAAGCAAGAAGAACAGCGGAAGAAGAAGCAGAAGCAGTAAGTACATGAGCTCAACAGGCATGACTGGATATGCAGAGGTGTTGATGAATTTCCAAAACAATGGAGATGCTGATGAATGAATGAGAAAATGCAATGTTGGAGTCTGTTTTTTATAGTGATTCGGTCGTGGGAACTGGATATCATGAAACTTTCCATGACTAGTATGTATAGATTGGATTCTGCACGCACAGAAATTAGACATTACTTATGTAAGTGCTGTCGTCATTGCCTGCAAAGGAAGGTAACCTTAAATTTCTATTCGGTGTCAATGACCTGATCAACTTTGGTGAATTGGGCTCCACGGCCCAATTATCTAGATGATCAAAGTTTATATATGTAATCCTATCATGCAAACTTAAAATAACAACTAAAATACCGACATATATTTTCACTGTTAATTTGAAATATATGGGAATCAAAGTAATGGATCATATTTGTCAGAAGAAGATAACAGTTATACTCTATTAATTATTCTTAGATGTCTAACTTACTAGTATAGAAATGTTGTTTGGTATCAAAATGATGTAGAAATATCAAGTTTGTTCGAAATTGAACATAAAGTGAACAATTCGTCTAGGGAGATAGTTGAATGATTCCAAATCATTAAAGGGACCATTATACTCTATTATTATTTTTAGATATTTAATTTGCTGTTGTCATTGCATGTAAAGGAACATAATCTTATACTTGAACCATTAGTTGAAATGATAAGAATGATGTGTATTATCTTGATGAGCAGTTTATCAGGGTTCAAATCTCACTCCCTGTTAAAAAAAAAAAAGGGATCATAATCTTTAAAAGTTAAAATCAATCCGTGTCAACGACCTGGTAAACTTTGTGAAGGCCCAATAATATAGACGATCAAAGTTAATATATATGTTGTCATGCATGAAATCATCATGCACATGGTAATAAAAGTCGCATAGTCGCATTCACAATCTATTATACTGTATCCAACGATTTTGCGAAAGTTATTCTTTTGTCGTGTGGTTATCAGCAACGTATTTCATGACAATAAATTACTACAACAAGGATTAAGATATAGATTAACTAGATTGTTAACGTAACAATCGGATCTAGTCATGAGTTTATACGTGCCGTGAAAACCACGAAAAATTTTTTGACCATCTTAACTCAAAAGTTATAACTCAAGAGTTTTGATCCATCCACGTATATATAAAGCCGCACACACCCTCGTTTTACAAATGCGGGAATTGTGGGGGGTGAGTTGTAGTGGTTGCTGCACGTTCCCATGTTATTAAAAGAATGGAAACTATTGCCAGTAAAACAACGTTAGAGAAGTAAAGTTGATTTGAATCAAATATTTCCCATATCAGATCACCAAAACGCAAAAAAGTTCTGTCTTAACACCTGGAATTTATTTACATAAGCTTAACAAAGGAAGAAAACTGACAAAAAAAAAATCCACCCCACCAATTCAGTGGACTAGGTGGATGACAAAAAAACTCCAGAATTCTTGGAAAGAAAACACGTTTGATGAATACAGAAGACAACAATTTTAAGACCATCTAGAGAAGCCAAGATGTAGGATGTAGTAGATTTCAGGATGTGTAATTGACAGCATTATGGAAATGCGTTCGTGTTTAGATCTTTTGAAAGGATTCCTGTACCTTAAATCATGTTTCGTTATCTCTTTTTCTTCCGACGGTAGAAGAAGACGTCCTTAACTGACACTGTCGTGGCCGCAAAACATGCTGTGGAACAAAACTGAAGGAATAACTCTCTCTTAGACGATCTTCTGCCAATGATATCATTTTCTTCTTGCACCGGTGCCTCGCCAGATTTGACTCTGCCTCAGCTTTCTGTGAACTATCAGCATGCAGACATCAAGAATATAATCAGTTCCAATGGCAGATACATGAATATAGCAGCATTAAGGTTGCAAAAGGAGAATCTTGTAAGATTTTTAAATATTCTACCATAACTCAATCACATCCTAACTGATAACCAGAATTAGGATATCCAAATTGATGTTTATAGCAATCTGTAGAGAAATGCTTCTTTCGGTCCATCGTCATAGCATTATTAGAATATTCGATATATAGGAACATTTCTGCTCATGACTTTTACTGTTCACAAACTTAAAGCCAAGAAGTGATTGCATACTTGATGTTTTATGTATATTAGATGAAAAAGTCAGTTTTACGCTGAATGAAGACTTAAAGACATTATGACATGACTCACATATGGGAATAATATGATTTCTGAACTCACAAATGTCTAATATAGATTGTCAATTTGTCACACTCTTACCGAGTAGCAGTGCATACAAGTCTAAGGAACTGATTGGCTTTTGCTTTCTCTCCCAATTTTTCGTAACTTTTGCAGATGATGAGCTATCTCTTGGATGTATTTCACTCCCTCATTACCATCCTGAACAGCATTTAAAGTGTGCTCGATGAGATTACAGTCAGCCTCAAGTGCTTCCAACCTTTCATGCAGGTCTGAGATTTCATTTTCAAGAGCTACCACATCAATTTCTCCAGAGTTACTGGAGGATTTTTGTCCACTGGAACGGAGATCATTGTCTTTTTGAAAGTTCCTTTGCTCATTATCAGCAGAGTGGCCTGTGTTTGATACAGGTAGACTATTTTGCATTGGCAGGCTACTCTCTTCCATCCGACCATTGATCCAAAAACCATTATCATCCACAGATTCTTCCCCATCATGTTCTTGATCTGCAGCTGCTTCAGAATATTGACTATCGGACATGCGATTTGAAGGCCCACGATGAGCTAATTGATGAACTCTCCATTCCAAATTCTTTAAACATTCTGATATATAAACTTTCTCATCCTCAAATTCTGACCATGCAGACTGGATATCCGTTACTTTTTTGCCGTTGTTTGAAACCTCAGTAGACAACAACTTACAAGGAACACCAATGGCATCTTTTATGCAGCTTTCACTCTCATTTCGTGTATTTATATTTTTCTCCAATGGATCAATTTCACCAGCTGTTGATTCCATCCCGTATTCATCTAGAAACTTTAATCTAAAATATTCTAGCTCTGCTTCCAAGTCTTGTATCTCTTTCTCTTTTTCAGCCAGGAGATCATTGGCTTTCTCCAATGCTTCTACATCATACTCTGCTTGCTCTTCCATCATTCTCAAGTACTGCAGGGCTTCCATATGGAGCGATGCCTTCTCTGCTTGCAACCTTGTAATCATGGCCATTGCCTGATTCGCAGCAATTGCAGAAGCACTTCTTTCTTCCTCTAATTCCTTGTATAAAGCATTAATGCATTTATGATCATAGTCGACCTGACGTTTGAACTTATCAACAATACTTTCGCCTTCAATATCACTGACAACACTTCCATCAAGAGATTCAAGACCAAGAGACTCCGTTCTCTCCATTGAAAACGCCGCCGTTAGCATTTGCAGTCCTGTAGAGCTAGAAGCATCAGTTACCTGCGACTTATTATCATCAACCTGTGCATTAGGGTTTGTATTGTTTGGTGATAAACTCATCCCTCCACCAAAGTTATGTTGTGCTGGCAATCGCTTCAGTTCTTCATTAACTCTCTCACGTTCATTCATCATAGACATTTCTGAACCAAGGTCTAATGCTTGTGTTTCTTTTTCAGTAACAGCTGACTTACATTTATCACTCTGATCTCTATAACTTGGATTTATCAGAGAAGGTTCATTGATAGCTTGATCCACTCTGTTGTCAGCTTCAGTTGTTGTAGTTATTGACTTCAAGGTAACCTCATGCTTATCGATCGAAATGTCTCTAATCTCACTTGTTCCTGAAATATCTGCAGCTGGAAGCAATGCCAAATATGCAAAGTTAGTCATTAATGAAACCCATGACAAAAACAAACACATCTTCAATGGAGAGGAAAAGGCAAGTGGGGGTGGGAAAAGGAGGGGGAAGTAGCAAGAACCTACTCTGGCTTGTTGATGCACCAACTGGAACTTCCCCAACAGTAAAACATGAGGATGAATCAACTAAAGACAAGAGCTCAGATATTGCATATGGATTGGTGTTTTGAGAGAAAGGAGTTGCGAGCGCACACTTCTCTGTTGACAACCCAACAGGGACTTCCACGGCACAGGACAAAGGAGGGATGTCATCGAGTGAGATAAGCTCAGGTAATGCAGGAGGATGTGCGTTCTGGTCATCTTGGAGCCATTTATTCTCGACCAGGTTGCGTCCATTAGCAACATCAGACGTATGATTTTTCATGCCTTGGGGTTTGTGAGCATCCCTTCGCAACTTAAGTGAATCCATATCACCAGGCAATGCTTTTGAAGAGGTTTCCTGAGCATGTCGAATAGTGGATTCTTCCTTACTCTCACTTGTGTCACGAACTACACTACCACCACCGCCATCATCATCAGAAAATTGAACTTCAGACTCAGAATCAGAAGTCAACTTCAGCTCGGTGTATCCTACATGAGACAAAGAATCGAAACCATTTTTCCCAAGACAATGAGATGTTCCTGATCCAGAAAATTTATCCCTCATCTTTTTCAAGCTATCACGACGGCTTAGTCGCCGTGGCAAAGGAATGGTAGGTCTAGAAACCCCACGTCCTGGTGATGTTAGCTGGAGGAATCCCTTAGGATTTTGTCTTGACTTCCACACCTTATTGCAACAAGGACATATCCTCTTGCCAGCAGAACCGCGATTGAAATCCCTTTTCAGCAATGAACTCTGGAAACCACAATCACCCATATCAAAACCTAATTTTCCCACCAACAGCCTCTGCATATCAGGGTTTGATTGATCTTTTGCTGTGAATGATAAAAGACAATCCTCACACATGCCATGGCCATCAGCAAGCTTACCATGAATGTGACAAGAAATCAAAGATGATAACTCTACCCTATGGTTGCTGCAAAGTAGATTTCGATAAAAATCAGGTTTTTCATTACCTAAGACATGATCAAGCCTGGAGCACAAAATACAAGGTAGTGGCAATTCACAGTATTCTGCAAACTTTGTCAACAGGTATGATAGCACAGCATCAATAAGCATCAAGAAAATCAAAAACCATTCGCAAGCTGCCGAACTCAGAGCAGTAGTAAATCGATGTAAAGTTCTCTCTGCTTTAAAAAAAGTAGCTCCATTTGCAGCCATTTTCGCCACGGAACACTCTATACATCGAGAAGTTTCTGGATTGGACAAATGAAGGAACACTTTGATTGATCAAAGTAGAATTTGTCACAATCATCCCTAAACAAACTTGGTAACCCCATCCTAAAATCAGTAAGCTGCAACAATTCAATGTCAGGATATATTAGAAAAATTCAGGACCAGCTAATAAATCAATTAATCAATTTTGAAAAAAGTTCCATAGAAACCTAGAAAGAGGACAAGCCAACTCTGAGAAAGCCCCTCAGAATGGTACTACATTACGTACAAGCTTATGTAAGTTTTCAGGAAATCCCAATTGTATAATCTCAGACTCAAGGTACGTCAAAAAACATTTATTTCCAAATACAAAAACTGAGAACTGGGGAAGAAAACTGTACAATGGAAATACAAGCAGAGAAGCAAAATCCTCAAATTGAGAGAGACCCGGTTCGCCTAATGGGTCAAAAACAATATAGACTCAACCCAATTGGTAAATTTCGCAATAAACTCCAACCACAAAGTACAGCTGCAATTGAAATCAGGGAAGAAATCCCACCCACACAGTTGTTTGATATAATGCCTGAATCAACTTATAAGACAATTTCAAATTTAGCAAGAGCAGAGACTTACACCACCAAATCAAGAATCAAAATCCAGATTGAAAAAACTATTCTAAAACACAACTTACAAAACTGGAACCAGAGAACAGAACGATAACAATAGCATTCTGCGCGATCCGCATAATTCAAACAAAAGCACCTAAATTCCGGTACTAGGCATATCTGAATCTATAAATGGGTCGTCGTGAAGCACAATCTATATTGCAAATGCGACAGAGAATTCACGAAAGAAGTTGAAATTCAAGAAAAGAAGCTAAATTCAATACATTAAAGCAAATGGGAAAGACAAGAAAGACGGGTACCTGGTCTATAGATCGATTGTGGATAAAAATAAAAGGCAATTTGAGAGATGAGAAAAACGAGAAGAAGAATCGCGAGAGTAACTAGGACGCGACGATGTCCTTGTCCAGGAAAACGAATGACCGTTGAGATCAACCGCTCATGATTTGTTGGTTGCCAAATAATGGGATGCTTTGGATTTACTTTATTTATTTTTTTTGGCTTTGACCATCATTGCCATTTACATTTTACCATCCATCTCTCAGTAAAAAGAATTTCATAGGTTAGGGACTCAGGCGGTATCAATGGCTCCAGATTCACTTTGTCTGGTTAAGTGTTGACACTTTACCTTTTTGTTAATCATTCAATTTTATGTATGCTTTTGTATACAGTATGGATTCGGAATGTCCTGAAACAATATTTTTGTGTTCACGTGTTGTGTTTTTGCCTAATTTAATCCGTCGTTATGTGTAAATTTATGTGTTCGCAAACATGATGACTTGAGTTTAGACTCTCGTTAGATGTTCAAAGAATAATCTTATATAATATCGTTCTTGATTAAAAAGAATTGATGGTTTAACTAACTTATTGCAATCGTAGAAGTAACAATAATCCAAATCAAATGATTAATTTTCCTACCACATTTTCTTTTTCATAAATATATTGTTCTAAAACATATAAAGGGTGGAACATTAAATGGTAGTTGTAGGTTGAACAATTAGTTATGCCATCAAATATCATTTAATGGACAACCAAAATTAGTTCATCTGAATTAAAAGACTATTATCAGTAGCAATACTCACAAGATTTAAAATATCAAGACAATACCACATTTTCTTTTTCATAAATATATTGTTCTAAAACATATAAAGGGTGGAACATTAAATGGTAGTTGTAGGTTGAACAATTAGTTATGCCATCAAATATCATTTAATGGACAACCAAAATTAGTTCATCTGAATTAAAAGACTATTATCAGTAGCAATACTCACAAGATTTAAAATATCAAGACAAAATTTTAATGATGAACTTTATTTGCACCCTAATATTTGTTACGAACACCCCACTCTAAATAAACCCCAATAAAAAATATAACAATTATGAGTATACCACCTTTTTGTGTTTTTTTTTTCTAAAAAACATAATCTACATCCCTAGAACCCTAATTTTCAATGCATCTAGGATTATGGAGGTGATGGCAACAGAGATGATGCGGAGGCGGTGGTGATACTGAATCGACCGGTCAACTGATATGCGACCAAGGCTTCTCCTCTCACAAATGGATACTCGACTGGTCAACTTATTGACTCCAAAGTGATCACAAATGGAAAACCATAAAGCTTCTCCTCTCACTAGCTTCTATGCCCAAGATGTTTTACAGGCTCCAAGAGGCCTTATCTTTCTTGCAGTTTCTTCCAATGATAGACAAAGTACCAACTTCAAGAAGTTCTTGACATCCATACCCAAGAGTCAAGCACAAACCCTCTCCACATCGAAGCTATAATGAGATGCATGTTGGCTTTGCTTTCTATCTGTTCAGCTTACCAATTCTTGCCATTCCCTCTCTACTTGAAGATCATCAAACTCCGTCGAAGATTCCAGCATAATATCTCATTGTTTGTCATCGCAACAATGTTTTGAAATGCCGCTACTACCGGTAGCGGCATTATGTAAAATTTCTAATGCCGCTGCTCATAACAACGACATTGAGAAAGATACGATGGTGTCGTTGTTCACAATAATGGCATTGAGAAAGACAAGATAGTGTCGTTGTTTACAACAACGGCATGGTGTTATATCACTAAATAATTGAAATAGGATGTTATATACCCAATAAATTATTATAGGAGTGCCAAAACAAAAAAATGCTCTAGTTCATTGTCCAATTCTCTTCCTGAGAACCAATTGGGCCTCATAAAAACAACTCCCATTGGGCCTGCGCGCTCACGAACAATAGTTGGCCCTGTAACCACCGGCGTCAATCATTAACAAGTAACTTGGCCCAGACCAAGCAGCTCTACGATCAAATAGAATCGCCGATGTTAAGAATTGGGCTAAACAAAAATTATCTAGGGACTTTTGGAGGCCGGTACACTAGATTATACTTAATTGTAAAAAAGTACAATCACTAAAACATCATTTTAAAAAAGTATACTGGGGATCATCTTTTACCAAAATAACCTCAATTTTGATTTTCTCTCTCCACGAATTGTGATACAATAGTGATACTTTTAAATAGAAGATCCAATTTAGTGTTCAATTTATATTTTTGGCTCATAAAATGATGATATAAATGTTAGAATGTAAATTTGATAGCATTACATGTCTTTCTGGTTCAATTATGTCATTTTAGTGGATTTTTGATGTTCGTGATACTATAGTGATACATCTCTGCAGCTGTAAATGTTTTTCCAAAACGAGCAAGAGATGTACAAACCAAGAAAAGAAAACCAAGAAAGGAAAAATAATTAGGAAGAAGAAGTATGCATATTGGTTCAATTGTATCATTTTAATGAATTTTTTGTGTTCGTGATACTATAGTGATACATCTCTGCACTTGTAAATGTTTTTTCAAAACGAACAAGAGAGGTAACCAAGAAAAGAAAATCAAGAAAGGAAAAGTAGTTAGGAAGATGAAGTATGCATACTAGTTTCATCATTTTAGTGGTTTTTTGGTGTTGGTGATACTATAGTGATACTATAGCGATACATCTCTGCAAAAAACGAACCAGAGTCCAGATCTGCAAAAGAACAAAGCACAACCCAGATTGAACAACGAAGCATAGTCCAGATCTGTCAAAAACGAAGCAGAGCAACTCGACGCAGTCCAGATTGAGCAACGACGAAGAAGGAGATGAATAGAGGAGGAACTCGGCCAAAAACGGAGAAGAAGACAACGAAGAACCAGATCGAGAACCAGAAGAAGAAGAAGGAGATAACTTTTAGTAGAGAAGAATGAGAGAAAGAGAGGACACACTAGAGTTGGATAGTTGGAGGGAGAAGAAGAAGAAGAAAGAGGAGGGTATTATAGGTATAAACTAAAAAATATCTTAAGTCAGATGACCAAATTACCCTTAAATTACACTTTTTTACAATTTTAAAAATGTCTATAACCTTTTTACAATTAAGTTGTCTAAAATGCTATTACTGTCAATTGTCCGAATTATCTAACATGACAAATGGTCCATGGGCCTTTAAAATTTGTTTGAGATTGGGCAGGGGCCGCGCGAACGCAGGCCGCCCTCTTCCACAAATTATGACTTAGGCTCTCCCTCAATGGGGAGACCTTAGGGCAGCACCCCTCCTAAGTGCAATGGAGGTCACTGACCTAGGCCATGGGCCTCATTGATCACCCATTGACCCAGTCCAGGTAAGTATGTTTCAACAGCACAGTCTCTCTTCTTTTGTAGTTCCTTTTTCGTCCGTCTCTTTCTCTATTTTCGATGTGGGACTAAACTCACGACATTAGCAGTTCACTCTCTTCAACTTCATTCCAAAATCTCCATTTCATTTCCTCTTATTCTTGGCCGAGTCATGAAGGGCTTGTTGCGATATTTCACCGTGAGAATTATTTTCTCCTATATGCCTCCTTTTGTTTGTTTACTTGCTACTTCTTTCTTCTTCTTCTTCTTCCCTGTGTTTGGAATTAGCGGTTATTGTTGTTCTGATTCGTTAGGTTTTTTGTGTAGAAGCTTGGAGGTGTAAGGGGTTATTCAGCAGTTAGTCGCGGAGGGTTGCGGCTTGAGGGAGTTAAGGATGTTATAGCTGTGGCTTCTGGTAAAGGTGGCGTTGGCAAGTCCACCACTGCAGGTGTGCGGTGCCTCCTATTCTTCTTATTGATGAACTTTTTCAATCAATTTAATTAAAATTGTTAGAGATTTTGATTGAACTCGTTCCCGATTTTACAATTTTGTATTAATTTCGTGTTTAATAGTTGTTGATGGCTAAAAATGATAGCGAGCTCACAATGGTTTATGATTTGTGGCTTAGAGTGTTTTTTTATGCTGTAAAAGTTTCAAAGTAAAGGTCTTTGAAGGTTAGGCTATTAGGCCATTTGTTGGAAGAGCATAAACCCTGAGGTTTGAAGTTCATGAAACATGTCAAGAGTGAGGTTTTCTTTTTCTCGCTGGTGATTAAAGTGGAAACCAGTGAAATTCAGGCATCCACAAGATAATTAGGTGGTAATTCTCGTGAGCATTATTTGAATGTCAGAATCCTTGAGCTGTGTTTTTCGTTTGAGTTCTAGGGTTTTTCAATTGGTAAACACGCATACGTGGACTGCAAAATGCTTGACTTAGGAAGTATGATATGCTGTGAGCTGATTTAGATAGGATTTCATGCAAAATAACTCAAGGTGACAAGTGATTAAAATATTAAATTGACAGCTTTGGGGAATATAATTGATAGACAAATAATAAAATCAATGCACCATTGTTCAATAGCAGATGGAAATATGCTACCATTGCTATGTTATTATTGTTGGCACTCTTGTTTTGGCTTATATATGCTTGTGAGTTGCAGTCAACTTGGCTGTGGCACTTGCTCGGAATTGTCAACTGAAGGTTGGTTTGCTTGACGCTGATGTTTATGGACCATCTATTCCTACCATGATGAAAATACATAGAAAGCCAGATGTAGATGGAGGTAAGGGCTCAATACATAAGGCTCTGTGCGGTCATCTTGTGATTTTGCTAGATACTGTAGATAGTTATTATTTAATTCTTTGGAGTGTGTGCTGTACAATGTCCTCATAATGGTTTCTAAATAACTTAGTCTCCCTCTTTCTTTCAGATTCAAAGATGATTCCAATTGAAAGCTATGGAGTTCAATGTATGTCAATTGGATTCCTTGTGGAGAAGGATGCCCCTATTGTGTGGAGAGGTCCCATGGTATGTCACCTCATAATATGTGTATGAGTGTGGTATATCTTTTTCTTGCTTGAGGTTGCTTTTTTAATATTATACTAACATGAGAATTTCCATTATCAATCCCAAAATTTAGCAGAAGTTGGAAAATTTTTTGAAAGAAAGTTGAAAAAACATGGAAAAGGATTGTAATACTTGGTTATGTCTAGAACATAGTGCTTTTTCTCTCTTTGTTAAGAACTTGAATTAAGTTATTCTTGCAGGTTATGAGTGCTCTTCAGAAAATGACGAGGGGCGTTAGCTGGGGCAATCTTGATGTTCTTGTGGTGGATATGCCCCCAGGAACTGGTGATGCTCAGTTAACTATGTCCCAGAATCTGAAACTGTCTGGTAAATTTATTTTCACACAAGCATACTTCACTTGTCATTCAACTAGGGTGATAATAATCTCATATTTACCTGACAAATTGTGAAACCGTAGGGTTTTTTTTTTCCCTTTAATGTTTCTTTCTCATATTATATAGAACATCCCAAAGTAATTTGGCTGGTAATCAATGTCTATTGGATGGCAGGTGCATTGATTGTATCAACTCCACAAGATGTTGCATTGATTGATGCTCGCAGAGGAGTTCAAATGTTCTCTAAAGTTGAAGTTCCAGTACGTGAACTTTTTGTGCACATCATTATGAATATGACTGCATTTACATTGAAAACTTTGTGTAGACCATGAATCTTTGTTTGGATAAGTTGAAGGGTCCTTATTATACTATGCTAATCTGACAAAATGAACTTTCAAGGTATCAAAATACCTGTATTATTCATTAAGCACGTTTGAAAATTTTGGCTTTACTAAGCTAAACTTACATGTAAATCCAACCCTAAAATTTTAAGCCCTAAACAGAGGCAGCTCCTAAGATTTTTTTGGGTAAATATTGAAGATTTATCATAAATCTTGAGATTTAGAACTGTGAAATTTATGTAATATTGAACTTATTTCCCCTTGCTTCTCTCATGAATCACGAAGGAATTCAGTCTTTCACTGTCAAACTTTTACTTTAAATATAGTGGTGAATGCTGCTGTTGGTGAGGCTATTTACGAAATTATTAATTGCCTTTACAGATTCTGGGAATGGTTGAGAACATGAGTTACTTCAAGTGTCCACACTGTGGTGAACCTTCGTTCATTTTTGGGAAAGGGGGAACTCTCAAAACTGCAAATGAGATGGGTTTGAAACTTGTTGGTGAGGTATGTTGTTTATTTTTTAAAAATCTGTCTGCTACTGGTCATGCTAATGCTCTGAAGAATTGTCAGTTTTTTGGAGTTATTTATTTGATTTACTAGTTTCAGACTTTCAGTGTAGTTAGTTTTGTGCTCTTCACTTTATGTGTGGTTTATTAGACATGGCTTGTCTCTGGGAAAGGGCCAGAGGGAGGGGTTCAATGCTAAATTCAATGGTTTCATTTCTTTTCTTCTTATTATTTAAGTGCTGGAGCAGTGCAAGGTCTCAGACATTCAATAATAAAGTGCAAAGTGTGAATGCAAAACCATGAAATTTGACAGTATAAGTTCTTAATGGTATTGTTGTCCTGGCGACCGAAATATGGTTGGCCTCTGTATCGGTTTGCCCATCAATAAAACCTTTGCCTTACTGGGAACTCGTATCAATTTGAACCATCTGCATCCTCATTCTGATATACAAATAAACTATGGCTAAATGATTAGGGTGTGATCTCAGCGGGAAATATCACATACATTTGGCCAGATTCATTTCATAGTTTGGGACAAGTAACCTTGAAAGATGGAGAGGATGATTGACCTGGATATCTTGGATGTTGTGAGGCACACAAATTATTATTGGCTACTTACTGATTGCTGGGTGATTTTCAGTCAGGGTTGTTTGATGCGAGTCTTATAAAATGTAGCTACTGTGTGCTTTAATGCCTATTGAGGAAATCATGCATTTACTAACTTTTGGATCTCTGATTTGTGATCTTACTACTGTTTCAGATTCCCATAGAAGTGGAAATAAGAGAAGGTTGTGATGAAGGCGTCCCTGTTGTCGTGTCAGCACCTGATTCGACCGTTTCCAAAGCCTATGGAGAAGTGGCTCAAAAAGTTGTCAGCAGACTTGAGGAATTGGCTAACGAAAAAGAGAATGGTCCGGAGATTATCCTTTGAAATTATGCCGCAGTGACAGTGAACCACAATTTTCACGCTCACATACTGAGCATTGGCATCATCTAGCATCCATACCCATTTGACGATTAAATATGGGACCACACTGAATAGGTGGCTCAGTGAATGAATTATCATCCGCAGCAGTGGCAGCGCTTGTTGCTGTTTTTGTTACTTGTAGTGTGGAGATTTAAATTTGTAACACTCGAAGTTTTACGGAGAGGAGTATGGATAAACCAGGGCTGGTTGCACCAAATGCCAGAGCCAAGAGCAGCCAACTTATGATGAATTTGCGAGATAATGATGTAGATTGTGATCACTTAACAGTTATTTATCCAGAAAGATCCAGTTACAATTTGCCCATTTGTAATAAGGATCTATTCTGTCAATTAACAGCATTGATTGGATCAGCGAATCCTGTGCAGGACGTCTGCCAGAGTTTTGGCATGTTGTACATTGGTACCTTACTGGGCATTCATTTCAAATGAGAAAGCTTCATCCTTTCTTGATCTAATCTTGCGAAAATTGCAGAAAATCTGTTCCTGTTGGGAACAAGGGGACCAAAAAGAAATTCTGGGTTTGGAAAATATTTCTTGGTAAACAAACAGATCTTTTTTATATAAGGAGATAACAATTGACTGGCCAAGAAATGGAATCAATTTTGTCTTTCAATTTGTATATCTTTATAGATAATTTTTTAGGAAGATTCCAGGAATCCCAACAGTTGCCTATAAAGAAACTGCATTTTCAACCTGGCTGGGGTGGAGTAGGGATTGGAGAGCAACACCTTCTTTGTTTTCCCGTCATTTTCTTTCCCTTTTTTTTCTCTCCATCCAAACGCTCCTCTTTGGTCTTCATTTCTTCTCCTCTTCCCCTTTTTATCAATCCGTCTCTCTGTCTCTGAATGCATCACCAGACAATTCTTACCCTAAATACCCCAAACCCATACCATGGATTACGTCCGCCAGAAAACACTAGACTCACCCTTCCTCTTGTCCCGCCATTTTTGCTCACAACTCGAGCCAAGAGTTCCGTCTTCACCTGCAAAGGAGTTGAAATTGACGCTCCCAAACCGCTCTGCATTACCTTTGGCTCCGGAAACGGCTGTGTACGGGACTGGAAATCGAGGAGTACCGCAGTCAAAACCATCGATGTCGCAACTCTGGGAAACCTCTGCGTCGATATTGTCCTCGATGTTCCCGAGCTTCCACCGCCTTCCCGGGATGCCCGTAAAGCTTATATGCAGCAGCTTTCCGCTTCACCCCCTGATAAGGTATGCCCCTACAATTCATTTCTCTATGTCTGTCTAAATCTGTTTCTTTTTTTGTGGTTTACATTCTAAAAGAGTAACTTGTATATAGGTTTTGGTTTTGGTTTTTCTAATTGACGTTGTAATCAAATTTGACTTGAATTTTCTATGACTATTCATTTGGCACTTTCCATAGTATTGAGATATGGTGGTTTAATGCTTAAAAACCCTTGTGTTTCTGTGGACATAAATAGTTTAGGAACTCTTGTTCTGTGCAGTATAATGCAGCTTGTATTTGAAGTTTGATATATGCCTGGTATGCAGTAAGACCAGAAAACAAAACAAGTAGGCATCGAAGCCTCAAACAAGTTGCTATAATCAGAACAATAAACTTTCAGTATATTAAGACAGTTTCAACGAAAATTGAATTTTTCGTGTAAAATAATATAAACCTCAATGTTTGGATATATGAGCGACGAAATGGAGTTGAAAATGTAGATGGGATACTGATAGTCTATAGGCAAAGGTAGACCAAAGTTGATGTGGTTTGAACTGGGTGAAATGCATTTGGACTCAAAAAAAACTTGAAGGAAAATATGGCCTTTAAATTATAGGAAAAGGATTATATAGCTGAACCAAACTAGTTGCACTTTGGGGTTAAGGTTTTTGAGTTTTGAGCAGGTTGAATATCTTGAAGTTAAGGATTGGGCTCTCAGTTACTTCTTCACTTTGACCTCTTGTTTCAAGATGTCTTATATAGTTTTCTTCTGGTGGATTGCAAATTACAATTAGGGAGTTAGTTTTTCTGAGATACTTATGTCTCGTTAAAAGGGTATTCTAACTGGTTAAGTAGTTATGTATCAGAAGGAAAAGCTATGTCAAATTGGTGCTATTATGATTCCTTTATCATTTGGAAGTCTTGGTTGGTGTCTCTTGACTCTCTTCTGATTGTTTGCACTTCATTTCATATGCATTTTTCTTTTGTTCCGTGAACTTGATAAATTTGGTCCTTTTACCAGTTGTAATTTATACTAACTTACTTGTTTATAACTTTGGTTATATTCTTTTTCACGTAGCAATATTGGGAAGCTGGTGGCAATTGCAATATGGCCATAGCAGCTGCAAGATTAGGACTTCAGTGTGCCTCCATTGGTCATGTAGGTGATGAAATATATGGGCGGTTCCTCCTAGACGTTCTTCATGATGAGGGTATCAGAATGGTTGGGATGAGTGAAGGCATTGATGCTATTGACAGTTCCAGTGCCTCATATGAAACCCTTCTGTGCTGGGTTCTTGTGGACCCTTTGCATAGACATGGTTTCTGCAGGTAAATTAGTTTGACATACTAACTTTAGCATCAAAGCTGTTCACTAAATCAATTTCCACCTGGTTTCTTTGGAAGCGCAAAATGTTACTTTTTTTCTCAGTTGGGTCATTAGTATTGTATCAACTGCAAAGGATGATGGTGATCTTTTATACAGTTGTTTTGTTTTCCAGTCGAGCTGATTTTAGTAAGGAGCCTGCATTCAGCTGGATGAGCAATCTATCTGAAGAAGTCAAAATGGCAATAAAACAATCAAAAGTCCTGTTCTGTAATGGCTATGGTTTTGATGAGCTCACCCCTAGCTTGATAACCTCAGCTCTAGACTATGCTGTTGAAGTTGGGACGTATGTTTTCTTTGATCCGGGACCACGTGGAAGAAGTCTTTCAACAGGCACGCCTGGAGAACAGAGAGCTCTGAGCCATTTCTTAAGTATGAGTGATGTTCTTCTGCTAACAGCTGATGAGGTTTGCCCTTGTGTGGGATTATGTTCTAGTGTTATTATTTTATTTTTATGTTACAGTATGCATGCCCATGGGTGTTTGTGCTAGGGTTTTTTTCTTTCTTTTTTTTTTGGGTGGAGGGTTTGTGTCATACATATTTCAATGTTTGGAGTTGCTTCGGCAATACTCTTTTGACCACCATATCTTGGTGTTTCATAAAGTACGCTCGTTAAAGAAGTCCCTTTTGGGAAAAGAAGAATATTTTGAAGGTCGAATTAATAGCTATTTTGAGGACTCATATGTACATTTCATGTTCAACACATGCAAGACACGTGTAATTTCCAAATATTTGTAAAGAAAGGGAAACTTCTGTGAGGACTGGCTTGTTTGGTGTAACAAAGAATGAGCATCATACTTTATGCATAGATTGGAGTCCCGGTAGATTTACTTGAAGTGTAGATTAATCATAGGGGATCCTTGGCTTGAAAATGCACAATTTTCAGCCATTGGTTTTATTGTGTGCTTAATTTGTTAAAATATATGTGTCAGTGGCAGTATCTACAGCCATTTGATAAAATTTCAAAGCTTTATGGTAGGCCTTTGATTTTATTATCTGCTTATTCTTATATCCATGTTTCATCTAGTCATTCGTATTAGCTTTTTAGATATGATGAATCATGAAAGCTCACAAATCTTTTCTTTCACTCTCATTTCCCTTGGAGTTCCTCCTTTTCATTTGCAACATTTATTGTAGCTTTGCTTGAGCTATGCTCATTGTGGTTTTTGCTATACATTCAGTTATTGAAGATGATTCTTATATTTGTTCTTTTTATTGGTTTGTTGACTGTCTTCTTGATTTGGTGTGTTTGGACTGATGCTCTGCCAGGCTGAATCATTGACGAGCATAGAAAACCCAGTTCTAGCTGGGCAGGAATTGCTCAAGAAAGGGGTCCGCACAAAATGGGTGATTGTTAAAATGGGATGTAGGGGTTCAATGCTAATCACAACATCGAGTATATCTTGTGCTCCCGCTTTCAAGGTACCAATCAGCAATCTGATAATATACTTGCCAAGAATGAAGACATTGTTTGAAGTGGCTGATATGTCTTTATGTTTTCTTCATCTTCCGTGACCCATTTGATATTTGGGCTTATCAAAAGAAAAGGAATACAGAAAAATTGGATATTTTATGAACATAAATGTAGGATACTGTTTTCCATTATTGTAACCCTTTCTGTTCAGTAGTAGAATGGTTAGTCATTGTTTTCGGAGACGTTTTGAATAACTCTTTTTCATTCATAATTTTGTTGAAACAAATTTAGATCACGAAAGCCCTATCAAATGACTCTTTTCTGCAACTTAACATATTAATGAATTTACAATGACGGATGTTTTTTCAACTGTCTTTTGAAGATTTTTAGAAGGGAGGAAATCACTTCTATTGGTTAGACCTCTGGAGTTACCTTTTCCAATTTTATAACTTAGGTCCTTAACTAATGCATTGTTATTTGGAAATGTGATCAGGTGGAAGTCATTGACACCGTCGGTTGTGGAGATAGTTTTGTAGCTGCAGTTGTGTTTGGATTTATACATAATCTTCCAACGGTGAATACATTAGCAATAGCAAATGCTGTGGGTGCTGCCACTGCCATGGGTTGTGGTGCTGGTAGGAATGTAGCCACCTTGAAGCAAGTAATAGAACTCATTAGAGCGTCAAATCTTTACAAGGATGATGACTATTGGAATGAATTACTTGGAGCAATGGATATTCGAGAAATTAATTTTCTTTCAGAAAGGGTCATAAATGGGAGCAGACATCAGCTGAACCATATTTCCCTGCAACAGGTGGCTTCTGAACTGCTACCTAAGCTGGAAGCTGAAAATCTAAAACGAAAAGTTTCAATTTAGAAATTGCAGGGCATGGCAGATATTTTCAGCCATAGCTTAGTATTATAGTGATTGTCATTGACCTGGATTTTAGCTTCATCAGTGGCCAAGCTACCCCTAAAAAATTTTACGCGAGGCAAGAGTATTGCATTCTTATGATGGATCGTGACCTGCCCTGACACGCGGCTTGCAAGTCTACAGTCTTTTCTTGTGGTGGTTTTCTTTCTTCAGTTGCTTTTCTTAGTGAAGGTCGCTGGCACAGTTTTGCTCTTGAAAGCCAAATTATTGAATGTGAGAAGCCAAATAGAGTATATGAAGTATGAAGGTTGATTTACGCCTTTACGGATGCATTTCATTATTTTTTATTTTGGAGTTATGTATGGTTAAATGCTTATTAATTTATTATGCATTATAAACTGGTTGTTCAACTTTCATTGTACCAAATGTCTAGACGGTTTGTTGCACGGTTGGATTTTAAAAATTATGTTTCAATGTTCTTTGTGCAAACATAAAGCTGAATTTCTAAGTCACATTAGCGTGCATTGTAATTGGGTATTACCATTGCAAGTGCTCTTAGGGTTTTGTTTCTAATGGGTGGTGATTGGATTGCTGCCAAATGCCAATGCAATGGAAGAGGCCTTTAGGTTTCTACAAAAGCATGAAGAGCAAGAAATAGCAAAATTCTTTTGAGGTTTTGATAGCCACTTTACATGATTAACCTTGCTTCTTTACACCAGTTTTATTAGTATTATTGGATACTATATTTACTGTAATCCCATTAGATTTGGCCATATCCAATTACTTTCTTTTAAATAATCTTCAATTCAACATATATAAAAAAAGAATATAATAATTTGATACTGAATTATTTTTTAAACCAATAACGATATTATATAAGTGTACATTTTGAACATCTTATATGAGTCTCTAAACCCGAGCGCACAAAAGTATTCCACTTGATAATAGGGTTTAGACTTTTGTGCGCGTATTGCTCCTAGTTGATAATCGAGCTTAGAACCTTCCGAGTTCATACGGTTTGACCCTATAAAGATTTACTAACTAAACTATCATCCAAATGGTTAATATAATACTAGACATTTGTAAAACAATTGAGTTTAGTCAAATCCAATTATTTTGTAATATGGTAAGAAATTAATAACATAATCCTCAAATCAAGTTATACAAAAGAAACTAAATAAAAGAGAAAAAATACAAATATTGATTTAGCTTCTATATTTAATGACTTACAATCACTGCCATCAGATTAACTGAAGAGAAATTCTGATCTAACGGTCCAACTGGGACCACACCTACCACTCAGGTCATGTGCGAGTCACGTGACGTGCTTAGACAGACTACTATATAAAGAGATGGGATGACCTAAATACCCTCAAAATTGGTGTTAAACATATATCAAGCCGATTTTCCAAACCCTGAAGAGCTGTTGTCGGCCATTTTTGCCCCTGCAATTCTTCTTGTTCCCTTCTTTTACCCTTCTCGTTGCAGGTATTCTCTTCTCCGACCACCCGCCAAACCCTCTCTCTGTATTCTTTCAAATTTTTTGTTTTTCTTCAATGCTTGATGGAATTTTTTCTCTTATGCGATCTTCATCGCATCCCTCGGTTTACCCCTTTTGTTTTGTGTGTTTTGATTTTACTTGCGCATTGATTGATTTTTCTTTTGGGTTTTAAGGTCGAAAGGTTGGGTTTTGATTTCACTTTCATTGTAACTTTTTTTTTTCTGCTTGTTTGCTGAAGAAAAAAGAGCCCTGAATCCGAATTTACTCGACTGTTTCTTGTTCTTTCTCGTTGTGGAAAGTTTTAAGAGAGTCAAACTCAGTGATACAGAAAGCTGTTTTGTCTGGCTGAGAAGAATTATTGTGGTTATTGTATTGAAAAAACT
This sequence comes from Tripterygium wilfordii, assembly GCF_013401445.1. Classification (NCBI taxonomy): domain Eukaryota; kingdom Viridiplantae; phylum Streptophyta; class Magnoliopsida; order Celastrales; family Celastraceae; genus Tripterygium; species Tripterygium wilfordii. Next base: position 690,802 of record NC_052243.1, on the reverse strand, counting down.
GCGAATTTTTGTCACCCATTGAGATCAGGCGTGGGTGATTTCACTCTGTTTGGTTGCTGAGAAATCTAATGATTAAGAAAAGTTCAATTTTTTGTATGATTTGTATTGAATTTTTAACAATTGAGGGTTTGTTCATGTATTTTCTGGGCTATCAAACGTGGTATTTGAGTTAATGTTGACGGATGAGGAGATTTTAATAAAAGTTTAATATTCCAAATATGAGGAGATTTTAGAGTATTAAGTAAATACTTTAGTAATTATTTATCAATTGTGGTCATAAATATGAATGTAATTTAATAGATTCACTTACACTGACATGATAACAGGCTATGAATCAAAGAATGGTGCATTGGTCGTTCTGTAATAATACATGGTTGTTAAGATTCTTGCTACATGTTCCACTGTTCAGTTTGCTGTAAAGATGGGGAACTGAATCGAAAGTTTTGATTTGCACCGTGTTTCATGTCGACAGGTCTTCTCTGTAGCGGCTAATCTATAGTTTTATGTTATAATGGCGAACAATGATTTGAAAATGGGGCAAAATGATGATTTGTCTTTGAGGCAGAATCAGAGTACGGGGTCGGGGCAGAATCACAATCTGGTAGCAGCTCCTGGCGAAAATTTTTCATATTTGGAGATGTGTGATGCCAAGTTGGATATGAGCCTTGACAAACTGGATAATGACCTGGGTTTAGAAGACACCAAGAGTCGGAGAGAGGCTTTCAGTGAGGCTCAAGAACATGATCTTGCTCTCGAAGACAATAACCTTCTAAATTTTGCAGAGAATAAATTATGTATGGATGGAAACAACAATCTTTCTGTTGATCAAGACAATGCTGGTATTGGATTTCGTGGTGATGAATTGGTTGTCACATTTCAAAATCATGGGTTTGGTACTTCAGAGAGTCGTGAATTAGCTATCATGGGGACCCAAGATTTTGATGATGAATTAGATTGGGTTCCTGCTGAAAATCAAGATATGCAAATTGTACCGGTCTCAAATATGAGTGTTGGTCAGCCCCAACCAGCTGTAAGTCCTCCAGTCTCTCAGTCTATGGCTCTAGTTACAGTTCCTGACCATGAACTGAAAGTTGGGCAAGAGTTTCCCGATGCCAGGAGCTGTCGCAGAGCGCTGAGAGCTGCCGCAATTGCCCTACGCTTTGAGATGCAGACAGTTAAGTCTGACAAGACTCGTTTCACTGCCAAATGTGCAAGTGAGGGATGCCCTTGGCGAATCCATGCTGCAAAGCTTTCAAATTCTCCTACCTTCACTATCAGGACCATTCATGATGCACATACTTGTGATGGAATTAACCATCTTGGTCATCAACAAGCCTCAGTCCAGTGGGTTTCAGATACCATGGGGCAACACCTTAAAGAAAACCCCTTCTGCAAACCCAAGGAGATACTCGAAGAGATTCACCGAATTCATGGAATCACTTTGACATACAAACAAGCTTGGAGGGGAAGAGAGCGTTATGTGGCTAGTATCCGTGGGTCATTTGAGGAGGAATATCGCCTTCTTCCACTGTATTGTGACCAGATCAGAAGCACAAACCCAGGAAGCATAGCAGTTGTTTACGGGAACCCCATAGACAACTCTTTTGAACGCTTGTTTATCGCTTTTCAAGCATCTATATACGGGTTTTTGAATGCTTGCCCTCCTCTTATTGGACTTGATCGATATTCTCTTAAGAGCAAGTACTTAGGGACCTTGCTTCTTGCCGGTGCTTTTGATGGAGATGGGGATTTGTTTCCTTTGGCATTTGGGGTTGTTAATGAGGAAAATGATGATAACTGGATGTGGTTCCTTTCAGAGCTGCGAAACCTGCTAGAGAGTAACACCGGCAACATGCCAAAGCTTACAATAATCTCTAGTAGACAGAAGGGTATTCTAGATGCAGTAGAGGCAAACTTCCCAACCGCGTTCCACGGTTATTGCATGTTGCATCTCATTGAATGTTTCCGAAAGGATTTCAATAGTTCCATGCTTGTCAACATGTTTTGGGAGGCTGCGTATGCTCTGACTGCCAATGAGTTTGAACAAAAGATGTCTCTGATTCAGGATATGTCGAGTGAAGCAGCATCCTGGATTAGAAAATTTCCGCAAGAGCAGTGGGCTACAGCACATTTTGAGGGAAGAAGATTTGGGCATTTGACAACCAATGTAGTGGAATCATTGAGTACTTGGTTACAAGAAGCATCTGGCCTTCCAATAGTTCAAATGATTGAGTCTATGCGCCGGCAACTGATGATTTGCTTCAATGAGCGTCGTGAAAAAAGCGTCGAGTGGGAAAGTGTACTCGTTCCATATGCGGAAAAGCAGGTGTGTGATGCTATTGAGAAAGCTCCTACTTGTCAAGTGATCAGAGCTACTAACTCTGAGTTTGAAGTACTTAGTTCTGAAGGGTCATTTATCGTTGACGTCCATGCACGTCGCTGCACATGTTTCGGGTGGCAGCTGAATGGACTGCCTTGTTCTCATGCTGTGGCAGCTCTCCTCTGCTGTAGGCAGAATGTTGTTCGATTTGCTGAAAGTTTTTTCACTGTCGGAACTTATCGCAAGGCATATTCGCAAACAATACATCCAGTTCCGGATAGATCACTTTGGCAAGGAATGTTGGAGGGATTTCAGAACAACAAGGAACAAGGGGGACTGATAATAAATCCACCCAAGGGCCTCCGGCCACCGGGACAACCAAAGAAAAGGCGAGTTCGTAAAGAAGATAGTAGTAACCCAAAGAGGATCGTGCATTGCAGTCGCTGCAACCAGACCGGGCATTTCAGAACAACTTGTTCAGCCCCTATGTAAACATACCAGTAATCATGCCCATTATACTGCATTATGCTGTGCAGAAATATAGGATTTTAGGTTCAAAAGTAGGTCTTCAGATATCTTTTCTTGGAACAAAATGGGCTTTCTTTTCTTTCCATCTCGCTTGAAATCTATTACCGATGCTTCTTTATCCACCATTCTTGAGGGTTCTGATTCTTCTTGCCTTATGATTTTCATTTTTGTTTCTGGAACAAAGTTGTGTGATCTTACATAGAACTAAAACTGCTTCTTTTACATGTTTGAATACACCAGGGTTATGTTTGGACATGTTATAAGCCTAAAGGTTTCCTTGACTTAGTAAGACGCGTTTTAATGTAAATCCTGAGCTGGTTTGGTCTTGGACTTGGGCTTAGAAAGGCGGATAATATCTTACAATGATTGTTGTTTCATAACAGGTTACACATGATCACATGAAGATGATAGATTACCATGTTATACTGCAACAGAAGGATTTTGGGACAGATCAGATGCAAAACCATAGAACAATAGTAAAGGTAGTTAAACGTGTATTTATTTCAATAGGTTTTTTTAGTAAATAGTGTCAATAAGAAACTTCAATAGAACAAAAGATAAGTAGAACAAAAGATAAGTTGAAGCTAGCATGCCCAAGTACAAAGGCAAAATCTTCGTGTAAGGGCATCAAGGCAATTCCCAGCAGCTTTTGGGTTCACAGTGAGGCACTTATTGTGACATACTGTAGCATCACAAGTTCCATCTCCAGGAACATTTTCACGGCACAGCTCCTGTGCATATGATTCAGGCACCACCATCAATGTCACTGGAAAAAAAAAATAACAAAAAAGGAGTTATTGTAGATTATCAGCATGCATTGGATTCTTGATCCATAGAATATCAACCAAAATATGTAAGAAAAGAACAAAAGTATAAACAAACCTGAGCAAACAAGAAGAAGAAGAAAGAAAACATTGCAAGAAAACCTAGCCATCTCTAAACTCTTAACCTGATGAAGATGCGTGTGTTGAAGTGGGAAGGTTTTGGGTTTATGAGGCGGAATTTATAGGACTGAAGACAAGAGAAAATATGGTAATAAAGAGAAAATCATGCATCAGTTTTACAAAATTATCAATCACAACCAGAAATTGTGGGATTTTTTCCTTTACATAGGAGATGTTTCCTCATTATTTATTTTTGTACATTTTATAATTCTTTTTTTTTATAAGAATTCCTTTAAATAATTCTTAATTACATAGAGATTCAAACATCTCTCATTCTCTCTCCATTCAAATATATATATATATATATACACTCAACTCTTGATTTTTATATAGTAAAACCTCTACACTGCACCTCAAAAGTTCTCTACACGGGATCAGGATATGGCCCCAAAATATTGGTGAGAGGTTAAAATCTAGAACTCATGGTTTATCAGTGATCCCCTATTCGGCCAACCACTTACGGTTAAATCTTGGTTTTGAATTTGATTGAGCATTATATTTGATTAATCCCTTCTCTTTTGTTTCCCTTGTTTATGCATCGATCGGGTGTGCACAAATAAACCCATTGGACCATTCTCTAATCAATTTACCTACCATTTCAATAGAAATCATTGGTCTAAATTTATATCATCCAAATTGATTTTGATCATACAATTTACACTTTACACAAGCATCACTACAGATTGTCAAGGCAAATATTGGCACAAATCATTTGTAAAATGCATATCATACGAAAAATTGATGATATGGTTATACACTTAATACTATCTCTTCATACCCTTCGACATTACATAAAAAATTAAGTCTCTTATAATAAATACCATGACTCACATCATAAGAATATCTCATTATCTATATAAATATAGGATAAAGGCAACAATACCAAATTCATTTAGAACACCATGAAGACGAGAGAAATAAAACATAATTTCACGCTTAAAGCCATCTGGAATTATCACAGGTGAATAATACATAATGAAAATACGTTTTACCAAGACAAACCAACTCTCACTAAAATTCTTTTCAGTAACCATAGCTGTTGCCATAGACTGAACCATAATCTCCACTGGGCGCATAAGCAGCATGTCCAGCAGCATCAGGTGGTGGAGATGCATATACAGCACCATGACCAGGATAAGTATTATAGCCTTGGCTGATTGATCCACCTGCAGGGTTCTGTCCAGAGCTTGCAGCCTCCGCAATGAAGTTCTGCATCAAAAAATTTGTGGACAATTCAAGCAAGCAATTCAAAACAATCTCAAACTCCAACAATGATCTCGTCTAAAAACCCTACTGAACTGACTAGGAGACTTGGATCATAGTAAATATCAGATGTATTCACAGATCAAAATATGTTAAAAGGGAGTAATAAGCAAAAGTAAGAAACATGGAACTTGTGATTAACAGAAGAAAACATCCAATTATTAGCAGCTTTGGAAATTGCCAGTTTGAGATGTAACCTGTATTAACTGCTGTGCTGTTTGTATCTGTGAAGCATATCCACTGATTTCAACAGTCATCTCCCCAGGCACACCCCTTGTTTCCTGTATTGCAATAGCTGCTCCACTGGTGCGACGTATGTAACTAATATTTGCACCAGACGTCCCTATCACAGAATCCGCATATGATAGAGGAATTTGCATTTGGTGTGTGACCTGCACACCAAAATAGAAACAGAACAACAATAACAATCAAAATATTTATAAATAATTCACATTAGAAAGCATAAATCAAGAGAAATCCACTCTTTAGTCTTTTCTCATTACACGTAGTACATAACATTAATGACACAATTTCAATGATCAAATTACAGAACTACTAACCACAGGTCCACAACTGCAATCATTGTGATTACCAAATTACTATTTTAGTTCAAAAAAAGGAAAATTGTTGGAAACAACAATCAGAAAGAGAGAACCCTCCAAAAGTGAAATCTTAAAAGTCATCTAAGTTTTACTTTTAAAAAATTGCTATACTTCTGCACACATAGATTCAGATGCATAGTGTTGAAGCTTAATTGCATTGCTCACTCCTAGGACCGTGAGATGAACAGGAACTTAATAAAAGAAACATCTATAAATGGAATGTGCAGAAAAGGTAACACAAATTTTAAATCAAAGACACCACATCACAAAATCAAATCTCTAGTCCCAATACTTTTACCAGGATAACATTATTTGGGTTTGTAACCTTTTCTGCCTTTTCATTGGAGAATAATATTCTTTTTTGAAAAATGCATTACCAGTTACCAGCTCATTCTATATTACAAGCGCCAAACTAAATCATGAAGAAAGCAAGAGAGTAAACCTTCGTGACCCCAGACTGTTGTGACTGTGCATTCAATTGATGACCTCCTAAAGAAGTATCTCTTCCATAAAAAGGGACACCCTGATGAGGCTGCTTCTCTGATGGAAACACTTCAGGAGGTGGATAATAATTATCAAATTGACGAGGAGGTTGAGGATTAGACCTAAAGCCTGGACCAGGTGCGTCGAAACCACTCGTGGGAAAACCTTGAGGAGCTCCCCAGGATTGTTGTGGGGGTGCATTGTGGTTTGCTTGAGCCTTTGGCATTTGCATCTGTTGTGGCAAAGTGATGCAAGTTAATACAACAAAAAAACATACACGTGAAATTATACATAGCAATGATAGAATATTTAATCACTATTAGCCATCTCAAATCAATTCACCAAGTAAAAATTTCGATGATATTAGCCTTACAATTAGAAAGTTAAAGTAGAGAAAAAGGCGTAAATCAATGGCCTAAATGGATCTGTTCCATGAGGTAAAGTCAAAATTATGCATAAAGCCTCCAGTTCATTTGTGTTTGTTCATCTTCAATCCGACGGTCAACAAGTTAAAGTCGATGGGCAAGCAACAGATCAAAGCAGAAATAATGGCCCTTAGACTAATGAAGCAATGAGGGGTTTGGGTTGAAGAAGCCACCATAAACTATGCAGTAAATTTAGAACTTCCAATTCCAATATGCATGTTTTCAGGATTAACTACTAAACCAACAAAATCCACAGATGTTCAACCACCCAACCATGCTGACGAGCGGCGAATAAAAAGGTAAACAACATCTATGCACAAGGCTACCTCAGGGGCCGGGGTCGCGGACAAGTAAGATGCAAGCAGACCTTACCCCTAACATAATATGTGGAGGGGCTGTTTCTAGGAATTGATCTAGTGACCTCTAGGTTGCACCCCGACAACTCTACCACTAGGCCACACATTGACTAGCTAAATAATTATTTGCACAAGACCAAGCAAATCAACCCACAGGTACCCCAACCTCTCAAATACTTTCAAATTGAAGATGAAGGAAGCAAATTGCTTGGGATTTTTCCACATGATTTGCAAACACACAACACCAAGAAAATGGTTACAAGAGAAACTTACTAAGTTTTCAAATACTCCAACAATACTGCGGTCAACCAAGAACTTTCGAAGATGACTGGCAATCAGTTCAACAGCTTTGTGCACACCAGGAGGATCACCTTGTATCTCAATGATGCTATCATCCTTCAGAGCACAAGCTGGCAAGTGTTCTGTAGCAAACCATTTGACAGGCATTAATGCTAAGGAACAAACATTTACTTCAAATATTGTTCTACGCGAAATTCTGGAAATAAATTAAGTTAACCATTTTACATAATTCATGTTACAAAGTGATTAACATTTAAATGGTATGCACCAAAAGAAAAATACAGTTGAGTGTTAAGTGTTTGGGTGTGAGTTACCAGAAAGTCAGAAACTATTCCATTTTTTACGCAAAAGGAGGGGGAGGGGAGTTTAATAATGATAATGCACTACAGGAACAAAAATGCTTTCCCTTGCAATATTCCAAAAGTTAGAAGGAAGACCTGCTCCAAGGACTCGAATGGTACAACCAGAAGCATCTTGAATAGATTTTATTGTGGAGCCCTGCTTCCCAATAACACTTCCCGCTTGAGTATCTGCTGTTAGCAGCCTTGTAATAACTGTACCTCCAGCACCTGATGCATCTGTAGAGTCACTGTCTCCGTCAACAAGCCGTTTATGAACTCTCAGCAAACCTTCCAAAGCAGGAGGAATGGAGGTTTCTGGCTCTTCTTTCGCAGAGACCATGACCTTATAAATTGAAACAATAAAAAATCATGTTAGCAACAAGGAAACCATCACCATCTCACTTTCAGATGCAAAGATTGCAAGGCAGAACTTTTTACAGCACACAAACCAAACAAATTAAACTTAATCTCACATGATATTTAGTTAGCTTTTTAAGTCATCTGAAGTAACCATCATTTAGACAGCATATTTCTGTAACATGTTTTCTTTGTTCCCCCTTTACTTCTATTCGAACTTATTTATGCAACATCATAAACTCTCAGCAAAGGCATACTAAATTTTATCTGAGTTTTAAAGCTACACTAACATTGATTAAGCTATTGGCTGTTATTACCAATCATATGTTGAACAATTGTTAACTTTAGAGATTTTGTATCATACAGATTTTTAGGAATTTTGCTTCTTATAGATAGACACTATGAAGTGCTATCTTGTATCGATTTTATGTGACGTCTGGCAAGACACTAATTCACCAAGTTCTTACGTTACCAGAGACAGTGCAAATCTTCTTGGTACTGACGACTGCACAGGGTGTTTCTGAATGTTAAGTCAAAAGGAACTTTTCGGCACTTGTCATGCTCAAATCCTGGCCAATGCAATCTTGATCTTTGGTTCTTCTACTTTGAAGCCACTTTGATCAATGATTTCTTGCCTTAGATATGCGAAGGACCTGCACATATTGATTTTGGTTACAGTTATAAAAGACACCTTTTTTTCATTTCCTTTTTAATTTTTTATTTTTTATTTGAGTCGGAAAACTTCTCTTAATCTCTGTTATAAGCTTTTTCAGACTTTCTATCGTTCAAAATACCTTTCCAATTAGAGCATTTCTGTTTCTTGCAGTTCACATCCTCTCCTTTTTTTATGGGTCCTTTTGATAAATATTTATTAGATTGAAATATCAGAATTCAGAAAATAGACATTCTTCCTTTAACCAGAGAAATAGTGGAGGAAATAGGTGCCTTCAATGAGTTTGTTACACAGACTACAAATCTAAAAGAATATTATATAGGTAAGAATAAGGATTTTTTTCCCCAATATTCTTCAATCCCACAAAGAATGTCCTCTTTGAAAATTATAAGCATGGTACGAAACTTTGAAGTGTTAACCGAAATTTTGATACAGGCATCATCAAAGACATTTCAGATAAAAACTAGGCAGAACCCAAAAGAAAAAGAGGAAGGGGGAACGCAGAATATTAATGAAATTACAAGGGTGACTCAATGAAGAGGGAAGGATGAAATATAGAGGAAGAGTGAAATTATAGAGCTTTTTATATGGTTCAAATAACATTATAAGAAAATTCCCTTCGTTCCACAGATGAAAACTTAGAGGTTATCTACACACACAAGGACTTCTGAAATCTACAACTTTCACATTTCTCAGCTAAAATTGGAAACATTGACAGAGAAATCTCTTGTGAAAAGGTACATAACTTGTTGCAGAGATCAAGAGAGAACTCAAAAAGTCAAGTCAAAGAGCAAAGAAACTTAGATTCAATGGTAAGTTTTAGTAATAAAATCTAAATTAAATTAAGTAGTTGTTGGACATTGTACTTGGGTTTCTTTAAGTTTCCATGAGTAAGAGAATTGTGGGACTTTCCAGATTTGCTGCAGAATCTAGAAAACTTTATTGATTATTAATAACTATTTCTACCAATAATCATATGTTATTATATTAGATTCAGTTATTTTGAATTTCGAATCAACCATCAAAATTTCAAGCACTTGTATGAGGAAAGTTATCATAGAATTAAGATTTACCAAGGCTATCATAAATATCAGCCATCGGAGTGACCTACCACTTTACACCTTCATAATGAACAGTTTTGAATTTCAAAGCAAAAAAATTACTTTGATTTTGTGACACAAGAAATCTGTAGGTATGATTTGATGCCTTTAAACATTTTAGCCAATCAAAATTTCAGATTACCTGCTCTAAAAGGCTTGTCAAAATTCTTCAGATTTTGTTTTAGCCGGTTTTTAAGTTTGTCTCTTCATTGGTGAATATATTAGATATTTATTGGCTCAAACCCTAAACTTCTAATCCAACAAAATTAAAAAAACCTAATATCCAAATATATTTAATTTACTGCTCAAGGACTACTATTCACAGCCCAAGAACAAGTCCCAAGTTTTGAACTTCACACATTCTATACAAAACCCATAAGAACCAATTTAAACCCACTAGGAACCCTAAAAAAGATCACCACTGCTTTCCTGCGCTCATAATCTCCACAAGATTATCAGTGAGAACACAATAAACACATAACCTTTCACTGAACAAGAAAGATGAGGAATCACACATATATAACAAGGCCAAGTAACATGCATGTTTTCTTAGGCATCAAATGAGCATACACTTAACTTATTTATAAATGCAACATACCGCTCTTTCCATAGACCCAGGAGGACCATCAAGAATTTTGATTCGAGCCTTTGTCTCTTCCGTAATTTTCTTAATCAACTCTCCTTTACGACCAATAATACCACCAACCTTTTGTGCAGGAACCAACATCCTGAAAACATTCTCTCCCGGCCATCCAGGCCACTTCTTCACCTCAACTCCCCCTGAACCACTCTCAGATACTGGCACTTGTGGAACTTGCGAAATTAAATCCCCGTGCATATTCCCATCGTCGTCAAGCATATTTCCAGCCTCATTGGTCTCATATGCTTTTATTTCTGGAGGATGTGGCTCATCAGGAGTATGGTTAACATCCTCCTCGGGCATATTGCTATAATCCAACTTGGATATATTACCAGCGCCCTCCTTGAGCACACTGTTAGTAATAGTATCCACCTCGGCCACATCGCCAGCATCAACCTCGGGCATATTGCCATCATCTTCCCCGGCAACGTCGTCGGCATCTTCCCCAGGAACATCGTCAGCATCTTCCCCGGGCATGTCACCACCATCTTCCCCGAGCATGTCGCCACCATCTTCCTCGGGCATGTCGCCACCATCTTCCTCTGGATCTTCCTCTGGATCTTCCTCTGCATCTTCTTCATGCACATTGCCAGTATCTTCCTCGTGCATATTACGAGGCTCACCATCCACAATTGATTGTACTTGTGAAGAATGAGACTCCTCAGGCATATCACCAGTGTTCCTCAGATCCTCCCTGTCCATACTGAGTATTTCTGGTCAAAAATTAGCTAGAGTTAATCAATTCTCAAAAGTCAGAACCCAGCACAAATCAAGAAAAACCCATACTAGATACTGGAAGGGGATTCTTTCTTTAGCAAGCACCCATAGATATATGAAACACGCATGTAACAATTCATGAAAGGTTGACAAAAATCACATCTCCCTTTATCAATATACTACCAGAAAAGACGGAGTGAATAATTTTTTGTTTTAACAAATATTATTCCAGATGACCGTTTTCCTGTCACGCATTGTCAACTAAACGTTCACATTCTCGGGAACAATATACTTAAAGGAGGCATTCGTCTCTCAGAAATAAAACATAAAACTAAGCACAAATCAAATATACAAAATCACCATATGTAGCCCTAAAGAAAACCCTAGAAACCTCAATCACCTCGAAACAGATTCCACTAACGGATTTGCGGTATTATAAATGCCTGCGCCCGTGTGAATTATGAGAAACCCTAAAAGAAAGGACGAAAATCGAAGATAGGGAATAGAGTGCATCTACTAACACAACAAATTTTCCACTCAAAGGAAGCAAGAGAAATTGAGTTGCCGTTCCACTTACAGAGATTGAACCTTACGAACTTTTACGCACAAAGAGAGGCGGAACTGAAACGCAACCAGCAAAGTTCTGAGGCTGCGACGGGATAAGGAAGCGAGTTTACGAGAACAGCAGAAGCTTTCAGTCCTCGAAGATATTAGGGTTTGATTTTCGAACTCATATCTCATGATATACTCTCGTGATTTTTCGTGGGCCGAGCTTGTGTCTATATTTTGGGCTATTAGCTTTACATTAAGTTTGGTCTACTTCATGCTGATTGTTTGGGCCACAAAGCCCAATTATCACATAGCAAGCCCAATAGCTGAAAAAAATAAGTGAATAAATAAACAAAGATTTTCTAATCCAATTCATTGAGGGACTATAATTTCCTTTATAGAGAAGCGTTTTCTACAATCTACTTCTTCAAATCAAAACCAAAGCAAATCAACACTACTTTTCCTCTTTGGACCACACAATTATGCTTGAAATGTGGAAACAAGAATGCTATTCCAACGGGTGTATTGACTTTTGTGATATCATATCGCTGTAGACACATAGTAAAACACCTTCAATATCATACCTTTTTGTATGCGCGCCTATTGATTAATTCAACCACTTAAAGTTATAGTCTAGTTCATAAATCTCTTTGGGTCAAATCATATAGATTTAAGAGGTTGTGAGTTCAATTCCAATTGAGAATAGTACCTTCGTGGCCACGCGTTAGATTTTGATTGAAAATTTGTGTGCGTGTGGATCTAACAATTTTCAAATGACAAACTTGTATGATGTTAGTTACCCAAAAAAAAAAGTTTGATGAATTGATTGATGTATGATGGTTTATCAAACAACCCCTTATTCTGCTAACTTTGCAAAACAAACATATAATATAAAAAAAAAATGTAAAGGGAGGAGAGGCCCGTATATATTTGACTTGACAAAATATATTTGATTTCTGGGCCAAGCTTGGTTTTGGACACACATTACAGATCGATGTCGGTTAACAAGTTTCATCAACTGTTGTTGATGTTGAATCACTGTAATGTGATAATAATCCAGAGTTCATAATCTTATTAGCTGGATCTCTTACTTTACATTACATAGTTTACTATGTAACATAAATAGTTTTTCCTGGAAATTATTGCAATTTAGATGCTGCTAACTTGACACATATATGTATTACTATGAAGATGTAATGGACATGTTATAAGAAAAACAAAGGTACACTTTAAACAGTAAACACTGTAGCATGTAGGGTTTGTTTTTCTTGTTCCTCATCATTGATCGTGAAGATGATGATGATATATTGCCAGAAGCAAAAAAAAAAAAAACACCATATCTTCAATGCATGAAGAAGTTCTGACCAACGCTACAGTACATTTTAGTTTGTTCTGCTTTCCCAGTAAAAACCCCCTATGTGAAGTGCTCCATAAAAATTACAAAGCCAGCTATTTGGGCCTAAATACTTGGTATCAGCTTTATTCTATGATTCATATAACTTTTTGTGTAAACCTTGCATCGTTAGAATCGTTTTGCGTAAGCCTGGGATCATCGGAATCAGAATTACGCTGACGACATATAAGAATGGACTGAAAGCTCATAGAGATAACTTACACGAATGTTTAGCCAGCTGAGCACTGACGTGTACTTAGTATCAGTAACATATGAAGAAAAGTCACAGTAAAAAGCCATCTGTAAAAATGGATAAAAAGAGAAAACTATTTGGGTTGACCATTCTATGGCTGTTGTAACATGTGGGTCAGCCATTTACACTACTTTTAATTGCTTTTGAAGGAGAAAAGTAGTCACTGTAACATACTATTCAACACAAAAACCCAATTTTAATTTTTTTACCAGGAAAAACAGACCATAAAAAGGTAGTTATATGACTTATGAGCTCCATGACATCTATATATGAAAAGCAAAATAGGGAGGGGGAGAGAGTAGTGCAGAAAGTGGACTCCATGTCATGAAACTGACCCAAAGAAAAGAAAGAATCGCTTCTCATCTCATCTCATCCCCTCTGGCCCTCTCTCCCCTATATATATATACACGTATATAAAGTTAATTGCATGGCCATGGCCAAATCAAGATCTCTCATTCTCTCCCTCTTTCTTTCTCTGTTTTCTCTCTCTCACACACTATCTTCAATGAATAGTACAAGTTGAGGGGAATGTTGTCTGGTTCGAAACCATTCATGTTATCAGAAGCACAAAAAAAGAAAGCAATAGGCATATCGATCTGAATTTGAAAGATTTCGGACCAGGCTTCATTCCCCCCAACCTCATCAAATAATCATCAAACCCTGTGGTTCTGAAGCATCAAATAACAATGGTTAGTGCTTTTTTGCTTCATTGAAACAGAATTCAACTTCATTTTCTTGCTTTTGACACACACACACACAAATTCAATCTCAGATTCATTTCATGTGAGTTTTCAATCTCTTTATTGGCTTTAGCGCAAGATGCTGACATAAACAGGGGTGTTAATGGGAATATTTGACTGTAAATTGATCTAGTTATATAGATAAGTCTTCCTTGTCTCTTTTGTTTTTTTGCCCTTTTTGAAACTTTGGAATGTTGGTTTTACTATGTAGATATCTCACACACACACACACACATGCATGTATATATGTATATGTATTACTTTCCAGAAAGTCAGAAAGAATATATTAAGTTTTGGACTGTGTGTTTATCTTTTGTGTGTAAGCAATGGAGAAAGAGCATTAAAAAAGTGAGCTTTAATGTTTGCTTTTTATTTTCAAAAGTCATGATAACATCTCGCCCTTTTCTGGATGGAAATGAAACTATTTCTACCAGTTTTTACACAAGGTGGGTCATCTGAAATTAAATCTTGGTGGGTCATCTCCTCTCTACAAGAAAGAAAAACAACAAAAACACTAAAGACCACCATGTGTGATCAGATTTTTACATGTGAAGTTCATAATTTCAGGTGGGTCAGATCTAGGACAGTAGGTTGATCATATATGTATACGTGTATGTGTGTGTAATTATGTAGATAGGGTATGCATAAGCCTAAACAGAGGATATTGAGAGGAAGACCTAAGAATATTGGAATTTATGTACTTTATGGGGGATTTGACATGACTAGAGAGATTGGAATGGAAGGATTGAGAAAAGAAAGAAGAGGAGGAGAATCAACCAACATCAACTTTCTTCTTTTTTTTTTATAGCTTGTGTTTCCCATGTTAGTCACTACTTTTTTCATGCATCCATCCATTTTGCTTACCCTAGGCCTAGTTCACTGTGAGGACGGGATCTGGAACGGGTAGGATGTACACAGTCTTGCTATCATGTGAAGAGACTTTTTTTTTCCATGAATTGGACACGTAACCTCAATTATTTCTATACCTACAATAAGACGTTCGATAACATTTTGTCCGCTTCGATTCTAAAACAATGTAGAAAACCAGATGAGTCAAAATCAATGCTCCATCAAAATTCATGGGTAAATAAGATTTTAATTAGCTTTACACCAAGGACAGTGCACATGGCTGATTTTAGCAAAGACAGTATGTAATTTCCTGGATGTCTCAGCCTGTTACTGCCTTGTATGGTATTTTGTAGATACCCTTCTGTACAAAATAATATTCAGTTTGAGCTTCACTGTACTCTCTCCCTCTCCAATATATATACATTTACATGTATGCTTTGTATCCAGCTACAACCAGCTCCAGCAGTTTCATGTTCCAACATCTCTGTATGTAAAACTACTGTTACCTTCAAGAGACTCAACCCAATAACTCTGATAATGTAATTCATTAAGACTTGCCGGATTTGGACCAAGGTAAAAAGTCTCGTAAGTGTGGTTTCTTAAACATGACTAAACTCTGTAAACCTTGATGAATCATACAGCTCTGCTAATTTACATATCAACATAAAGTAGATTTGGTTCCAGATCCGCTTCCGTGGATTAATAACGTAGAACCTACCATATTTCCTGCAAGAACGAGAATCAGAGAATAAATAAATAAATTGAGTACATTATATTCGAAAACCACATCGAACAGCGAGCATAAGGAAATGAACATGTAACCCAATGAAGGCATAAATGGAAACTAGAGACAGAAACAGAATGAACATAGCGGAGTTTATCTAATTCACACACAATTTACACAGTTACGTAAGCTGCCAGACAAGTCAAAAAGCCTACCTTACATCACTTTTTGACTTTTAACTTAGATTTACCAGGAAAATTACAAGGAAACTCAAAAGTTATTCAAAAGTCAAATTCCATTGGGCATCAAAATCACAATTTCACAAGACATTAAAGTTAGAGCCACAAAAATGGTTTAGATAATACAACATACAGTTCTAGGTTAGAATTAAATGATATGCATGAATGATTACTAAATTGTGATCACCCCAATCATTAAGGTCTAATTGAAAGTACATTCAAGAAAAAGATATGGATGATCTCTCAAGAGATTGGCAATCAAGGAGATTATCTTTGGGGATCCATCCAATAAATCACAAAGGACAACAAGCCACATATGCAGGAAGAAAAGCTTCCTGTGGTAAGGAGGAGCTATGAACCAAGTTTAGGCAGCACTCCAAGACATAAAATTTGGGCAAAGGTTGGTGGACAAATTCCTAAGAATCTGCAAACAGTGGGTCCTGGTCTCATGGAGATCAGGTATCTGATAATTAGATACTATTTTTAGACATCAACAGTACAACGTTAAATCATAATTCATGATAAAAAGCTTGGAAGTCACTGGAACCCCAATTTTAATGGACAGAGAATGGGAAGTGGTGGAGGCATAGAGGTAGTTAGGTAAATAAGTTAGGCTCGGATTGTTTTGAAGATTTTATCCACTCCCTTTATGCTGCCAAATTCTACCCAAAGTTGTGCAATCACTGTTTCTAATCCATGTAGCTGTGTGGACGTCCACATCTGAAAAACCATGTATACAGAAAAAAAAATAAAACGAACAAGGCTACCCAGTAGAGATACAGATATGTTAACAGATTCAAGATTCAAATTACAGTGAGAATGCAAAGATGGGAAGAACAACTCCTGCTTCCTGGTTTGGTAATACTTTACATAAAGTTTGCTACTCTTATTTACTCAAAATTCAGCACATACACACCCAAGAAGTCCTATAAAAGTGAGAAAAAATTTCTTTATAAACTCTAAATCAAATATTAGTACTTTTTTAGATACAGATATTTTTAAAGTAAGAAATACCAGAAAAGAGAAAATTCAGCAAAGAATTCAGAACAAAACCTGTAATTCTCGAAGGCAGTACGAAGAGCTTCTCTTTTTTATTCTATCGATATCAAAATTCAAAACTCCACCTCCACTGGTAACCAGGTACAAGAGACACAATAGTTAGAAATTTCCATGTAGATACAAGAGTTACTGATGTAAAGCAAATTTTGCAACAGTTTTCGATAAGACATTCGGACAGGTGATTTCTCAAACCATTATAAGCCTATTGCATATGATTCTGGTGAAATGCCAGCAGCATAATGCTTCTAATTAACAGAATTTGGACATGCAGACAATGATTTGTCAAAGTTCACAAGCAGTTCTTTGTTGACAAAATAGGTCCCAAACCAGATGCCAGATACGGCAGAAATGTTGTAGCAGGGTGAATCCAAGAGAAAAATGAGAAAATATCTAACCCCCAAGTTCAATGACAAATGAGTGAAGGGTAATTGTAGCGTTTCCTGCTGTCATCATGGTATATTGGACAATTTTAAAGATGATACTTTTGTTTGGGTTATTCCAAAACTTTCCAGTTTCCCAGAATGCAAAAAACAACAAACATGTTTTCATGTTCTTTTGGATACAAAAATAAAAAACTGCAGCCAAAATACTTACCTGCCTTAATCAGTGACATTGATGAAATCTCAGTTCAAAATTTCAGGGGCAATCATAAGCTGAAAAGTAAAAAAGGTAGATATGATAAATCAATCAGAAAAGGAAAATAGAAGGAAGTATCAACGATAAATGAGAGACGAATGCCATTAAAAGAAAACCAAGGTAATGTAAATAGCAATCATGAACACAAAATACGTAACCGAATATCGAGTACAAGTTTGGTTAAATATCTTGTATGTAAACTAACAACCAGAGGAAACTACAGCTGAACATATAAGTGCCAAAAATCCATCCACGAAGCCGAATATGGTGACCTAAATAGCAGCATTCGTGCATATTTCATCAAGTCCTAACTTTCTTTTAGTGAATTCATCCCTCTATTAGCCTCAAGAGAAGTACTTTCTATTAGCACCCTCAACTTGAAGAAGGCTAGCATGTTGACATCTAATTTTGTAGACAGTCCTTCCACCTCAAGGAACCATCAAAATTTCCTTTCAGCTTAACCTTGTAAATGGCTCCACAAAATCACAACTTTCAGCAATCCACTTTACGTGAGAAACAAATGATTGCCACTCTCCACATAATTGTCTATTCCACCACATCCCCACAACATAAGGTTCTTTTTAACCCTGTTACCCATCCAACATTCTCTACTCCCTAATTTGCAACAATGGTTTATCTCCACAGGCTCACACTCTCTATAGTAATCCTCCATAACGATTTCCTAGTAATACTTTAGTAAAGAACCAATAACATATAGACTCAACAAAATCAACAACAAAATATGCAACAAAATCCACTGATAACATATAAGTTTGCACATCGAGATCCTAGGACTCACCTGTTTCCCTTTCATCACGAGAAGAGGATTACCATAACTTCCTATTCCCCATATTAAAAAAAAAATTCGTTTGCAACCTAAAAATTAAACCCTCCAAAAGATAGATAATTAAAACAAGAAGTATGGATCATTAAATGTGGGAGGAAAGAGGGAAGCAGGGTAACACGGGATCCAGGTGTGAGGGAAATTTGTCATCAGTATCAACAATCACATTCTTCCCTTCACGTGTCTCGTCTTATTTTTTCCACTTTGGCCACTCATCTATAATAATATTCTCGGCTTAACTAAGCCCAATTTATAATCATTCTATTTCTTTAAAATCTGTTAGGTAAATGGCAACTTCCATGCCGCTGCGTAAAAGTACTGTTATTGGCTTAATAACTGATTACTAATCACAAGACAATTAAAACGCACCTCTGCACTTCGCATCTACAGCTACTTTTCCGAATCCAAAGCACTCTGTGAGAACTTTCCTTGTTATCCGGCACATGATAATCAAACAGTAAACTGTAAAATAGTAAAAAGCAAGTATCGAAACACCCTACATCCCTGCCATGCAACAAATTATGGGCTGGAATGGAATTTAAACCATGAAAGTTGCTAAATAATTTGTATTAAGGACGAAATTGTGATTAGAGTTGCAAACCAACGTAAAATGACACGTCACAAGTCTTCCTTCAAGGATTATTACTTGCTTATAAACCACGAGAAGAGTAGTTAGGAAAAAAGGTAAAGAATAAAGAGCAACATTTGTACCATTTACCAAAAAAATACTCACAATATCAAGGCAGCACCTCCAAATACCTCAATCACCCATCTATGCCGTGACATATCGCAAGGTTTTATGATGCACATCCTCAAAACCACGAAATAATATGACGGAAAAAAGAAATAAAAGTCCATGCTTTGTTGACGTCACTAATATAATTAGACAAAGTACTTGAAGGTTTAACACACTAAAAGCACACAAACCATTACTCTACATAATAGCATATGCTCTACAGGAGATTTATTTGCCATACCAAATCAAACAACGCTGTGGAGGATAAGAGTATCAGCATCCGATCTTCATGCATCATCACAAAATCACCATCATCCTCTGTGGTCATTCCTTTTGGTTCAACCTCTTATTCTTGTAATTCCTTCACATTAGATGGTGCCTTATTGTTCTTCTTCTTCATTCTATGTACAACACATTACAAAAGAAAAAGATTAGCTAGAAGTTTTCGCAATGATAGTAACTCAAACTACTTCCTGAAATAGACACGATTGCATGCAAGCAACAATATGCAATTATATGTGCATTGAATGCTTTATTGTTCGATGAGAACCGATGAGCGTCATGTATAGGCGAAACAATGTCCTAAAAAATGCCCGTTCCCAAATCAATGCATGTTGGATAGAGCGATATCAAATAAGCAATATCACAAGCACTCAACACAAGTGCCAGCTTCATATGGGATGATCACAAGGAAAGCTACTTACACTGGTCACGCTGTAGATGCTTTACGACTAAATCATGGGGCACATCTGATCTGATCAACTTAAAAAATCACTAACAGCAGTGTCCATAGCCCCCTTCCATGTGAAAGATTCATAATTAAGAACACTTGCACCTATTTCATCACTGCCTGAAACTTCTCCAAATCTATATAGCCATATAGGTATGCTACAAACAAGTAGCTGCACAAACCAAATGCATCCCAAATTAAAGAAGGATGATACCTCATTAACTCTACATGTAAATGGATGCGTGGATGCAATGATGCATGAGCAGGAAGTATATGATGTAATATGATACCATACACTATTTTTCAATGAAATGAACTAGACACATCCATACACTATTTTTCAACCAAAGCACAAGTATATGATGTAACATGATACCTTCATTAAGTGGAAGCTAAAAAATAATATCAATGTCTCCCTTTCCAATCTCCAACCATTGATAAGAGCTCCATTGATTTCCCCACGAATTAGATTTCTCAGCCATCAACAAGTTAAGCAAGCCATCCATAACACAGAAACCCTAATAAATGAAAATCTGGCAAGAATGCACCACCAGCATACCAAACCCTAATTCAATAACCAACGACCCTGTTCAAAAGACGTTTCCAGAGCTACTAGGATGTATTAGAATGAGTTTAAGCAAGAAATAGCGCATGTCGGGTGAGAATTTGAAGCAACTTATATGATCCAACTCATCTCATAATCCATTCAAGCACAACATACATCTACAATATTATTCAAATATCGATAGGGAAAAGGGGGCCGAATTAACTAAAAAGAAGACTGGTAAATGAACCAAATACTATAACTGTAGAGAATTGGAGATGCGGAAGTTCTGATAACATGTTTTCATGGGTATAGATAAACTAAATACACCCAAAAGATCGCCGAATGTACAAAGACTACCCCTAAGAGCACTACTCTCTCTATTAGCGATCACTTCTTTCCCCGCCGAGTTGTTGTAGCCTTCTTTGCAGGAGATTTCACCGTCTTGGCTTTTGCACTCTTAGCAGGTGCCTTTTTAGGCGTAGGGGCCTTCTTCGGGATTGCCTTAGGCTTTGGAGCCGCCGCCCTCTTCCCAGGAGAGGTCCTCGTCGAAGTCCTGGCAACCTTGGCAGGCTTTTCCTTCGGCTTTGGCTTAGGCGCAGTTGCCTTTGGCTTAGCAGTGGGCTTCGGTTTTGCAGCTGCGGAAGCCTTTGGCTTAGCAGCCACAGCCTTAGGCTTCGCAACAGCCTTGGGCTTCGCAGCCGCCTTTGGCTTTACAGCAGCCTTAGGCTTAGCAGCAGCTTTGGTCTTCAAAGGCGCCTTCGCCTTGGCAGCTGCCTTAACGACCCTGGCAGAGACGGCCAGCTTGGCCTTGGGCTTCACAGCCGGCTTCTTCTTTGCCGGTGCAACAGCAGCCGCCGGCTTCGGTGAAGCCCTAACCGATGGGACCTTAAATGAACCCTTGACCTTTGTAAGCTTACCAGAACCGACAAGCTTCTTCAAATGGAAGAGCAAAAGCTTCTTGAAGTTAGCAGACAGCTGCTTGTGCTTCTCCTCAATGAACTTCGTGATCGCATACTGACTAGAACCAGTCTTCTCCTTCAAAGTCAGAATGGCATCCTTGATCATCTGCGACACACGAAAAAGAACACCGTGAGATTTCAATTATTGATAAAATCAGCAGAATTATAAATCTCAATATAAAATTAAACATACCTCTTCATAAGGAGGATGGGAGGAAGGGCTCCTCGGCTTCCTAGGACCCGCGGGCTTCTTCGGCTTAGGCTCCTTGGCTTTCTTAGCTTTTCCCTTGGCAGCAGGCTTCTCCTCCGCAGCAGGAGTTGGCTCCGCCGGAGCAACTTCAACGGCCAAAGTAGGCTCCTCGGAGGCCATAATCGAAGCTAGAGATCGGACTGTGATTTTGGAAAACTAGGGTTAGGGATTGGAGACTGGGATTGCAACGCCAATCGAATCTGATTGAGATGGCGCTCTTGTAATTTTGTAGCGTGAGAGGATGGCTAGAAATGGAGGGATTTAAATAGCGGGTGTGTGAAAGAGGTATCCCAATTCTGTGCGCTGATTGGTTGAAAGACCCAAGACGCGGATCGTTCCCTTTCATGAGTTTGAATATGAGCCCTTGGATGAGGCAACTATCTACGGTGGAAAATGCTGGACAGAGTAAGCTTTAGATGGAGGATTGGTGAGAAGGATGGATGAATTTGCACAACTAGGGTGTGCTTTTGGGTTTGATTGTTTTGGGTATAACTTTAGCTACACTTCATGAAATGCAATGAGGTTTTTTTCCATATTGTAGATAATTATATGAGCTTTCTAACAAGTATTTACTCGTGCTATGAAGATTAGTAGTTTGAGAGAAATTTGTGTTTGAAGCTATGATGGTCAAAACTAGGGTTTATATGGATGTTATTGTGGTTTAAGAGGATTTCTGGATAATGCTTTCAATGAAATTTAGATTTCTGCATATCATCTTAAAGTAGATTAGTAAAGGAATCCATTGCTTCAAGAATTACAAAAATAGGATGAGAATTCGACATAAAACTTTTGGATTAAACATCGATGAAGTTGAACGTACCTAATTAGCGAGTCGATAATGCGTTAACATGTACAATGCATCATGCTTAAAATAATGTTTGAATTGCCTAATTTTTTCGTGCAACATGTTGATTTTCAAATCGATAATCCATATTATAACATCTTAATTTGTTTCACTTTTATAGATTTGATGATTGTTCAAAGGTCTTATGATTATAAGGTTGTGTTTTGTACATTAAAAACTTCTTGTTATGTTCATAGTCATTTGTTACTTTTCAGTGTACAATTCACATCCTCACATCTAACAAAAAATCCCTATACACACACCTTTAAAGTCTAATATTGCAATTCAATGTGTAATTTTTATCATGTTAAAATTAACTACATATTGGTGGACTATACTTTCATTCATTAAACCTATTGTAATTTGGTGGCATTTAGGCATAACTCTGTGAAAATGGCTAAAGATATGAAAGGAGTGGAATTGAATTCATTTATAGATTACTTGTATTGGACTTAGATCATTTACAAATGATCTCTAAACATATTTTAAGATTAAATATTGACAGCAAAATAATAAGTATTACACATATCATGAGTCTTGTTAAATTGAAATAATTAATCTTATTGAGAAGTCAATATCTCATTTTTAAATTGATGATCCACCTGTAATTCATGATTCCTAATGGGATTTGTCTTTCTATATATTCATCTTATCAATACACTACCATATGTGAGGAGATTTAGGAGTAATTTGATTGCCATTGAAGTAAATATGTATTATTGGGTGAATTCTTATACATATGGCAAGCAAAATTCTCTTTGATTGACATTGGATATTTGTAACTTGTACTTTCCCCCCTTTCCTATTGATCCATCCTTATCTCAACTCCTAATACAATACAGGCACATAGTAACTTATAGATTATAATACAATACAAGCACATGATTTTTGCTTTAGATAGATAAGACCAAAAAATATGGTTTGGTGTTATTACTATTGTGTTTTATGGTAATTGATGTGTTGCTTGTAAATCCATTAGATTTTACATGCAAGGATTGCCGTTTCCATTATGTCAATAATGGTACCAAATGTTTGAAATACAAATATCCCACGTCGGTTATGTTAGAGGTAATTGTGTGACTTATAAGTTTGAATGCAATGCCAATCGAATACAAATGGTTATTTTGAGGACGAAATCCTTGCAGGTCTTAATGCCTAAAGCGGATAACATTTCTAAAAATTGATTGGGTCAAATGTCTCTATGATATCCCTACTTACTCATTATCATATCTCTCAATTTCTTCCAACTCTAACATGGTATAGGAGTATATTTCAATCCTAAAAAGACATTATTCCATTCGGTCACCTATTGTTGGACCTTTTGGATGTCCTTATGGATATACCACCAACAAAGTGAGGATTACAACATGGAGCCTAACCCATATAATTTATTTGTTGGGCTTCGTATAAATGAGCTCACAAGTGTGTAGGAATATTAGAAATACAAATGTCCCACATCGGTTACATGAAAGCCAAACTTGTGGTTTATAAATCTGGGCTCGATTCCTCTCAAATGTAATGGGCCCTTACATATAAGTTTAAGTCCGACTTCTCTCGTATAAGTTTAAGGACAAAATCGTACAGGCTTTAAGGCCCAAAGTGAACAATACATCTACAAATGAATTAGGCCAAACCTCTCTTTAATTTCCGTACTTGCTTCTTCTCATCCTCGCAATTTCTTTTGATTATAACACCAAAACTCTACAAATGTCAAAATTCCCTGATGAACATGGTCCACCAATAACTAATAAATGAATTAGTCCTCGAAACACTAACTATTGATTCTCCATACACACAATGACGCAAATTGATTAATTTTCAAATGACCTAGGATTAGGACCAATATTGGGATATAGCAAATTGTCTTTTTACATGGGTATTTGTCATCTTCATGAATACATGGTAGTTTTAATTTGAAGATGCTACTCATGGTTAATGATGCTTTATTTGTGTCTAACGTTAGTGCATACAAACACCAAGCTGTTGGATAAAAAATTAAAAGTTTGTTGTTGAAACCTAGAGCAAGAATTAGTTTTCACTGAATTAAGAGTAAGCAATGACACTCACCACAACCAAAAAGTTTGGTTGATCTCGTGCTAAAAATCTTATCGACCATTTTGTAGCAAACAATGAAAGGTCCTAGACCTAGAAATCTTGTAATGAGTTGAACTTGAACATGAGTAAAACGAACAATATCTTATAATGCTGATCAAAATTGGGCAATGAAGCCCATTAGCATTTCATAACAATGGTATCAAAACGAAGTTGTTTAGCTTGAATGTGGGTTGACCTCGGCCCACAAGTGAGGAGGAGATTATTGAGGAAAATTTCATCTCGCTAAAATAAAGATATAATGGACGGGTTATAGGCCTATAAGTTTCATTGGCTCAATAAGATGCATTTCAAAGTCATGAGCATGTGAGGTTTTGGAATGCCCTAGAAGTCCTATGATGCGTGGGGATTAGACTTGAACATGGGTAAAGTGGACAATAACTCATAATGATAGGCAAAAAAATATAAAGGTACAAAAATCCAAAAGCGTATCCAACTGGGAGCCTGGTGCATTTTTTTTTAATATACTGTTAAATATTAAATTTCCTTTACTAAACTAAATTGTATCAAAAGTGCTAAAAGCCGTAAATAGACCGATTCTTTTAAAAGGACTTGTAGTTGAGCCATCTTCTTTTAAATCATTGTGTCCATCTCTTTTGGTTGCTAGGGGTTTGGGTAAGTGAATTTATTCTAACATAATTGTCTTGTCCTCTATTACATATATCATATAATATGAGACCAAATATCAAAATGAATGTTTATCGATAATATCATCTCAAGGAGTTGTAATATTATAATTTAGTTCTAAAAAAATCCGATACTGCTTCCGAACCTCACAAAAGTTTTTCACTCGTATCAAAATAATATTTTTTTAAATATTAACCCACCCCAATATCACTTCCTAACTCCGCTGTCCTTGGATATACACAACCTCAACTATCACTAAACACCAATTTTATTTAAAATCATGACTTAGAGCATCCACATATGTTCATATAAACCTCCCATCTATCCTATTTTAACAGATAAATATTGAAAAAAGAAAATTGAGGGATTCTTTGGTGGACTTTCAAAGTTAGACCGTCAGAGGGACGTTCTTGTAGTTTTGAATTCACGGGAGGTGTATTTGAAATAAGTCAAAATACACGGGGGTTCTTTTAATTCCCTTTAAAGAGGATTTTATCCGACCCGAAGGAAACAAGTAGTACCCGATAAAGAATCGGGTATCAGATATATTTAGCGCTAACGAACTACAAACCCTAGCCGCAGCTATCATTTTCGCTCGTGAATCCGTTCTGCTTCTCTCGTCTCCAACGCAACCATGGTGCGTAGAAGCTCTTACTCTGAGAAGCCATTGTTCCTTTTTTTCTCTTATTTATGAGATTTTTCAATTAAATGATGAGGCGATTCCAGGAACCAATCTATGATTTCAAGTACGAATGACTTCTCATAACACTGTTCCTTATTTTCTGTGCATGTTAGGCGGATGCCGAAGTCGATGTTGCTGCTGCTGCTGGGCTACCGAAGAAGAGAACGTTCAAGAAGTTCAGTTTTCGAGGAGTTGATCTGGATGCTCTGCTGGACATGTCTACTGATGAGCTCGTCAAGCTCTTCCCTGCTCGTGCCCGCAGAAGGCATCGTTATTTGTTCACCTTTTTCTGATAACAATTTGAGTTAAGATTGTATTTTTTTGGGTTTTTTTTTTTGGTTGTAATGGAATGTAATTTGTGTTCTGACATGATATCAGGTTTCAACGTGGTCTGAAGAGGAAGCCAATGGCTTTGATCAAGAAACTTCGCAAGGCGGTAAGTGCTCTTTGAGTTACCGGTCTTGTATGTTCTCTTCATTTTGATTGATGATCTCATGATTGGTGATGAGAGGTGGATCTTATGATTTCACGGATTTGAATCACATACCACATTATGTGTTGGATTTGATATACTGACTCCTGGGGTCTAGGCTGTAAATTGCTATGTGCTTATCTTTTTTTCTAGATTCAACTTAGATGATTGGAAATTAGCTTATAAGGAAAAGGGTTGAGGGATTGAACTTTTTAACTAATCTTGTTTAGACTTCACGCCATACAAAAGGTAGAACATTTTATATGCTATTTGACATTCTTCTTTTATTTCTTCAGCGGGGATAGTCCTGCATATAATTAGTCGTTTTGTTTGGACCATCTAGCCTTGTTTTTTCAATTTGAAAGTGTGAGTGTAATAAGACTGTTCAAAGGCCTGCATAAGCTAAAGATTGTCAGATCCCATTGGCACAGACTGGCAATGTGTCATGGACTTGAATCTTAAAACTAGAAAACGATGATTGTACCAAGTATGTCCAAAGGGCGGCCTGATGTAACTTGATGTCTATCTAATCACATTGGCTATAGAGCCAACACATAGCCAATGTGTTGGAGATTTTGAGCAGTTTGTTTCCTCTTATGGCCATTTTTCAGTTTGGATAGCAATAAAACAGATAATTAGAGTTTGGGGAGTTACTTTGGATGAAAAAGGATTCTAGGAATTATAGTTTGTTCGAGGAAATGGATAGAAAAACAAGGCTCGGACAGGAAGGAAGCTAGTGATTAGTGATACTGACTTTTAGACAGACAAGAGACAGTTACTGAAATAGGGGGTTCAATCATTGGAGAAATCAACTATGGGATATAAGAGGGCTAAGAATCATTGGTAGTAGCACAGTATGAGTGAAAGAAGGGGGATGGGGATCTAAATAGACGAAATGCCTCTTACCATATAACCAGCAACTTCGGGGTCTTATGAATTTTTAAGAGCCCTATTTATTCACTTTCTCACCTGCACTGCAAACTTCTAGGCATGGAGCAGGAGCGTTTATATAATTAATATGTGGCTAATTACTTTAATTCTCTGCTCTCACCAATATGCACAAGTGAGATTTGGTTAATGGTATTATGGATCATGGAATTTTTGTCGGTGTGGCCTGATCAATGAATTTGAATTTTGAGCGTTGAACTTTTGTTCTAGTTCAGAGAGGCGGAAAGGGATTGTAGACATAATTCCTTTGATGATATGTGGGTCCTTGGGAATGAAAGAGATAACAGAGTTTTCTATGGATAAGAATTGGGATTATGTATATTTTTGGCATACATGAACATATGTCCTTTTTGTGCAACGAGATTCGCTTACCTACTGATACTCTTTCAGCATTCAATAATAATAAAAAAAATTGTACTCAGATGTTCTTTACATTTGTTTGTGATGCTAGCTTGTGATTTTGTCAGATTGTATTTTGATCATTATTTTTTACCCCATTTGTATCCTTAAAATTTACTGTCTTGATTACTGTAACAGAAAAGGGAGGCACCACCTGGTGAGAAACCGGAGCCTGTGAGGACTCATCTCAGGAACATGATCATAGTTCCTGAAATGATTGGAAGTATTATCGGTGTTTACAATGGCAAGAACTTTAATCAAGTTGAAATCAAGCCTGAAATGATTAGCCATTATTTAGCTGAATTTTCCATCAGTTACAAGCCTGTGAAGCATGGAAGGCCTGGTATCGGTGCTACCCACTCTTCCAGATTCATTCCTCTGAAGTGAACCTGCACATGCCTTTGCTTTATGTTTTGAAATATGGAATTAATACTGTGATATTTGGTGAAGTTTATCAAATCTTGTTTTGATATTCCCGTTTAATTGAGATAATTGATAAAGTTTAGTTATAAAGCAGAGGCTCCTTTGAGCAATTACTATTTAGCAGAGGCTCCTTTGATCAATTACTGTCATTGAAAATACACTCGTATGACTAGGGAGAAGGAAAAACATTATTCATTGAAGATGTTTGTTTGTGTTATGGAAACAATATTATAACACCAACAAGATTGAGTCAAGAATTTGTGTTACAAGGACATCAAGTGCTAAACTGGGATATGATTTCAATACCCTACCAAACAACCAGAATTTGTGAAGCAGTGAAGGCAAGGCCCACTTTTTCTTACTTGAAATCACAGCTTGGGATCATACAAACGAAGTAGTGATTCTTTAAATTCTTTGTTGGCAAGTGGGAGTTCCGTTTCATTGAGTTCTTGTATTGTTATCTTCACAAAACCTACTCTCATTTCAAATTTTCGAGGCTTCCATCAGCCTCGATCTAGATCGCATTTCATGGCATTTCTGGGTAATGATTTGGAGACTTATGGTTTTGGATAGAGATGGTAGCGATGTTGGATGGAAGATGAAGATATGGATTGTTGGATGTGGTTGTTTTTGGTTCAGTTAGTAGTCCTGGATTTGCGTTCCATCCTACAGAAATGGGTCCATGAGCCCTCCCTGGATGTGGGTAGGATGTGCCCAGGAGTCCTAAACATCCATTTACAATGATGATCCCCATTATAGAAGTGGACGTAATGACCCTCATTCACATCTATCGAATGATCATCATCTAACCCCAATATTTCTTTTTGTTAATTTATAAAGCTACTAGTTAAAATAGAGTTTACTTGATTTTGAGTATCCTCACTCGCAAGGTTTTTTCCAACATCATCAAAATAGGATGCACAATTGAGTACAACTCAAAAAGGCTTTTTGACACACCAACAGCCATTTACCTCAATTAGTTCCACACACAACTCTTTAACATATAATAGAAGGAAGCAAATAGACAAATCAAAAAGAAACATCAAAACTCAACAATCAATTTCATCTTCGCATGTGGACTCTTGAAACATAGAAATGTTCATGACGACTCAATTATTCCTGCGATCAAATTCAAAATCCTCCATTGCAGTCCCACTCAAATATAAGTCTTCAAGGCATTTCAAGTTACCAATACCAATTGGAAGACTCCTAAACCTCTTGCAATCCGTGAGATCCAAATGCTATATATAGTTCAGTGAGACTTTCAATTGATGAGGGCAATTCCTCTATTGCAGTCCCACTAAAATCTAAGGATACAAGGCATTTCAAGTTACCAATACCAATTGGAAGATTCCCAAGCCTCTCGCAATCCGTGAGACTCAAATGACATAGTTGAGTGAGACTTTCAATTGATGAGGGCAATTCCTCTATTGCAGTCCCACTCAAATCTAAGTTTTCAAGGCATTTCAAGTTACCAATACCAATTGGAAGATTCCTAAGCCTCTCACAATCCGTGAGATCCAAATACCGTAGTTTAGTGAGACTTTCAATTGATGAGGGCAATTCCTCTATTGCAGTCCCCCTCAAATATAATTTTCGAAGGCATTTCAAGTTACCAATACCAATTGGAAGATTCTTAAGCCTCTCACAATCCGTGAGATACAAATGCCTTAGTTCAGTGAGACTTTCAATTGATGAGGGCAATTCCTCTATTGCAGTCCAACTCAAATATAATTTTCTAAGGCATTTCAAGTTACCAATACCAATTGGAAGATTCCTAAGCCTCTTGCAATAACAGAGATTTACATGAACTAGTGAACGGAGATATTGGATTGACGATGGCAATTCTTCTACTGCAGTTCCAGCCAATGAAAGAGTCTCAAGGTTTGGGGCAAGTGTCAAATTTGGGATTCTGATAAAATTCCGTGAGTAGTAAAGATCAATACGTTTCAAGTTTGGGAGATCCTGGGATAAGAAGAAGAAACAATCTTTATTTAGAAAATCATACAAAAGAAACAAATTTGTAAATAATAAAACTACACTTTCAAATTTCTAGGAGGCTTAAGGAAACGAATGTGGTTAGATTGCATCCAACTAGAATTTTTATTCTTCTTCTTTCCTGGACATTTCTAAGTGTATTTCTCTTTCCATTCAAATATTTTGGCAGCTAAGGATTATATATATATATATGCTTGGAAAGATCGTAAGTACTTTCCTGATTAAAACAATTATGGTGAATTGTGTAAGTAATCCATTACTATTTAAAAATTTAGTTTGGCTCTCTAATCTTCTTATGAACCTTTTTTTTATAAAAAAAAGAGGTATGAAAGAATACCTGTCTTCCATGCCAAAGTTGTTGAAGATGGCTGTTCTGCATTTCAAGTACAACTAGATTCACGGGATCAAAACCCCTTGGCAAATATGTCAACGGGTAATCACACCATCGGAGATACCTTAACTCAGCGGGAAGAGATTCAAGGCCTTGAGGAAGTTGCACTTTCGGTTTTTGCCAATAATATTTAGTGATCTGGAGGAGTCTAACATTGGGCATCCTTTTAAAAGTAGTAGGAGATACTCTAATTACCCTTTTTGAGGTGGAGGTATCAAGTACTATGCCGCGAACTTTTTTAGTGCCCTGCAAAAAATAAAAGAAAACAAAACAAAAAAGCTTTATGCAAATCTTTTGAAAATTTTGTAGTCTCTGTTGGGTAATCAAAATTAGAAAGTATTCCTGCAAGAAACACAAACACCCCACAGTTCACCAAAGAGGATCTGATCTATTACTCCAAGATTGTATTTTTCAGTTGAATAGCAGAGCTATCCCTACTTAGCTTCGCTTCTACCTTGAGACTTGACATAGCAAAAGACAATTTTAACAAGACGTAAGTAAACAAATGCATTTCAACCAACAGTCTCTACTAGAACCTCCACAACACTATATGAATTTTACATGTAAAGAATAAAGTTAAGGATAGCATGCTCTTACAGTATTCTTTGCCAGCACATGAGCGACGTCTTGAGGATCCCATAACCTGCTACGTTCTCCCGGCTCGTCCACAGATTCTTGACGGACAATTTCTCGCCCCATTTCTTGTAGTAGATCATGCATCCATAAAATTTGTTGTGAATCATGCGTCCATGGAAATTTTTTGCGAATTGCTATTAAAGATTTGTCAATAAGAACGCGTATTCCATCCTCCGCGAAGAAACCACAGTCTCTCAGAAGACATTTTACTTCTTCAACATCCCTGTCTTTAAAGAATTTAAAGAAGCAAGCAATATGGAGAAAGATATTTTTTGCATCATGGTCCAATTCATCGTAGCTGATTTGCAAAACCTTATGAACATCCATGTTTGGCATTCTTTCCAGTTTATCCATTGCACATTGTTGCTCTTCCTCGCTCTTTTCAAGTAGATAGGAACCCAAAACTTTGACAGCTAAAGGATTACCATCAGCATACTCTATCACCTTGTTTGATAACCATACATGATTAATGGGAGGATGATGTTGTCTGAAAGCATATTGGCTAAAAAGACAAAGTGCTTCATGGGAATTCAATCCTCTAACCTCGTAGAGCTGATCAACTAAATTCTTCAACACTTGCTTATCTCTACTTGTTATGATGAATATACTTCCTGGAGCAAACCATTCAAATTTTCCTACTAGATGTTGTATGTGTTGAAAATCGTTCACATCATCAAAAACAACAAGTACCTTTTTATACTGCAATCTGTTCCTTACAAGAGGAAGTCTTAAAGAAGAAAGAGTGTTGAGATTCAGATTATCGCTCTTCAGCATTGCGGAGAGAAGTTCCTTTCGTAATTCTTTTAGACGGCAATTTTGGGATTCTTCTCTAACATTGTCAAGAAAGCAATATGCATCAAATTGGGCATACACTTCGTTGAAAAAAGCTTGAGCAAGAGTTGATTTACCAATACCTCCCATCCCCCAAATTCCTATGGTGTGAACATCTTTGGAAGATTTACTCAATAGCGATTCAATTTCTTGAACGCGTTCATTCATTCCAACAAAACTATCATCATTTCCGCTTGAGGTTAATGAACCAACTTTGGCTGAAACATCTTCAACAATGTTATTAACAAGTGTAGCATCTGGGCTGAGAAATATGACAAATAAAATTCCAATTATTTTTCGTGAGAGAGTGAAAACTCTAAGAAAACAGTAAAGGGGGTTGGTTTGCAATGAAAGATTACCTTGTGACATGGGAATCCCACCCAGATAAACCAGCTGCTTCTTTGAGTGCATCCTTCCACATTGGTATCTTGTGAAAGTTCTTCTCTGAATGTTGAGCAAAAGCCTCCCCAAAACGTTCTGTTTGGTTACGTACAACTGATGGATTGACATTATAGAAGACTGGTACAACTATTTGCCCATTCGTTCTCTTGCATTCGAGTATCTTTACAATTTCATCCAGACACCATCTCGAATTAGCATAGTTTTTGGAAAAGAGTACTATGGACAGTTTCGATTCCTCAATTGCTGTTAAAAGTGCCTCTGTAATTTCGTCTCCTCTGTTGAGACGATCGTCTATGAAAGTTACAATGTTGGCTGTGGACAGAGCAGCATGAAGATGACTAAGAAAGTTCTGACGAGTGTATCTCCTCTGAAACTAATGAAAACATCAAACTTCGGTTGAGGAGGAGGATGTATGCTAGAAGAAGCTGCCATTTAGCAGATTGCTCCTCCTGAAACTTCGGCCCGCTGCTGCAACCCTACACAAAATAACATGACACAACCAATTCGAATCCAGTGCAGAACATGAAACCCGCCTAATCTGCGAGTCCAGTCTCAAAATTAAACCCAATTTCAAAATTCCAAAATAGAAGTCACAAATTCAGATCTGAATCAGAAAAGATAGAAGAAAAACACAAATTCAGACCTGAGTGGAAGAAGGTATGAAGAGGCATGATAACAGAGGCTCCATGAGAGAGAGAATAAGATAGAAAGAAGCAAGCAACATCCAACAGAACAATCGAGACTTACCAGAACTGGAGTGTAAAGATGATCGTAACAAGGGTTTTCCGTCCAGATGAGGAAATGGAGAGGATTTGTGTTCTAGGGTTTTAAGAGATTTGTTGCGTCTGGACGAAATTTGCGCAAAACATGGAGTATATAAAGAAGCAGGTATGTGTTAGCTTCGGTAGTATTAAGAAAGTTCCAGCTCCTTTCTTCTTTTTTCCAGCTCGTTTCTTATGCATTCACCAAATTCCATAAAAGTTGCAGGACACAAACAAGAAAGTTCCAGTTCCTTTTGTTTTTTTCCAGTTCCTTTCTTACGCATTCACTAAATTCCAGGAAAGTTCCAGCTCCTTTCTCCCTTTTTTCCAGCTCCTTTCTTATGCATTGACCAACTGGACACTTCAATTTCATATTGGAACAAGGCGTCATCAATCAATAATCGCATGCAAGCCTCGCAAAATTGGCTAGCGTAAAGAAAAGGAAGGAAGATTTGGTGATAATATATAATTCATCTAGCACTAGAGGAAGCCGACAATTTATATGCGCTGTGTCTAAATGCGAACCCTAATTAACAATTTATCAATGCAGATGCAGATGTATAAGCACACAAATGGACCTATATAGAGCAATATGGACGTCACAGATATCACAATGTCAATAATTTGGTGATCACACCAACAAGATTGAGGAAACCTACCTGTCAGGAATTTGGTGATAACGCCAAACAGTTCAAAAGGCTTGGGAAAGCAAACTTCCAAAAACATAAACCCTCCTACTATATGTCATTCTCAGACTATGCAAAAACAAGTCCAGGAGCCATTCAAGCCAATCACAAATGAGGATGACATAAATTGAACAAGAGGGTTGATTATTTTTTTCCGTGAATCTCTTCTCGAGGTTTATGTTGTTGCAGACTGAGATGGTAACTTTGGATGGTTATGTTCCCCTTCATAAGTCATGATAAGCATGGACGGGTCTTCCAAGCACTGCTCTACATGCTTCCTTGCAGGACAACCTCTCATGCTGCTACATTTATAATATCCCCTGCAAAACTTCAGAACCAAACCATCATCAGAACTTTCACGAAAGTTAAGAATAAGTAATTCTGTAAATAAACACCACAGGAAAAATGAGAAACGATAAAGCATAACCAAACAAAAACCAATCTGTTACAACGGGTGGCAAACCATCGAATCAAATGGGAGATAAGCACAATTGCAAACTTATGGCCATCTATGATAAATGCCTGCTAGAGAAAAATCAACTTCATCCATTTAACAATTCCTTGCAGCTCCACCAAAATAATGGAAAGAACATTCAGCTAGCTCTATTACCACCTGAAAACAATTTTATCACTCTGTGGTAGCAACGACTACATCAGCGATATAGAAGCTAATTACAAATTATTGCTCGAAGAAGTTCCTCAATAAAAAAACTATTAACGGTCATTTCTCAATAAATTGTTGTGCGCATCAAGTTTTAAACTGACAATAAGAAAGGTAATGCCAATACATTCATCCATTCTGGTGCTTTCAAGGAAGAGTGGAAAGTAAACTACACAGTTCAAGAAATAAGGAATGTCATCCTGCAACGATTATTCTTATTTGAAATGACTCAATTATTTATGCACATCAAACTACAGAAGCAAATATAAGATGATTCTTAAAGCATTATTAACAAACTAGTCAAACATTCTTACACCAGAACAATCTACCATTACTTCAAATAGGGAAAACTGAAGGTTACCTGGGGTGAGGAGAACCCCTTCATGGGCTTCTGGCCATATTTTCTCCACGAAGACTCATCAGGTGGGATATCGGCAAGTTTGTTGCTGATAGCAGGTACCTTGATGGACAAGGGAATCCAACCAACCTCTTCTTTGAGCAGTGACATCTACTGCTGCTTCCGCATTTCATGATTCCATCCTCTCCCTTTCCAGAACACTTCCTCCTGTATTGCTGTGAATTCTGGTCAGAGGCGCGATGTGCCTCCATCATGTGGAAGACACTTCCATCCATATTCGCCACACTACCATCTATGCTTAAGGAAGATATGAAGGACCTAGTGGATGACATTGTGGGTCTTATGAATTTAGCAGAGGCTCCTTTGAGCAATTACTGTCATTGAAAAGACACTCATATGACTAGGAGTCAATGAACTAGAAGTGTAAGAAAAGGCATTATTCATTGAAGATGTTTGTTTGTGTTATGGAAACAAATTTATAACACCAGCAAGATTGAGAAAGCCTTCTTGTCAAGAATTTGGGTTCCAAGGACATCAAGTGCTAAACTGGGATATGATTTGCATACTCTACCAAACAACTAGAATTTGTGAAGCAGTCATGGCAAGGCCAGACCCACTTTTTCTTACTTTCGTTCAAAGGTTGAAGGAAAATTGTTTACATCAACCATATTGTGTTGTGTTGAAATTGAGTCCAACCTTATTCAAGTTATGAAAAGACGATCATCACTGACAATATTTGACAATCTGAGAGTAGAGTTGCGTTTATAAGACAAATAGATTTATGTTAATGTAAAAGCAATAGACAAATTAAAAGAAACATCAAAACTCAACAATCAATTTCATATTAGCACGTAGAGTTTTCAAACATATAAATGTTCATGGCAACTGTTAAGCTTCTTCAATTAAAAGCATTTGATTATTAATATTTGACCCTGAGATCAAATTCAAAATCCTCCATTGCGGTCCCACTCAATAATAAGTAGTTGAGGCGTTTAAAGTTACCAATAACAATTGGAAGATTCCTAAGCCTCTTGCAATCCCTGAGATCCAATTCCACTAGTTCAGTGAGACAATCAATTGATGAGGGCAATTCCTCTATTGGGGTCCCACTCAAATATAAGTATTGAAGGCATTTCAAGTTGCCAATACCAATTGGAAGATTCCTAAGCCTCTTGCAATCCCTGAGATCCAACGTCTTTAGTTCAATGAGATTTTCAATTGATGAGGGCAATTCCTCTATTGGGGTACCACTCAAATTTAAGGATAAGAGGCATTTCAAGTTACCAATACCAATTGGAAGATTCCTAAGCCTCTCGCAATTCTTGAGATCCAATTCCATTAGTTCAGTGAGACTTTCAATTGATGAGGGCAATTCCGCTATTGGGGTCCCACTCAAATATAAGCATCCGAGGCATTTCAAGTTACCAATACCGATTGGAAGATTCCCAAGCCTCTCGCAATTCCTGAGATCCAATTCCATTAGTTCAGTTAGACTTTCAATTGATGGGGGCAATTCCTCTATTAGGGTCCCACTCAAATATAAGCATCCGAGGCATTTGAAGTTGCCAATACCACTTGGAAGATACCTAAGCCTCTTGCAATCCACGTACAAATCCTTTAGTTCAATGAGACTTTCAATTGATGAGGGCAATTCCTCTATTGGGGTCCCACCCAAAGATAAGGATTCAAGGCATTTCAAGTTACCAATACCAATAGGAAGATTCCTAAGCCTCTTGCAATCCATGAGATCCAATACAACTAGTTTAGTGAGAGATTCAATTGATGAGGGCAATTCCTCTATTGCAGTCCCACTCAAAGATAAGCATACGAGGCATTTCAAGTTACCAATACCAATTGGAAGATTCCTAAGTCTCACGCAATTCTTGAGATCCAATTCAGCCAGTTCAATGAGATTTTCAATTGATGAGGGCAATTCCTCTATTGCGGTCCCACTCAAAGATAAGGATTTGAGGCATTTCAAGTTACCAATACCAATTGGAAGATTCCTAAGCATCTTGCAATCTCTGAGATCCAACTCCATTAGTTCAGTGAGACTTTCAATCGATGAGGGCAATTCCTCTATTGGGAGGGTCCCACCCAAAGATAATAATTTGAGGCGTTTCAAGTTACCGATACCAATCGGAAGATTCCTAAGCCTCTCGCAATCAAAGAGAACCAATTTAACTAGTTTAGTGAGACATTCAATTGATGAGGGCAATTCCTCTATTGGGGTCCCACCCAAATCTAACCTTTGGAGGCATTTCCAGTTACCAACACCAATCGGAAGATTCCTAAGCCTCTCGCAATTCATGAGATTCACATCAACTAGTGAAGTGAGATCTTGGATTGATGAGGGCAATTCTTCTACTGCAGTCCCTGCCAATGAAAGAGTCTCAAGATTTGTGACCAGTGTTAAATCTGGGATTCTGATAAAATTCCGCGAGTAGCTAAGATCAATATGTTTCAAGTTTGGGAGATCCTGGGATAAGAAAGAAGAAACAACGTATATTTAGAAAATAATACAAAAGAAATTAATTTGTAAATAATAAAACTACACTTTCAAATTCTTAGGAGGCTAAGGAATAAAAAACGAATGTGGTTAGATTGCATCCAACTAGAATTTCAATTCTTCTTCTTTTCTGGACATTTATCTAAGTGTATTTCTCTTTCCATTCAAATATTTTGGTGGCTAAGGACTAGTAATAGAAGTGCTTAAATTTCATCGAACAAGAATTTGTACTCTCTCTATTTTTTGAATTCCTATTTTCTAGGGGGAAAAAAAAGAATTACTAAGAGAAAAGGACTATATATATGCTTGGAAAGATCGTAACTACATTCCTGATTAAAACAATTATGGTGAATTGTATAAGTAACCCATTACTATTTAAAATTTTAGTTTGGCTATCTAATCATTTAATGAACCATTTTTTTTTAAAAAAAATAAGGTATGAAAGAGTACCTGTCTTCCATGCCAAAGTTGTTCAAGGTGGCTGTTATGCATTTCAAGTACAACTAGATTCACTGGATTAAAACCTGTTGGCAAATATGTCAAAGGGTAATCACACCATCGGAGATACCTCAACTCATCAGGAAGAGATGTAAGGCCTTGAGGAAGCTGCACTTTCGGTTTATGCCAATAATATTTAGTGATCTGGAGGAGTCTAAGATTGTACATCCTTTCAAAAGCTGTAGGAGATACTCTAACTACCCTTTCTGAGGTGGTGGTATCTAGTAATATGCCGCGAACTGCTTTCGTGCCCTGCAAAAAATAAAAGAAAACAAAACAAAACACTTTATGCGAATCCTTTAAAAATTTAGTTGTCTCTGTTGGGTAATCAAAATTAGAAATTATTCCTGCAAGAAACTCACACACCCCACAGTTCACCAAAGAGGATCTATAATCTATTACTCCAAGATTGTATTTTTCAGTTCAATAGCAGAGCTATCCCTACTTAACTTCGCTTTTACCTTGACACTTGACATAGCAAAAGACAATTTTAACAAGACGTAAGTAAACAAATGCATTTCAACCAACAGTCTCTACTAGAACTTCCAGAACATTATATGAATTTTGCATGTAAAGAATAAAGTTAATGCATGCATGGATGCTCTTACAGTATTCTTTGTCAGCACATGAGTGACGTCTTCAGCATCCCATAACCTGCTACGTTCTCCCGGCTCGCCCACAGATTCTTGCCGGACAATTTCTCGCCCCATTTCTTGTAGTAAATCATGCATCCATAAAATGTTATCGTGAATTATTGCTATTAAAGATTTGTCAATAAGAACGCATATTCCAACTTCCGCGAAGAAACCGCAGTCTCTGAGAAGACATTTTACTTCTTTAACATCCCTGTGCTTAAAGAAGCAAGCAATATCGAGAAATATATTTTTTTCATCATGGTCCAATTCATCGTAGCTAATTCGTAAAACCTTATGAACATCCATGTTCGGCGTTCTTTCCAGTTTATCCATTGCACATTTTTGCTCTTCCTCACTCTTTCCAAGTAGAAAGGAACCCAAAACTGTCACAGCTAAAGGATTACCATTAGCATACTTTATCACCTTGTCTGATAACCATACATGATTAATGGGAGGACGTTGTTCTCTGCAAGCATATCGGCTAAAAAGACAAAGTGCTTCATGGGAATTCAATCCTCTAACCTCATAGATCTGATCAACTAAATTCTTCAACACTTGCTTATCTCTACTTGTTATGATGAATATACTTCCTGGACCAAACCATTCAAACTTTCCAACTAAATGTTGTATGTGTTGAAAATTGTTCACATCATCAAAAACGACAAGTACCCTTTTGTGCTGCAATCTGTTCCTTACAATAGGAAGTCCTATATGAAGAGCATCGAGATTCAGATTATCATCGTTCAAAATTGCAGAGAGAAGTTCCTTTCGTAAATTTTTTGGACCGCAATTGTGTGATTCTTCTCTAACATTGTCAAGAAAACAATATGCATCAAATTGGGGATACACTTTGTTGAAAAAAGCTTGAGCAAGAGTTGATTTACCCATACCTCCCATCCCCCAGATTCCTATGGTGTGAACGTCTTTGGAAGATTTACTCATTAGCGATTCAATTTCTTGAATGCGTTCATTGATTCCAACAAAACTATCATCATTTCCGCTCGAGGTTAATAAACCAAGTTTGGCTGAGACATCTTTAACAATCTCGTCAACAAGTGTAGCATCAGGGCTGAGAAATATGACAAATAAAATTCCAATTATTTTTCGTGAGAAAGTGAAAACTCTAAGAAAATAGCAAAGGGGATTTGGTTTGCAATGAAAGGTTACCTTGTGACATGGGAATCCCAGCCAGATAAACCAGCTGCTTCTTTGAGTGCATCCTTCCACATTGATATCTTGTGAAAGTTCTTCTCTGAATGTTGAGCAAAAGCCTCCGCAAAGCTTCCTGTTTGGTCACGTACAACTGATGGATTAACATTATAGAAGACTGGTACAACTATTTGCCCAATCATTCTTTTGCAATCGAGTATCTTTACAAGTTCATCCAGACACCATCTCGAATTAGCATAGTTTTCGGTAAAGAGTACTATGGACAGTTGCGATTCCTCAATTGCTGTTGGAAGTGCCTCTGTAATTTTGTCTCCTCTGTTGAGATGATGGTCTATGAAAGTTACAATTTTGGCTCGGGACAAAGCAGCATGAAGATGACTAAGAAAGTTCTGACGAGTGTCATCACCTCTGAAACTAATGAAAACATCAAACTTTGGTTGAGGAGGAGGATGTATGGTAGAAGAAGATGCCATTTAGTAGATTGCTCTTCTCCTGAAAATAAAAATGAAGAGTAACATATAACATGACACAACCAATTCGAATCCAGCGCAGAATATGAAACCCGCCTAATCCGCGAGTCCGATCTCAAAATTAAACCCAATTTCAAATTCCAAAATGGAAGTCACGAATTCAGATCTGAATCGGAAAAGATAGAAGAAAAACACAAATTCAGATCTGAATGGAAGAAGGTGGGAAGAGGCATGATAACAGAGACTCCATGAGAGAAAAGGAGAGAGATGGATAGAGAATAAGATAGAAAGAAGAATCGAGACTTACCAGAACTGGAGTGTAAAGACGATCCTAACAAGGTGATGATGAAATGGAGAGGATTGTTCCAGGGTTTTGAGAGATTTGTTTTGTCAAGACGAAATTTGCGCATAACTGTCATTTACATGGGCCGGGCCGGGCCGTTGTTTTAAACTAATTAAAATTAGTCACCTTTAGGGCTTACCCGTTGAGGTGTTCAGGGGTATTAGGTTGGGAGGTAGTGTTCGTCCCGAACACCTCTCGACCCTTAACCGTTTCAAGCGTTGGGACTGTTGGGACAAAACTTCTCTATTAGGTTATATATAAAAATCCTAACATCTCCCAACCCCTCCCAACCCAACACCTCCCAACCAACACCTCCGAACATCCCAAACGGACAAGCCCTTAGTCACATCCTTTTTTTCTAAAGACACTCCAATCGAAGTTGATCATCTCTTATAAAAATCAATTGATGGGGTGTCTTTAGAAAAAACCGAGGTTTGACTGAAGCTACCTTAAAATTATTATAAACAATTAACAAATGTGTAGTTATGTGGATCCAATTGTGTGGTAAACTTGAAATAACACAAATATTAATATAAGCACGATAAAATGAAAATAATAAATTAATATCACCACCCTCCATTGCTAGTGGTAATTTGAAGTTGTTGAAACTCCCTGTTAAGTATTTTCTATAACGAGAATGGGAGGTAGCCCGTCCAGGATCTTGAGGTTCGGGGTTGCATTCTCATTAGAAATGTTAGGATTTTGGAAGTTTTCATCCGTTGCGATGGTCTTCATGTCCCTCTGACATGGCTTAGTGTGTGTAGCCTATGAGCCTTTAAAAAAAAGTATTTTCTATAACTATTTCAAAAAAGTATTTTCTATAAAAAAAATCACTCGTTATTAAAATAAATTAATTGGTAATATCTATTAATTTATTAACAGTGACAAATAAAAAAACAATTAATATAATATAATATACAAGGGGAAACCGTCATTCTCCCTCAAAATTGGCTAGCTTAACAAAAAAAGAACGAAGATTTGGTCATAGAATTCATCAAGCGCTGGATAGCGCTCTATCAACTTTCAATAATACCAAGTCAAAGATGAACCGAATTAGACAGATAATGAGCTAGTATATAAAGACATTTTGTAATAAAACCAAGAACAAGTATGTATGAGCCGAAGTAAGCAATGTAAAGCTAGTATCAAATTAAGCTTAGCACGTACGGGCCTGACGACTTGAGTTTAGATCCGTATAAGATGTGTCCTTCTCGTTAACTAAAAAAGGTTTTGGTATATCACCTAAAATAACATATAACACGGTGACAAAACCTTAAATAACCAAATTAATTATTGACCAACCAACTCGCAAAGTTTTAACTGCCAATCCAAGGCAAGTATTGCATGATACATTTTCCTTCCTTTTGACCTTATTTCAAATTGTTTCGTTGAAGCATTACTCATGCTTATGGGGCCTGCCACTCAACCTTGGTTGTTGCTTATTAAAGTAGATAACTACAAAAATTCTCATACAGCTAATAGAAGAAGACAACTTAGTCCACAGAGAGAATGTCTTTTGCATGATTGTATTGGAAATCCGGAAAAATGGTAATAGATGGTAATGGAGATCCAATAATGAAGAGATTTGTCAAGGCAATGTTGCCCATGTTTGGTCTCTCTTTGAAGTCACATGCCTTGCTTGCAAAACCCAATTTATGGATCTTCCATGATTTCCAAGTCAAACCAAGAAACAAAAGCAGCAAAAACAACTGTTATTGTAGTAACAGCTTCTACCCCTCCTTTTGAGACCTCAATTTGCCTCTCCACAAGCAAACAAAGAAGATATCAATCAACATTATGCCAGGTAGATCGATTATATACAACCCTACTCAGGCATTACAAAGAAGCATGACGGTAGGGCCAGGAAGTGTGATAAGTTCACAAAATCATATGATTTTAACAAGGAAATATCCCACTTGATTGATTCAAACTCCCGACTTCGGACATAATATATCCAAGTCTGGAGAGATAACCAACTAGGCTTTTGCAGAGTGATTCTATATTCCTATACTCACTTTGTGTTGTGTGTAATGGGTTTCTCAACAGACGGCATTA
Source organism: Tripterygium wilfordii (assembly GCF_013401445.1). Taxonomy (NCBI): domain Eukaryota; kingdom Viridiplantae; phylum Streptophyta; class Magnoliopsida; order Celastrales; family Celastraceae; genus Tripterygium; species Tripterygium wilfordii. The sequence continues at coordinate 648,334 of NC_052243.1, read as the reverse complement.
GATATGAGATCAGATGCAATAGCTAGTGATCAACGCCGGTCAGAGACAAAATGCCAGCAGAAACCGACACCCAAAAAAAACCCTAATTGACAGTTAAAAACGAAATCACATTGGAGGCAGTGAATTAATGAAACCAATCTAATGCTTAAAGCATTGATTTCCATGGACGATCCCTTACAATTCAACACCTCCAAATCCACATTGTTCTTCGGTTCATTGAAAGGCTTTACACCCACTTGCCAAACAGTTCAAAAGGCTTGGGAAAGCAAACTTCCAAAAGCCAAAACGCTCCTACTATATGTCATTCTCCAACTATGCAAAAACAAGTCCAGGAGCCATTCAACCCAATCACAAATAAGGATGACATAAATTGAACAAGGGGGTTGATGTTTTTTTCATGAATCTCTTCTCGAGGTTTATGTTGTTGCAGACTGAGAAGGTAACTTTGGATGGGTATGCTCCCCTTCATAGGTCACAATAAGCATGGACGGGTCTTCCAAGCACCGCTCTACATGCTTCCTTGCAGGACAACCTCTCATGCTGCTACATTTATAATATCCCCTGCAAAAGTTCAGAACCAAATCATCCCCAGAACTTACACGAAAGTCAAGAATAAGTAATTCCATAAAAAAACACCACAGGAAAAATGAGAAATGATAAAGCAGAACTATACAAAAACAAATGTTACTGTTTCGAATCAAATGGGAGACACGGACAATTGCAAACTTATAGCCATCCATGATAAATGGCTGCTAGAGAAAACCAACTTCATCTATTTAACAATTTCTTGCAACTCCACGAAAATAATGGAAAGAACATTCAGCTAGCTCTAATACCACCCAAAAACAATTTTGTCACTCTATGGTAGCAACTATTGCATCATTGATATAGTAGCTAATTACATATCATTGCTCGAAGAGGTTCCCCAATACAAAAACTATTAATAAATTGTCGTACGCATTAAGTTTTAAACTGACTATAATAAAGAAAGGTAATGCCAGCATATTCATCCATTCCAGTGCTTTTGAGAAAGAATGGAAAGTAAACTACACAGTTCACAAAATAAGGAATGTCATCCTGCAATGATTATTCTTATTTGAAATGACTAAATTATTTATGCACGTCAAACTGCAAACATGCACATAAAAAATCTGCAAAGCGAATGAGCAGATCTACAGAAGCAAATATAAGATGATTCTTAATTCTTCAAGCATTATTAACAAACTAGTCAAACATTCTTACACCAGAACAATCTATCAGTGTATCAAGTAGGGAAAACTTAAGGTTACCTGGGGTGAGGAGAACCCTTTATGGGCTTCTGGCCATATTTTCTCCATGAATACTCATCAGGTGGGATATCCGCAAGTTTGTTGCTGATAGCAGGTACCTTGATTGATCTCTTTACCCGATGTTTCCTGTCAAAAAGCATAACCAATTAGAGTTCTTGAAGATGAAAGACCATCACAGTGACAAACCGACAATATGAGCGGTGGACAAGGGAATCCAACCAACCTCTTCTTTGAGCAGTGACATCTACTGCTGCTTCCGCATTTCATGATTCCATCCTCTCCCTTTCCAGAACACTTCCTCTTGTATTGCTGTGAATTCTGGTCAGAGGCACGATGTGCCTCCATCATGTGGAAGGCACTTCCATCCATATTAGCCACACTACCATCTATGCTTAAGGAAGATATGAAGGACCTAGTGGATGACATCGTGGGTGTGCAGCTAGAGCTATCGAAATTCAGGTTTATGCCGCTGTTACTCCTACGAAACATCATCTCAGCTTGTTGTTTCAGCTGCTGCTGGTGAAGTTGCAACCTTTGTTGTAGCTGGTGTTGCTGCTGGAGGAAGTTATACTGTGATGGTGTTGTCTGTTGAGGAAGTTGGAGAGGACTTTTCCCATTTGAGCTCAATTCCAAAGTCGGGTTTCCCAAATACAGAGAGTTCTTAGCATTTGAGCCTAATTCCTGAAGTGGATTCTCTTGAAAACTAGACTGAAGTAACTGCAGAGTTTTGGACGGATGGTCTGTTCTATTCTGTGGATAATCTAAGAGAATACTCTTGGGACATGAGTTTGGTAACTGCTTGAGCTTTCTGACTCTTGCATGACCTAAACCAGTATTGAGAAGAGAAACAACCTTCTTAAACCTAAACACAGCCTCTCCAGTTTCCAGCATTAGATTTCTATACTGAACCTGATCTTGGGGCAAAGTTAACAGACTTAACACTCTGTGGGAGCTCTCCACAGCTGCCTTGTTAGCTTCTTCAACCTCTTCCATCTTACCCCAAAACGCCCAAAGCCCTAACTCCCAAACCCAATACACCCCAAGGCCACACAAACCATAAAACTTGAAATATCTCAGAAAATCTTCTAGCACGAGTATAGATCTTGCAGATAAATCAAAATACACATGCGCTCAAAATCCCGTGTTTCAAAACACCCACAAAATCCAAAAGGGCTTTTTTGTTAAAATTCGAACAAATTCAACATCTCAACATTCAATCTACCAGAAATAGAGCAGACCCAGGAGATCAGACCCAGCTGGGGTATTCTGAAACTGATTGAGAAGGGGGGAAAACCCAATTAAGGATAAGAACAGATAGAGTTATTTCATTACAGAACGATCAAGATTTGGGAAGGGGGTGAGGGGAATTAAAAAATGACTAAGAAACAGACCTCTTCAGACTTTGGAGCTTTCAAGTCCTAAACTTCTTCGTCCACGGTTTGGCGATTGAAAGGCGTGAGATAGAGACTTTAAGCTTGGCTTGAGAATTCACACACCCATAAGAATACAAAGCTCTCACCTTTATTTTATTTTAATATATGTTTTTTTCCAAAGAGAGAGAAACCCACCAAGAATTCAAGAGAGAAACAAAGAGAGAAAAATTATAATAAATGTATTTAAACAAACTGTGAAACAGAAGCAGCTTCAGAAATGAAACTGCCGTCTCTGTCACAGATTTGAGGGGGTGGGTCCCATGTTAAAGACTCTTGTTTTCCACTTTTCCCTTTTTTCTTCCCTCTCTCACTGCTTTAACTAATTAATTAATTAATTAAATCTTTATAATATTTATTTTATAACTAATTATTTACTATTGCCAAATATGCTTATAATAGGTTATTCTTTTCTGTTTAAATTAATTAATTATCTTTGTTGATCTATTTTTGACATGGTAATAGCTATAATTTCGTGTCTTTGATTCTTTTCAAATCGGCATTTGGATTGATATGCTTTCTTTAGACATAAGTTTTTATTTGGTAATAATAGTTGTTATGAGTTTATAAGTTGTAAAATAAACAACTTATAGACGGTGAAATAAGTTGACTTAAAATAACTTATATGATGGGGAAAAATAACCTTGAGGGTATGCTTTTTATTTTAACATTGTTGATCACGTTTGACGTCGATGTTAGCCACTGTATCTTATTTTGGTGTTCTTTTGTGATCGATAAAAACTTAGTAGTCATGTTCTTTTTGTATAATTATAACCTATTATGCCCAAAATTGTACTAGATTAGACACGATATATTTGTTAGACAAATTAGTCGGGGTTACATTTTTTTTTTTAAAAAAAGGTATATTAGATTTTGAAAATTGAATAATTAAAGCATTAAGTTTTTTATTGAGTGATTATTAATGAAAAATTAGGTCATCATAATTTGAAAATAAGTCATTGACCATATGAGATTATAATCATTTTGGTATTGGTGAAATTAATAAAATTAGCATAAGAAATTTAGGTCTAATGTACTCTATTTACATATACAATGTTAATGTACCGAATAAAGCAATACACTCGAGACAACGCGCGCGCTCGATTTTATTCCAATTTATCCAAATTAAAAATAATATTTATGGAATTCTATATATACTTAATAATTCCTTACAAAACATCCAAAAAATCACTTAACCCAAACCCTAACATCGTATTTTTTATGTCATTGTTCCTATTGGATACATTTGACCGTTTAAACAGATTTGAAGAGTATTTAAACTGGCCTTTATTATAGATGATTACTAGAAGATTCAATTTAATGTGATTATATTACTAATTTTAATGAGAAATATTAGCATCTTATACATTGTGCAAGTGACAAGGAATAAACTACTGAACTAGATCACAATGAACATAAATATAATTCCATTAATTTTTTTAAGACTAATTCGTGTTTAAGGTAAAAGAGTCGAGTGTTCGAAAAACTCTGTTATGGGATAGACAATGAAAATACTTGATCAACGAATCATTGAAAGGACAAAATGATACGGGTCTTGAACACAAAGTGTGGATAATATCTTACGTGATTTGTGGTTTGGGCTAAAAACATTTATTTCATCTCTTCCTTCTACTTCTCTCTAAATAGTGAGGCAAAGTTTCTGGGAAAGAAAATGCTGGAATCAACAAGAGATGAACTAAATGGAAAATCGATTAACAATAACCAATCCAATATAATATAATAAAATAAATAATTATTGTTAGAAGAAAAAAACCGAAGAAAGGAAATTAATCAAAGAGACTTGACCAAGGGGTGGGCCCCACACATCGACGACTGAGGAGTATCGAATCCAATATAGCCGTTGTTTCTAGTTATCGAACGAGAAATCGACACGTGGAATGCACGAACATCCTAATGGGACACGTATCCCAATGCGGTGGTGCTTTTGACTGCTAAAGTTCTTGGCAGTAACTGACTATCTTGCGCCGTAGAAACACTGTACAGTCGAGTGACTGACAGATGGTGGGATCCACTGGGTTCCGCTGCCGTTGACCTTTTAGCCACTCTTTTTCTCTAATCTCTATCGGTTTTGTCTGTGTGTGCACTTTTTGGTCCTCATATGTCCAATTAATTTCATTAGTTAACGACAAAGGTTAATGATTTAGGATTAAACATTGGACCAGCAAACTTGAAAATGACCAAAATTCCCTTGTGCATTGTACGTTTAAATATTATGTTTAAGAAGAAAATAAATTTTTAATTTATAAATAATTCAATTAGTCATCATTTCACTCCAAAGAACCTCATTTTTTGGATAAAGTATTTTGACCTATTCCAAATGGTTCTTATTGGGAATTGATAAGATGAACCAAAACAAACTAGATGTGAAACATCATGGTTTGTTCTTTTTTATAATGTTTGTAGCTTCGGATTATAAAGTTGGGTATGAAAGTGAAAAGTTTAATTATAACGACATCGGTATAATTTAACGGTGAATTTTTTTGGGTCAAACCGTGAAGAATCAAAAGGTATTGAGTTTGATTTTTATTGAAATACCGTTGTGGATATGTGTTGAGTTTTGACATAACTTGATAAGTCGTCAAGTGTGTAATTTCTGTACACACGAATCTTACGAACCGAGTTTAAGTCAATATCAAATGTTTAAAAAATAATTTTACATGTTATCATTCTCAGTTTTAAAAGAAATCGTTCTTGTTCATTATTCCCCAATTGAGTGTGATATAAATGTGTCCGCAAAAATCTCCAACATAAGATGCCTTCCAACTCACATTACGCCTTACTAATTAATTAATGAATGCTTTCACTCGTGCAAAAAAGAAGAATGAAATGATACAATCATGAGAATACAAAAGTGGGAAATTAAAGCAAGCATCGAAGGAGTATATTTCATTTATAGAATGTAAAGAATTTTATGCTTTACAATGCATGTGTTTAGCTACCTTTGGAGTTTGGAATATGATGTGTAAAAGTGGGAAAACCCAGCCTCTTTTAACCATAAACATGCATGAGTTCATAAATGCATCATTCTTCTTCTTTCTTCTTTTCTCTATTTTAAGGTCCGTAAATTATATTGCAGGGTTGTGTGGACAGTAAATTATGCCCTGGCTTCACATTCCATGCATAATTGCCTTTTCTTTCCTAAATTTGTCTGTACTTTTAATGATTGAACCCATCATCTCTTTAATGAACTCCAACAAATACTTTTATTTCATGAATTATATGGGCTATCCTACACTACAACTTCCACAGTTCCACTCATATATAAATCATTCCATTTACTTAATTTATTTATTTTTTAAAATTTATAATGTCTTTGTATGTATAGATAGCGTAATAACCCGTAACCCTAGTAATAATTTATCCCTTTGAGTCGGCTCACACTAGTTAGCAAAATTTTATCTTCTCAGATCTAGCATCAACCTATACTAGTTTGGATTCAATAAAAACACTTATTTATTAGTCATGAAATTTAACCTATCATATATCGTATTTCATGTATTCCCCTAAGTGATGTGGAACAAAAGATTTAACTCGTTCGTGACTTGATAGCTCGGCCAATACTACCAAGCTTACACTAGAGCGCCCACTCGAACTGAGTGTTACATATAGTATGTGTGGTTCAAGGACTCCCACGAGGTTTCAATAAATTGAATAAATGATTTTCCAGAAAAAATAAGTGACACGTACTACGAGTAATTTGTGAGGCACAAGTTTGTCTGGAATATATGTATATATGTAGAGTATAAAATCTCCAGATATACCTCCATTAATGAGGGAGTGGTACTGCTGGTTTGATTGATAGAGACATAGAGTTGCCCCACCAACCTAGAACACATGCCTCTTTTGTATTCTCTTCCCTGTTAAATCCCACAACCACAAAACACATTGTCCCAACACCCAACAACTAACAACTGTACCTTCCAATTCGATCTCTTTTTATTCTGAAAGAATATTTGCCCATGCATGTGCCCCTTTTCTTATCGTTTTCAAAATATATATGTTTCTTTTATTTGCCGAGACAAATGTTAAGACTCAATAATGTTTCACATCCGTTGAGTATTGGTAAATTCGTGGGGTTGAGAGAAACAAATCCGTTAGGATAATCCAATGATTTTACGAAAACCGGAATTCTAAAGCAAATTTAAAAGTGGACAATATAGTTAATTACAGGTCTCGAGGTTTGAATTTTTAATAGCAAAAGGTGGTAGAATTGAATTTCAGTTGCTTTTCTAAGGACATGGATTTTAGTATTTTACAATTCAACCTTTTTAATGAGTTAAAACAAAGCAAACCGATTGAACAAGTAGAGTGCCAGTCAAACACACAATAATTACATGTATGGGTTCAGGTAAGAATCAAACCTTCCAACTAGAAAGAGGGGAAAACTCCCTCTCAAGTCTTAAACGTTAATATCATGTATTGATTACTAACTGACCTAATAATTTTGACTGCCGATTAATGTGCCTTCGATCGAGTTTAATTTGGTGAATGAATGAGACCAATTAATTAATACATCTTACATGATTGGTCAATTAATTAAGTTCCCGTAAGGCATCGGACCAACCAAGTAATTAATAGTGCCAATGATGGTGTTGATCTTGTGTTAAGTAATTTGTTAATCATACTCTTCCACCATTGTTAAATCCTCTCCGGAGGCATGAGCCCACACATAAATTTTTTACGAGCTTGCCCGACATGTATGATTTATATAATTGGCAGGCCCTATGGATTTACCTTGTGCACATCTTTAAAGATAGTGATAACTTGTTTCTAAAAAAAGAAAAAAGAAAAAGAAATTAGTAGCGGGTAAATCGAAATAATAATAATAGTGGTGGCTAACTCAACAATATTGTTAAGAACATAAAAGTCTCACATTGGTTAAACATAAATCTATCAATGAGTTTATATGGACAAAGCTCATCATTAACAAACAATTAGACATTTTTTTAGGCTTAATTTGTTGGACTTGAGAGGAATAAACTTATGAAAATAATTCGATGTATATATGCACGGAACTCAGAATTCAAAAACAGACAATATAGTGTACTTTTTAATTATGCATTCAAACACCACTAGTTCACGGGTTACAATTAATTTGACCATTTGGTCATGGGTGTTGAAACTTCAAATGCAGAGGAGAGGAGATAGTATTCTAGTCAAAAAAAGAAAACAACCATTTTGACTTTCGAGTCCATTTTTTTTTTCCTCGAAAATGACATATAATCCATCTATTTGATAGCCCATGAAAGTCCATCATGTTTATTTCCACTCTTTTATCTCAAAATCTATTGTCCAAAATCTATTGTTTTTTAAAACATGATCTATGATTCATTATTTTAGTTTTGAATTCATTGTTTTTGAAAATTCCATTAAAAAAATAATGGAATTAAGATTTACCTAATAAAACTCATATACAATAGATCTTTTTAGAAAGAGTATTATGCGTTAATTTTAAATCTGTAATTTTTTTTAAATTTAACATGTATTTTGAAAATTAAAACTTTTAAAATTTCATTTAAAAGATTTGAACTCTCATATTTTATTACTATTATGGACTACTTAGCAATGCTAGCATTATTGTTTTTTCCCTGGCTTGCGACGACCGGCTTTCAGCCGTTCACATCACTCAAATAATTCCAAAAGGGCCAGGACGGAGTCCCTGATATTGGCCTCTCTGACTCGTCCACGATGGACAATTCTCACTTTTTCTGTTGTAAAGCCCAGAACCAGAAGGAACTCTGTTTTTTAAGTGAGGCCCAAATGAATTAGGCCACAAAACCCAATCATCAATAAAAATTCAGAGGCCTTGTATTTGGACCCAGGCCCAAAAGCCCAATTAAAGCAACTTTGTTTTTTTATTGCCCTAGACCCGAAAATAGGCTGGTTTTTGCCTTCTCTGACAATCAATTCTATATGTGCAGATCTATAATCTATTACAGGCCAACGTATGCCTGGTTTGAAGAAACAACACTCTATCCACAAAAAAAAACTGCCAACCACTCCCCTTTCAGAGACTGCTTTATCCGACTCGTTTTCACCTCCATTTACATTGTTCTAGTCACACCTGTGGCTGCAGCCATGCCATTGTTTGGTGACTTTGTGTCTATCTATCTGTGGAGCAATTGGGTTCGCTGCATTGGGCTTTGTTTTCCTAGCCATGGGCCAAGGCATACCTTAAATCTGGAAGAATGCCCAGCAACACCAAACTTTATGCGCTAATTGCAGCTCCTTAATGTTGCTATAGCTTCTTGGTCCTCCACAGCATTGGCTCAATCAAGACATGAGTTCTTTTATGATATGTAGGAGATCCACAAAAAAAAATTATGGTAACCGAAAACAATACCAAACAAATTTGTCATTTGACTAATTTACACGAGTTTAAACTCGAGTCATTAGTCCCGTATGCATAGAAATTTCCACTTAACGATAAGATAAGTTGGGCCAAAACTCAACGCGTGACATCCCGATTACATACAATTTGGTCATAGAGAGATTCACCAACTATATTATCACCCAAGTGATTGTAGAAGATCAAAAAATTTGTATATTAATATGATACATTTTTGTTAGATACTAATTACTTAAAGCATTCCGTATAAACAAATGATTAAAGTATTAAACATACAAACTTACTTTTTGAACATCCTATATAAGTCTAAATTCATATTGTCAAGTATGTATGTACAGAAATCTCTCAAGTCTCAACGATATAATAAGTTTGGCTAACACTGAATGCGCGCGCACACAAATATCGCTCCCTAAGGTATAAAACACTCTTTTACTTGGTCATCATTTTCATTAATACGAAGATGGGCCGCATGAGAAGCAAACGTGTCAATCACTACAACACAAACATTAAAAGGCTAAAATTAAAAATGTGAGATTGACTTGTATACTATTTAGAAGTCTTGCTTTCACATGGTTTCATTGATTTGCATCCCAAAATACCATTTTTATAGATAAAAATAACAACGCAACTTTTGGTTTTCATGATCACCACTCACAATACCTCACAATCATGACATTTTAATTCATGATTCTTTATAACAAATGGATTATTTTTATTAATTATACAAGATTCTCCAATGAAAAGTCATTAATATGTTTTTTTACGGTATATTTTTGTTTGAAACAAAAATTAAATTGAACGTGAAAATAATATAAAAATTCGTTAAATATAAATTCGAGCTATTTTATATTATATTCAATTTAATTTAATTTTTTTTAATAAAAAATATATACGATACAATTCGCAAATCTGAACAAAAGACATTCATAATCACCATTGTTTTTAAAAGCTCCCTCTGCCCCCGCGGAGTAGCGGACCCAGTTAAACGTCATCGTATTACAGACTTCTGCGGCATTTCCATCAACATAACGAGCGACCTATCAGAGCATGTGAACAGTGAACTGTTAAAAGCTCCCTCTGCCCCCTTTCGCTCTGGCTCTTCAGTTTCAATTTCATACGGAATTGCGTTGGAGATACGCAGAAGCTAGGGTTTGTTTCGAGATTCCACTTGGCTTTGACTTAGATCCTTCAAATCTTGAAAAAACTCTGGGAGTCTAGTCTCCAATGAAATCAACTTCTTCAGCCCCCTACGGCGCCATCCCCTCCTCCACAACTCCTCCAACCACCACCAACTTCCTCACTCGCGCCACCGCCAACACCAGAGCCTACTTCGCCTCTCGCCGCCAATGGACCGAATTCTTCAATCTATCCTCCTTTACGCGTCCTCACTCTTTCGGGGAGGCCACCGTACGATTAAAAAGGAATCTGAACTACTTCCGCGGGAATTACGCCATGATTATCCTTGGCATCCTCTTCCTTAGCCTCCTTTGGCACCCGCTCTCGTTGATCGTCTACATAATAATCTTCGTCGCTTGGTTCTTCCTCTACTTTTTCCGTGACGAACCTCTTGTCATCGTTGGCCGCACTGTCGACGATCGCATCGTGCTCGGCGTGCTTTCCGTGGTGACCGTTGTGGTTCTGGTCTTCACGAGCGTGTGGCTTAATGTGCTGGTTTCCATCCTCATTGGGGCTTTTCTTGTCGTTTTACACGCCGCAATTAGAGGAACAGAGGATTTGTACATGGACGACTTGGAGGGGAGCGATGGAAGGTTGTTCTCGGTTTTGGAAAGCCCTACACGTGCCGGATATTCCCGCGTTTAGTTGATTCTTGAAGCGAGCCTCTTGATGCCCAATTTGGATTTGGTGAATGTGTAAGTAGTTCAGGCTTTTGAGTGATGTATTTGAAGGATCTTCTTGAATAGTTACAGCAATTCACACTGGTAAAATAAGATCCTCTATTTCTCTAATTCACATTTTCCTTCTCTTTTTTTAGCTTATAATTTTGATTTGCTGACACTAAGAGCTTTCTTTTCTTTTCTACAATATGTTTGTTGAAGTGATAGTCTGAGTTGAATCCATACAGGTGCTAGTTTATGGATGAATATCTTGTTCTTGTAATGGCAATTCGAGATTCAAGCATATTGTTTTTTGATTTTGCTCTATATTTGTTTTCAATGAAGCGTGAGTTCATCAAAGTTTATGCTTGAAGAGTTGACTACTACTGTTGGAGTTATGTCTATGATGTGGTTGGTGTCCGTCCTTAGTTTGTTTTTTAGCATTGGTAAAGTTTATAGTTGATTGGCGTGTCCATGATCTCTGATCTAGCACTGGTTCCTTTTGATACCTTGATGTTACTTATCTTGATGGCCTGGTTTTCCTTTCATTCAATTCAAGTTTAAGCAGAAACTTATGCATTCATACAATTTGTTACTGGTGTTTGAAGTCACTTTGGAGAATATAGTGAGGCAATCCATGTAGATGTGGAATAGTGAAATCCAGCCATATCTAGATCCATTCCTTTGACTGTCCCACACATGTGTGGACAATGGTCATGACTGCTCAGAATTTATAGTTGCCTAGTTGGGATGGTCCAATCTAGATGTGCGCATTTGGTTACACCAGTTTCTGTGGATATAAAGTATTAGAACTATATAGCTTATTTTGCTATCCCCCAAAGAATTGAATGGAGAATGGGGTCGTCATTGAAGATAAAGGGAATGCAACCTTTACCCCCATGTGAGGAAAAGACTTTGAAGTGGAAAAAAGAGTAACATAAGATGGAGAGGAGCAAGCATTATTGCTATCACCGGCCATAAAAAATTAAATGCTTTTGTACACTGCCATCCTGTCTGTTGTTTGAGGGCCTACAAAGCTTTAGTTGGTATTTACATGGTACATGAAAACTTTTTCATCTCTAGCAGATCTTTGTAAGTTGGTACTGATTGTAAGGATTTGGTATTGAATCGGTGCAAGCATATTATAACACTTGATTTAAGTTTTTTGGGTTATGATGAGTTGATGACTTCATTTTGTTCTCTGCATATTCCAGACAGAGATTGGAACTATGTGAGCTAGATGAAGGCTTTGTATAATAATTTAAGGATGCTAAAAGGGACACAAAATAAAACAGTAATAACAGTATAATTTTATAAAATTACTGATAGTTCGCTTTCGCCTAGTGGTAGATCTTTCATTTTGTATAATCTAGAGATTGCTGGTTCAGATCGTATAAACAATCTTTCCGCCTTTCATGGATAAGGCTGTGTACATCTTCCTCGTCTGGATTCTGTGGCCATTGTACATATTTTTATACCAAATGTTGTTTTTGTATGCAATAAGTGAGTAGATTTGGTATTGCCTATCTATAACAGAAGCTGTTTATAAGTATAGTTTCTAGTAATCTTCCCATCATTCTTCCAGCAGTAGTGGCAAGTCCTATTTCATTCAATAAAGTTACATTCCAGGTACTATTCCGTGTAATGCAGGCTCACTGGTTTGTGAGAATTGCTTGTACTTCATGATCTGAGATTTTATTCTTATAATTATGTTTAGAACCAAAGGGCAACGGATTATTTGAACTGTATGGAGGAAATGCGTTCTTTTCAAGATTTCTCTGTCCAGAAGTGTTGACAGTTCCATGGCATACATTGTCAGTCAAGAAACTAATGCCTTCTTTGAAAATCGTAACTTTCAGTATTCTGTTGTGAATTTGTTTCATTGCATGCTTGAGTACACGAAGACTGGTTCACCAATCTCTCCGGACTTACGATGTGAAGAATCATTGAGATTGAAAGTTCAATTTTAAACTAATGCACTTATTTTCAAGTGGTTTGCGTTGGACCTTCAAGTGGTTTGCGTTGAACCTTACACCGTTGGTAGACCGTTGTTCTTATCTATCCGTATACGTTATATATGCTCACATCAAGTACGGGTCTATGCTTTCCATCTTTGGGTTACCGACATCGTACCCACTCCCTCAACCTGCAAACTCTTATGGGTTTTCAAACTGAAGAGTACTAACAAAATGAATAATCCAAAGTAATTTATTGTTTTGCTAGGAAAGATAATAATACAACTTGGGCTTGTATACAAGCCGTCTAACCACATGTACCCAAGACATGTGTCTCAATCCAATTCCGGCACATTTACAAAAATTGCAATAGCCAAATCTTCCATGGAAAAGTATTGGAAGATACTACCTTTTATGCCCACAACACAAAACTCCCTGCTTTGCTACAAGGTGTCTGCAATTATTTGTACATGAAACAAATGATCAGTCATAGTCTATATATATGACTATTGTAAAAGTCCCTCTATATCAATAAGGAGTTTTAGAAAACTATAATGGTAACTGAAAAACTTGAGATGGTAGAAATATAGAGGATTTCGTCATTGACTTCCCGGGTTCTTTCGAGCATATGTCAGCACCATCACAAAGTCCCTGGCTGAGGAACCAATAGTTGCTGAGGATCGCTCCGGTGTTGATGTTGCTTGCAACCACAAATCGATTAGATTATGAAGTTGCAGTGAGGGAACTACCGTTTGTCCCATACATTTGATCTCAACCTGCACATTTGTTGATAAGAGACGAAAACTTAGATGTAAATAATGAAATTTTACTCTGATTATACTAAATTTAGTAACAGATGCCAGAGGAAGACAAGTGAGCCCGTTTCAATATTAATATACAAGATGCCTTCTGTTGCGATTTCTAAAATGTGCAAATAAAGGACCAAGCTTTAAAAAATCTTCAGTATGTTCAGGATACCCATATTGCAAGTGAAAAAATCATTAGACGCGACATCATTTCTTGGATGTTTAACAGCTCAGTGAAAACTAGAGGATGGATGCCAAACGAAAAAGAGAGCATTGCGCGTGGACATTAAGGACAAAAGAATTTGCCACTATTAAATGGATTTGATAGCGCAACATCCTTCAACAAGAGCTGATGGAAGTATGGAATCCCAAGGTCATGTATTATGATACATTCCAATCAACACAGCAGCATTTCAAGGAAAAATATTCGCACAAAAAAACTAATTTTGGGGAGAATTATTGATGGATCATACCTCAGCTTCACTGGTGAGATCTAGTTTCTTCATCAGGTACTTTTGGATAAAAGAGACGGGCATATTTCCATCCCTGTAACAGATTGAATTAGATGCAACATAATATATCAAATAAGAAGTCAAAGAATATCTTCCACTTCAACGAGTGACAAAAATATTAGCCTCTCCTACCCTAAATTCTGAATAAGCATAAGTTTTGCATGGTATCAATCGACTAGTTAATAAAGATACTAATTCTGTCACATTCTCATATTTCCAGTGAGCATTTTGAAATAAGTGGCTAGTAATGAGAAATTCCTGCCAGGGATCAACGACCATACAATTTAATTATACAAGAGATAGTTCCTTTCAAGATGCCAAATATAGAAAGTTCAGCTAGCTCTAGCAGATCACATTATCTGGAATAATAACCAAATCAAGGGACATTTAACGTAAATGGCACTAGACAGAAGAAGAGGGGGAAGAACTTGTTGGGACCATAGATCCTCAGCTATTCAACCAGAAAATAAGGAAACAAATCATACCGAGACATGCAGGTTTAACTATTCTGCAAATAAGTTGGTAATGACATTGGCTTATCAGGCCACCTGCCTCATCATGTCCCTAGTTAAAGTTTTCAAGATCAACAAAATAACTTGATCCATCATGACAAGTATGAAGACTGTCGCATCGGACCCAAGATAGGATTGCAACGATGTTAGGTAGAGCCAACATCAGATTGGAATTTCCCCAGCCAAGACCATCCCACTTCAATCATCAAATGGTGTTTTTCAAGCATATACCAATGATGTCCTTCGTCCATTTTAACTGCCTCAAACCATCTCCTTTACAGTACACCGTTTTTTATCACTCATCCACAGGATAACTAGCACTTTTAATAGAAGACCATCTTCGATGGTTGTTTCATAGCCGCACCTGAAATTAGTCTTCCTAACTATTCATATTGCACTGCTTCTGTAACATTCACCGTAATATACTAATATGTTTCAAGCATATTTAGCATGGATCCAGGAAAAAAAATCACATATACAATTAAAGCCAATTTTCATAAATATTTATTTCAAACAATGACTGAAATTAGTGAATAATGTCTAGAAAGTACATTTTTTTAAAAAAAAAATTCAATGGAAAGTCCCTACAAACTAAAAAATTGAAGCAAGAAGAAACATACTTTATTCTTAAGTAGCTTGCTGGAATTTGAGGCAAGAATGCATGTCCTTTCCTGAAATCATTGAAATTAATCGGTATTACAAACAGAGGCAGAGTAAAGCATCTAAAAAAATTCATTCAGTTATCAGAGTTGTTTTCTTTTTAAAGTTGAGAAGTTAAAAATCAAATTCTCACTGATCTTCAGAGGCTACTAGCGAGAACCAAACTGGACCACTTCTTTTTTCCTGCCTTGAACTGGCAGCATCAAGTACAGCTTGAGATGTTATTCCCGGGTCTCCTGGAGCAACTGCCCTTTTCCGGCGAATCCTGCGCAGCTTTTTATGTTCTACAGCTTCAGAAGAGGCAGGAAGAGCATTATTCTTCTCCTCCTCAGCATTTGCATTGTGTTTATTTTCTTTAGTTTTGGTTTTACGAACTCGACCTTCGTTGTCAGGGAGATTCAAAGATTCCAATTTGGTTTCAGGTCCTTGAGAATTAGATTTAAAAGACTTGCTTCTATTTGCGACTTCCACCAAACAATTTAAAGGTTTCCACAAATCCAATTTTGCCTCCGATGAATCATTTTCATCCTCTACTTTAGGGCTTACGAAATCTCTACGTCCAGAAGAGGAAGAACCCTACAACAGTTAAACACAGAGAAAATTGGAGGATGCGCACAACATAAACTACGTGGATCGAAGGATAGAACCTCATCACCAACGAATGTAAAGAAAGGTCTGTCCAAGCACAAAGAGAAACAAGTTAGCTTCTTTTACCTGTCCTTTGTTATGAGTGAACTTTTTAAGAGTTTCGGGTGAGCTAGAGCCCATTACATGTTCTTCTTCTGAATATTCTTCTTTTTTAGGAAACTTATCAATTACAGAACTGGAACCTCGTAAAGCTGCAGCCTTCCTTGTAATAGTTTTTGTTCTTTTACCAGTTGTGGCACCCCGGGATGATACTTTGGGAGTACTGACCACCAAAGATGAGAGTGATCTCTCCTTTCTTCTAGCTGGCAATGTTACTTCAGGTGCAGATTCAGGTGCATTTACCTTCTTTCTATTGTACGGGAAAATTCTGGTCCTCAAATCTTGCAAATTGTGGTCTGGCCTGATTACATATATGAATAGATATGCCTCAGTCCTTGCCAACTTATCAACAGAGTAAATTTTAACGCAATCAAAGTCAAAGCAAATCCTCATAATAGCCGTGCATTTTTCCTGTACCCTCAAATGAGCAGAAATTAATCTGTTTTGGAAGGGTAAATAGAGACTGAATAGCTTTGGGACGGCATAGACCAACATTTTACAGCAGCATTTCTCATGGCCAAGTAAATCCAATGATTATAATTTCAGTTTATCTCACCATGCACAATACTTGGCATAAAATCAATCAAGCTAATACTAGTTATTGAAGATTACAATGGAGTTTCACTCACTATGTGCAATATAGCAAAACTGGACAGTTATAACCCCAATACCCATGCACAGCAAATGCTGTATTAATCATGAAATCTGAACGTCCCTAATGCTAACCTGAAATCTCAATTTCAACAAAAGTAATGCCAAACAAGACCACTTGCTACCATGGCATAAAATATGAAGCACAGACTTGCACAGAAAGATAAAGAGAGGAGGATTTTACCTCAATTTCTCCAATGGCACACAACCCAGATCAATGTTGCACACTGGGCAGGAATCTAATTCCTCATCTGAAAGCCTGTCATATATGCACTTCCTGCAAACTGGATTAACACACATGACAAAACCCATTAGACATATGTCAAGTATAATTGGTTCAAAAATACTTATCAGCAAACCCAGCAAAATTCTACTGTCAAAACCATTATTAACTCTTCAATAGCTATAGCTATGATAAGAGCCATATCTGAAAAGGTATAGAACAAACCGCTCCCCTCACTTCAGCTAGACATCTTCAAGCATGGAAGAGAGAGTGACAGACTGTGCTAACATGATATTTTATGCCTATGCTATCCCAATATTTTAACAAAATGACCAGGTCAATATCAACTAAACCCAGAGAAGAAAACACGATAGAACGACAAATCCGATCGCCATACAAATGCAGAAGCAGTGATGAAATCAAAATTTGAAGTATCTACATCATATAACGAAAGAATTAAAAAAAAAATATACGTCCACGGACAGATTGAAGTGAAATGAAACAGAATTTTATGAGAGCAAGAGTACTCACACGTATGGAGGCATTCAGATATGGTGGTGGCATCTCTAAAGAGTTTATTGCAGAGAGAACAAGTCATGCATGCCGCAATCGTGTCCCTCTTCACCTTCGCCACCAGATTCGACATTTCTCCTTCCCAAACCCTCTACCTTGCTCACGTGTCCCCACACAGTCCTGCATGTCAAAAACACATCATGAACACACACAGAAATTCACGTCCATTCTTGCGTTCTTTGACTGCATTCAACACCGTAACAGACGAATACCACAAAGAAGAACAACACTAGGACAACTCATGTATGTAAGCAATAATCTAATAGTAGATGGTGTGTGTGTATATATTGATGGATAGAAGAGAGGGGAGAACCTGTCGATGATTTCGCGAAGAGTGTAGGAACAAAGCTTCGATTTTGGGAGATGGGTAGTGGAGATTTGTAGGGAATTGACGTGGGTTTTTGCTGGATTGAAGTGGGTAGTCGTGGATGATCCAAATCAAGCCACAGAGAGAGAGAGACAGAGAGTGGGAGAGAGAGGCCTCGACGAAAAAGAGCATGAATCAGGAACACCCCTCCCTTTGTTTTTGTGTTTACTCCATTTCAATATAGTTTTTATTTTTCATTTTTTTAAATATAATTAAAACGACGAGTTCAACTTCGAACAGCTATTAATTAATGAGATTGGAAATATTAAACTAAAATATAATAAAGGAGTTTGCGGACTCAGATCATATGGTTTGAGATAAAGTCCACCAGGGGCGCACACGGAACCAAGATGTGCACCGGGTCAGAGACTTGTGTGTTCGCGACGACTAGACTCTATGGAAAGTGTCTTAACGCGCGCATCCCTGCACTTTAGCACCGCTGTACTTTCTTTTTCTTCCTAAATAACCTACATTCTTGCAATTCCTTAAATAGGTCCACAAATTCCTAAACCCTATATTAAATATTTTTAATATGGACTCAAACCCGGGCTGTTAGACCGACGCACACATGATTTTTTCACCTAACAACATGGTAAGTTAGGTCAAAACACAGCGCATGACCAAAAAAATAATGCTCACAATGAGAATCAAACTCATAATCTCCCGATTATATACAATTTGATCTCATATGGATTCGCCAATTAGACTATCATGTAAGTGATTCAACAACAACTATATACGCTAACACTAAAATCTCAAATCTACACTCATGCAAAGGTAGATCTATATAAACATTGTTCTAAAATGCTTTTTTTTTCAATAAAATAAATAAAATAAAAACGTTTCATTTGGTCAAACGGTCGACCCAAACATTTTGTTGCATGAGATCAATTGACCTTTAATCACTATTATATAATCTCCCCTAATTGCACATGCAAGAGAATTATAAAAATCTAGCATCTAAATATATAAGAACAAGGGGAAGTATAGAAATATATATTTTCATGCATGACCCTATTTTGACTAAAAGATTAATTTGTGTTTTGGACAATATGATCTCAACAAGAAAAGTTCCTAATATTACCAATTTCATAAAAGGGGCAATCTTGATCCTTATACACCTTATTAGTTATTACAAATTATATATACATAATACACAAAATGTTATTACAGTACTTGTTTACATTCAATGTATATATCAAATGCAAAGGATCCACATATGATGACTTCCATAAAAAGAGATACCATAATCCAAACTTCCCCCATTATCAAGTTAATACATTGAATTATTCCACTTGTTCAATTTATACATTTTTATAAAATATGGTCGAGGTTGTTGTCGAAGATAATACTCTGAATCATTTGGATGATAGCTTAGTTAGTGAATCTTTGGGATCGAATCATATAGACTTGGGAAGTCATGAGTTTGATTTTCACTAGGAGCATAATGTGGCCATCCATATGTTGGCCTTTGTCCAAATTACCATGTCGTAAGGTCAAAAATTTATGTGAATCCAGGTTTGATGATCCGAATTTAGGCTCAAGCTATCTAATGGACAAGTTTGTCTTGTATCATTTTTGGATACGAAAAAATAAATAATTGTGATTTTTCTTGACAACGCATTTACTTCGTAAAAGGTCAAAGATATTTTCCTTCTAATTGACTAGGTGGAGTTGGGCCTAGATCTGAGGTCCGGCAGAGAATAAGCTCAAGTCCATCTACTTTCGATACTGGATTTGAGAGCCTCTCCGGGCCCCTCTCCAAAGGCCCAAACTCCTAAAAGAAATTTAAAAAACAGAAGGAAAAAAAACCCACTGAGGCACTAATGCAGTGATGCATCCACCACTCAATGGCACCATGAACAGGGTGTCTTCCAATTTCTAAATGTTATTATAATGACTTTGACTAACAGCAATTAAGAAATTAATACACCACACCACTCCAGTCTTTGTCTTTCCACTTAGAAAATCCACCCAAGCAGCACTTTAAAACCAATTTTTAAACTTAAGCTTTATATCATAGATAGTGAATTAGTAACTGATATACTATCTTTAAAAAAAAACTGATATACTATCTACCCGATCCGATGTAATACATTCGGTGTCCGTTAATGCCGATAGTTTTTAGTTTGATGGGTTTGTCTGAATGAATTTCATCAACCCATTGGATAGGAAAAATTATCGTTGATTGCGGTACTCTGTATTGATTTTTATTAATGCATTCGGGTTTTTTTATGCCACGCGGCACTAAAATGGAAAAGTGGACCATCGGAGGGTGAGTGTCATGAAAATCAACGGCCATTAATGATCGATCTCATCTTCGACTATGTACGTGTTTGGCAGTGCGTTTGCACTGCGTTCAGTTGCAACACACCTCACAGCACCACAGTTTTTTGTGACACGCCAAACAACTTTTGCGTTTCAACTCATCTCACAGCACCACAGCTTTTTACCTCACAGCACCTCACCACACCTCACAGCACTCCCAAACGCTTACATATATATAGTCCAGGCAGCACCTCGCCACGTGTTTCTCTTCTCTGATATCAAAGCGCGTCCATCCTAACGTATATAAATACAGTTCGAAATCTGAAAAAAGCAATAAATTACGAAAAAAAAAAAAAAGAGAAAGAAAGAGAGAAGAAATCCTTAACGTATTCGGATGATGCTCTCTCTAAATCTGTCTCTCTTTCTAAAATTGCCGTTGTCTATCTAGAACTAGTGCAGAGGGCGAAAGGAGAACCTCTGAAACCCTAGCTTGTGATTGCTTGCGTTTTAAGTATCGGATCTATCTCAATTTGATTCCATGCCTTGTGCTTTCTGGAAAACGACTGAGACGAGTGAGTGAGCGAGTGGAAGAACCCTAAGGAGTAAGGATTGATTGATTTAGTTAAACTGTGTACGTTATTGATGAAACAAGTTCTTCGGTGGCAGAGGACTCTGATCCTCTCTATGCTGTCTTTCACCGTGCTTGCTCCTCTCTTCTACGTATCGAATAGGCTCAAAAGCGTCAATTCCATAGGTATATTTTTTTCCATATGCCTCAACGTGTATGCATGTATGGAGTATGGATTCATGTGTTTATCGATTGATGTGTAGCGACAAAGGGAAATTGTATGCGTTATAAAACTTTTTGGATTTATGTGCGAGAATGCCAAGCATAGAGATAGATTGTTTTTTACTGTGATCAATTATCTGAATATCCTTCTAAGTGAGGGATTTTGCTGTGGTCACTGCTTTTGTCATCTGCACTTACCGTTTGTTTGTATTATTGTTTGTAACTTGTAAGTTTGTTTTTGTACTTCATTGTACATATGTTTTCTTTATAGATAGATTGATATCCTATTTCCTTTTGGAATTTTTCTATTTTTTGTTTCAGGCCGGGACGCGCTTGTTGAGGATTTGTCTACTATTGTATGTATTTTTCTCTTCAATATTAATTTTTCTTATTCCCTTTTGGATGGTAGAACTTTAGAGTTGTAGGGTTGGGGGGTGCAACGTAGAGGTCAGAGTTTCAGTTTCTAAAAGGGCCTCTCCACATATTATGTGGGATAAGGTCTGTGAACATCTTGTTTGTCCCGACTAGGCTTTGTGCACAGGTGTTGTTTACCTTTTCTTTTATAGTTTTTTACTCCCTTTTGGATGGTGGGAGAAATTGGGAAAAGAATGGATAACGAAATGGTGATTTTTAATGAATTTTAGTTGTGTTTCTCTCTTTCAAATAGGTGAACTGCTTTCTTTGGCTGAAAAATAGTTATGGGTGGTGCTTGGTTATTTTGGTCGTTTTGTTAAAGCAAAGGTTTAAATATATAACAAGTCATACCTTAGAAGATGTTTGGTTTTTTTATTGGTGATTTGAAATGAATTCTGCCTGTTTGCAGCAGAAATATTGGACCGATGCTGTAAAACTTAAAGCGATTGAGAAGGTAGATTATACATTTATACTTTATTTTGTTTCCCAGGCTTTCCTTGCATTTATTTTGATTCTATTTTGCTATTTATCTGAGTCAAGTGGGGTCTGACTTTTGGTACAGGAGTGGAGTGAACGCTTGAAAGAGCCAAAACCAGTTGTTTATGAAGACAAAGACTTAGGTTCTTCTGTCAGTGACAATTCCCTTGAGGGGAATAGTGATTCTACAAAATCTAGAAATGTCAGGGGCACAGCTAACATTTTGGATATAAATGGTAGTATTATAATGTATATGCAATTCTTTGCGAGTCTCCAATGCTCTTGCAGTTTGTTGACTTCTGATTTTTCTTTTTGTTGTATTTTATTTCAAAGTCTCAGGAGCTAATCATGAAAGAGAACAATATAATCTGAAAATTCAGACCATAGCAGTGCCAACCAATCATCATGAAAAGGTAATCATTTCCATGGATTATTTATAGTCATCCTAATTGTTCTAACGTGGAAGATGGCAAAAGTTGGTTCCAGACTGAGGGGGAAGCTATCATGTCATTGTATTTATGTTAGATAAACCAGTCAGAATGATGCACTATGAGTTATAAGTTGTTTGCTGAAATATTGTCTTACAATCACGCGTCTAAATTAGTCATGCAACGGTGGGGAACTGATGATTGGTCATTCGAAGACAGTTTGGTTTGGCTCTTAACTTTTGCAAAATATCTAGTCTTGTTAATGATAGGTAACATTTGCAAAAATACCATCTTTCAACTATTATGTGGAGTAAGGTCTGCGTACATCCTACCTATCCCCGACCCCACCCACTGTGAGAGCCTTGTGCACGAGAGTTGTATCATCTTACAATTGCATGTAAAACTGAGATTAATCATATGATTGGGCCATTTTTCTAATTGTATTTTGAATCACAGTACTGCTTCATTATTGAGGAGTAAATCTTAGTATGGTAGTGGCACACATTAGTAAATATATAATTAGCTGATTTAGGTAAACTGTTTTGACCTATTACATGAAGGTTGCAGTGCATATTGATAATAAAAGAACAGAAAACCATGGAGTGGTATTTTTATGTGGAGAGGTGACTTGGAACAAATATTACCTGTTGTTATAGACTTATAGTATTAGAAACCGTGACTTGGAACAAATATTACCTGTTGTTATAGACTTATAGTATTAGAAACCACTTACCATTTTAGATAGCATGAGATTTCAATATACATTTTCAGTCTCGCTAGTGGTTGTTTTTTGGTGCGGTGTCTGAATTATGAATATATGTGCTACTTACAAAGTACATTAACGGACTTAAAGGATCCATCAACTTCTTTTTTCCAAAGTACCTTCATTGATTTCTAAAGGCATGTAGCCATTCATATCTTACATTTGCTGGGACTCCTGGTTCCAACTTGTGTGGTTGCTAATATTGGTTTCAGTTGCAGGAGCAATCCAATCAAACAACAGTTCTCCAAAAACACGACACGCAGTCTCAGTTACTGGGAGCGGCGGATGTGAAAGTAAAACAGATTAGGGACCAGCTTATTAGAGCCAAGGCTTACTTACATTTTGCACCACCTGGCAGTAATTCCAATTTTGTTAAAGAGTTAAGAGTGAGACTTAAAGAACTGGATCGAGCTGTTGGTGAAGCTGCCAAAGATTCAGATTTGTCTAGAAGGTACCTGAATCACTCATGTTGTTTATAGTAATACAGATATCTGTGAATTAGGAAAAAGTTGGAAATCAAAATCAAATTCTGTTCAGTTAGTAAGAATATAAGGATAGTTTGTGTATCAGTAAAACTTTTTGAGAATGAAATATATGCCAAGGATTGATTTTAGGGGAAAAGAGCAAAAAGTACTTTTTCTAAATCTTAAGACCAATTGAATTTACAGTGCGCTGCAGAAAATGAGGTCCATGGAGGTTTCCTTATCCAAAGCCAGTCATGTATTCCCAGACTGTTCTGCCATGGTCACCAAGCTCCGCACTATGGCTTACATTGCTGAAGAACAGGTTCAGACCCATAGGAATCAAGCTGCATATCTCCTTCAGCTTGCAGCAAGGACTACTCCAAAAGGTCTTCATTGCCTTTCTATGCGACTGACAGCTGAATACTTGTCCCTGCAGCCCGAAGAGAGGCAGCTGTCTAACCAACAAAAATTCTATGATCCGAATTTTTATCACTATGCTGTCTTCTCTGATAATATTCTGGCTTGTGCAGTTGTTGTGACCTCCACTGTATCATCTGCTATGGTAAGCTGCAAATATAATTATTATTGAATTTATTTCCTGGCTTATTTTGAGGTCCTTATTACTTGCATTTCCTGTGAGAAGATCTGAAAGACACCCTTCTGCACCAGTTATATAGTGTTGCACATTTGTTATCGACCCATACAATTGTCTGGACACAAATTTGCATGCATCATAATTAATATGTATATTAGAAAAATAGGCATCTTGTAAAGCACATGAACATCAAAAGCTTATGCTTATTGGCAACATTATGGGAATGAGAACTGGTATGTTAAAAAAATGTTTTGAGAGAGGATGGAACATTCCTTATACTACGTTTGGCAACCATTTCGTAGCAGGGATGGAATTCTCCATGTGGATTCTTGTTGGCCATAGGTTACGCTCTATTGCTTTACTCGCTACCAATCAAATATTGCCCATAAACTTTTCTTTTTCTTTTTTATATTGTCTCTTCTATCCATGTCGTTTTCTTTGCCTTATCCGAATTGAATTCTATCTCAATTTTTCACATTGGAGCCTCAGCAATTCCACATTGCACATGCCAAACTATCTTACCAATTTTCAAACTTTTTCCTTCTGCGAAATCGAAAAATCTAACTTGGATTCTACTATTTTCCTCATATGATACTCCAACTGTGGACCTCCTCAAGCTAATTCCTCAAAGATTTGTTGTGATCGTGATCTAGGATGACCACTCAGTTTAGTCAATCGCCAATATGCCTCAGAGTTATAAATAAACCCATAATCTTATTGTTATTATTCTGTTGCTTGAAATATGATAATGAGCATTGTTACTGGTGGCATTTTTCTGACTTCATAATGGAAGAAAAGTTCTATGATTTTGTTTGATGACCACACATCTAAATGTCTAAATTTTCTTTGTTAGCCTTTTTGTTTGGAAGTCTTGGGAGAGCTGCTTTACAATTTGGAATTTAGCAGTCTAGGCAGAGGGAAAATCTATAGCTGTTTTATAATCTTGGTGCTCAAAGATTATCCAATTGTTGACACATACTAATCTTCTTGATTGTACACCTTCTGAGTCATGCTTCACAATTTGTTCGTCATTCGATGCATCACTTTTTCAATTGTTCTAAGAAAACCTAATATTTATTTCTTAACTGTTTGCAGGAACCAGAGACAATTGTTTTCCATGTGGTGACTGATGCTCTCAACTATCCGGCATTCTCAATGTGGTTCTTGTTGAATCCCCTTGGCAATGCTACGGTTCAGATTCAGAACATAGAGAATTTTGAAGGGTTGTTGACCAAGCATGATTCCATGCCTAAGAGGCATAACTCCAAAGATCCAAGATATACTTCTGCTCTGAACCACCTGCGCTTCTATCTGCCTGATGTCTTCCCTCTACTGAATAAGATTGTGCTATTTGACCATGATGTGGTAGTGCAAAGGGATCTTTCTGGACTTTGGGGCATTAATATGATGGGAAAAGTAAATGGAGCTGTGGAGACTTGCCGGAAAAGTGAAGCTTCTTTTCGAGGAATGGATATCCTTATTAATTTTTCAGATCCATTGGTGGCTAAGAGGTTTGATGTCAAGGCATGTACATGGGCATTTGGGATGAATATGTTTGATCTGCATGAATGGAGGAAACACAATCTAACTGCAATCTACCATAGATATTTACAACTGGTAATGGAATTTCTTTTCTTTCTTATAGCGGCTTTTGCTGGTTGATTTATCATTATGTGCAATTTTTTTTTATTTGCTCCCTTTCCCTGATGTCACTCATTTTATTATAGCCCTTATTCTTCCTGAAGATGATCATGTACTGGTCAAAATCTGTGGTTGGGAAGGTCATGAATAGCGAAAAATACAAGAATTTGATCGAATATTTATAATAATTCCTTTGGATGGTGAATTTGTGTTAAGGAGGGTGAAGATAGAAAAAAAACTTGGTTGAAAATTTGGAACCACCTTGGTTTTTTCTTCTTTCAAAACATTATCCTGACATTTGAATAATCGAGTCATAGTCTTGTTGACTTATAGGGTTTTACTGTTTGCTACCATTTCTGTTTTTAAAAACCTAATTTGAAGAGCTAAAATAGAAATAGTGTATTATTGGGTGAGATTCTGCTTGATTGACTTATGATAGTTATCCTTTTCTAAGTCTCTTCAGACGTCACAATTCATTGAGAACTGTTGTTAAGCCGCAGAATAGGAAACTCGTTGTCTTGTATCAGAAACACTTGTGTTATGGGCAAAATAATATTTTCAAAAGATATTGACCAGAGAAGGCCATAATAACATGCAATACTCTTGGTACTATAACTAATTCAAGCTGGTTTAATGGTTTTACCTTTCTTTACTTTTTGGTCCGGTAGTGAAAACTCGCCTGGTTTTGTTTTTGGTTATCTTAATCAATACGCCATCCACATAGCTGAATGTGTTAATATGAGAGGCTGCTAGCTACATAGTGTGCCACATTTGTCCTAGTTGTATGGCAGTGGCTACGTGAACTTACAATCTTCAACAATGTCCATGTGTTTTATTTGTAATGAATTTTCTATTTGTTGATGCATTTTGTGGTTTGGCTTCAGGGATATAAGAGGCCGTTGTGGAAAGCTGGGAGCTTGCCATTAGGCTGGGTCACATTCTATAAGCAAACAATTGCTTTGGACAAGAGATGGCATGTTCTGGGCTTAGGTTATGAATCTGGTGTCGGACAGGGTGACATCGAGAAGGCAGCAGTTATACATTACGATGGAGTCATGAAACCGTGGTTGGATATTGGCATTAAGAAATACAAGAGTTACTGGAGCAAACATGTCAATTACAATCACCCTTACTTACGACAGTGCAATATCCATGACTAATCGAAAAATATGGTGCAAAATCATTCATACATGTTAGTTGAATTCTAGGAAGGAGTGTCTTCTCACATGATTCTTTGATAATTTGTCCTGTATATTTCATTAATATTTTCTTCTCGGCCATAATTTTGTAGGAGATGAGTCAATTGATATTAAAAAAAAAAAGGTTTTGATGGATATTGCAGGACTCTCAGTTCAAGTCTGTACATAACTTCTCTGGACTCTTACATCTTGGGACAGTCTCCGGTTACAATTCTCTACTAATTTCTATAGGGAGGCGGTTCAGCTGCTTTCTGTGGACTGTTGCCCTGTTGAACTACTTGAGCGAGACATTTTGTTTGAGTTGAGGCGATGCCTTTCTGGTCGTTAGGCGAGGCATTTTAAAGGCAATTTATCGACATATAGTATTTTTTGACGATGTTGTTTGTTTTCCCAAATAAGGATGTCAATGTATGTACGCCCAAGTACAGTATTATGTGGTTTATTTCCGAAAATAATCTCGTCTTTCTCACTTGAATTCTTGAGCACCCAAGTGAGAATAGATTGTACTTGGGTACTCAGCGTTTCACCTCCAATAGGTTAATTTTTCACCTCCAAGAGGTAAATGATTCAAGTGGGGAGGTGAGATTATCGTGAGATTATTTTCTGAAATAAAATACAAATACAGGATATATTTTGTGCAAATTTCTTACGGTGGGAGGTGTGCTTGTACTTACGGAGTGGATTATATGACACGTGGATTAAACTGGTTGGGCTAGTGTGGATAGAGGATCATCTGGAACTATGACCAACCTATCCTTGTGGTGGTGGTGCATTAGGCAGACTGAAATATCAATCTCCAAAAACACTCCTCTCATTTAGCTCTCAACATATCTGGATCATACAGTCTTCATTTCCAAGTTACCCATCTGCCTGATTGAAGCAAGAGATGGCCTCCATCACTGCCCCCACATCAATAGCTCATGCAGCTCTTCCACTCAAGAGGCCCATGATAGCCACATCATCCTCCCCTGTTCTTGGTAAGATTTTCTCACTTTAGTTAATTGCTGTAAAATTCTCTGAGATTTCATCAACTTATGGGGAATATGGTCACAGGGTTGCCATCAATTGGAAGCAATGGGAGAGTGAGATGTTCAATGGAGGAGAAAAAACCTTGTCTGCAGTCAAAGATTGGGATGAGTGCATCATTGCTTGCTGCAGCTTATGCTGCAACCATGTCTAACCCAGCTATGGCTTTGGTGGATGAGAGGATGAGCACTGAAGGAACTGGACTTCCTTTTGGTTTGAGCAATAACGTTCTTGGGTGGATCCTTTTTGGTGTTTTTGGCCTCATTTGGACTTTCTATACCGTTTACACTTCCTCTCTTGAGGAGGATGAGGAGTCTGGATTGTCTCTTTAATTCAGCAAAATCTGCCTTCTTGTTGATCTTAGACTTTTATGTTTTGAAGGAATGTAATATATGCTTTGGAATTAAACTACCTTCCCTTTCTCCAGTTTGTATGCCCAATCACTTAGCTGCCCCCTTTTCCCTGCTAGGTCTTCTTGAAATTCATTGTGTCCATGGCATCAATGATCACCTTGAAGCAATTTTTATTATTTTGCATATTCTGGTGAGACTTCGATTTTTCGTGGCCAGACAAATTTAAGTGCGCACAAGCCTGTCTGACTATCCGAGAGTTTAGGCATATATCAATGTCAAATGGCAATTTTGCAGGTCTTTTAGTAAAAAAAAATAGAAATAAACATTTCTATCAAATCTTCTCTTCCGAAAATTTGTATTAATTTAAATTTATTTGATTTAAACCTATTTAATAAAATCAAATAAGTTTAAATCAAATATTTGGAATCGCACAATTTATTTTCTCAAAGAGATTCAAAGAATCAAAGTTGAAAGTACCGTTAGTGGGCTTGAGCAGTTTCAATAGTTGGGCTGCACAAAAGGTCCGTCGATTGAAAGATCGTAGGCTGTGAGCCCGCTTGATGTTCTGCGTTCTGGAAAAAAAAGCGCAAAGAAAGAAATAGGAAAAGAAAAATCGTTACGGAAAAACGGAGGAAGCCGAAGGCGACGGAGCTTCGCTTTTACTGTGCCGAGGACAGTGACCGTGCGGCGTGAAGCGTACCGATCATTCGACAAACTCCTAATCGGTGAGTGTCCGGTTTCATGCATTTTCTTATTCATATTTTCCACCGCCGGTAGCTCTCCAGTTCTCTCTCTTATTTCCTTTCATTCTCGTACATTTCTTAAGTCACTGCGATTATGCGTTGTTTTTAGGGTTCTTTATTTTAGGGAAGGTACCGATGTTCAATCTTAGCCTTATTGAGCACAAGCTACGCTTGCCTCCTCATCTTCTTAGCCTTCCACTACAAGATGCCGTCAAGTCAGTGCTTGAAGATCTGTTCTTAGACAAGGTTTGTGTTCGTGCGTGTACATGTGAATATCCTAATTTTGTGTCCTGATGAAGAATGTCTGAGAACTGTTTGATGGTGTTTTTGATGAAGGTTATTGCGAATTTGGGGCTTTGTGTTTCTGTTTATGACATCAGAGACATTAAAGGTGGCATTATCTTTCCTGGAGATGGCGCTTCTACATACACGGTATATTGGAACCATAAATACTTATGCTTGTGTATTTGCCTTATCAAAACTCCATAGCAATTACTGATCAGCCATCAAAATCTTATCATGAATTTGCAATCTAATTATCCTGTTCATGTAGGTGAAGTTCAGGTTGCTTCTGTTTCGTCCATTTGTGGGAGAGATCATAACTGCTAAACTAAAAGAAGCGGATGCTAATGGTTTACGCTGTATGTATCAGAAAAGCTTCTCACTTTGTTTTATCATCGTTTGGCCATTATTATTATCATCAAAGCCTTTATCCAAACAATAATCTGGTCATACTGTAATAATATGTAAACTTTGGCTTTCTCATCTTGTATAAGTATTGTGATTCTCGAAACATCATGGTCCTTGTGCATTCATTTGTGGTTTCATTTAATCCTATTGTTTGATGAGTTTCTCCTGGTCACTTGATTTTGACTATGTATGGTTTGTGATGCTGATGGAGTGAGCCCTGGTTTGATGTAGCTAGTCTCATTGTTCATCAACTCAATAACTTCAATCTGAAACGGGTTCAATGCCTTAGTCTTTGTTCAAAGAAAAAGCCTCATTTTCCCTGTCAAAATGACTCGAGAATGAACAATATGGGCAGAGTTATTGAGCTTCAATTTTTTTGGGGAGATCATTGTGCTTGAAGTTGTTGTATTTCTAAAATGGAAATCTGGAGGTGTTTCTTGATTAGTTAGGTGGTTTAAAGCATTCTTTTTGAGTCAGTTAGTTATATAAACAAAGTGTATGTGAAACTAATGCTGAATCTGTCATTGCCAGTGTCCCTTGGATTTTTTGATGACATTTATGTCCCTGTTCATCTTTTGCCAAATCCATCTCGCTTTGAGCCTGACCCACATAATGGGTAAGTTTCAGCTTCTGGTTTAGTTTACTCCTCTATAATCTTACACCAACTCATTTAACCTAAATACTTTTATACATTTCATTATTAATTTTATTCTTATATTCTTTTCCTATGAGGTAGGTACCAACCTATGTGGACATGGGAATTTGATGGTGAAAAGTTACCCATTGATGAGACAGATGAGGTTTCTGTTATGCTATTCTTAATTGTGCAAACATCTAAATTTACAAACATTTTTTGACTTTAGGTTTTTAAATGCCAGATTAGGTTCAGAGTTCATGGGGTGAACTATCCTTCAATTCCACTTGAGCAACCAGAATCTTCAAAGCCATTTGCACCTATGGTCATTACTGTAAGTCCATCATATGAACTTCAATTTTTGGATTAGTAAAAGGCAATTTAATAGAAAAGACATAGAACAACAGCCTCTGGTACAAAAGATTGATACAGAGACAATATGAACGTTACATGACTTCTTGTGGCCACTGGATACTATATCACCTTGTTTTGATGGGCATACTTATGTTGAGTTCAATAGCAAGGCCCAAGGAGATATCAGCCCCTAAACGTGTTGTTTTTCCAAGATGTGACCTGATGGCTGCACACTTACAAATACTGCTGTAAATCTTTGCATGAGTTCTGCAAATGAAACGGTAAAAGTCCATATGAAGGCAGCATTAGAGCAATTTCCCTTGGTAGAAAATTCTAAATATCTGGTTTTTCATATTTTATAAGGAATATATTTGCACTCATTGTATTCAAATATTGATTTTTATTTTTGTTTGCCATGAGGATATTTCTCCTCCCACAAAAACCACTGTTTGTAGATTTTTTTATTGCACTTTCATCTTATCATGTATGCTCGGATGCTCCTCACTGAAATGCGGACCTCAATTTCCAAGGCTGATTTCACATTATCAGTTTAAAGGTCATTCTAATCGGTTTAAAGGATTGTTTGGCGTTATGATTTTGGTAATCATAAATCTAATCCAAATGTTCTACTTATCAATGGAGTTTTGTAGATAAATTTAGCGAGTCTTATATGATAAGTTTGAAGTTTGGATTGATTGCTTTTGCTCTCATGATCAAGCTTTTTTAGCTGCATAGTTGTGTTGTTGGAGATTAAAAAAAACTCTATTTTCGATATCCTTGAATTTGATTGTTGAATGATTTGTTGGAATTGCTCTATATACAAAATAAAACAATTACAGGTACCCCATTCTGACATCATTGCAGTAGAATAATATTGAGATGGAACTATGGAAGCACTCCTTGCATTTCTATGACATATTCTGCTCGTTTGCTGATAGAATCAAATTACGAGCTTTGTTTGCTGTATTGAGAAGGCAATTGCTTACTCCTTAATAAATTTCTGATTCTGTTACTTCAGGGATCTCTTGATTATGATGGTTTGGGCCCCATGTCATGGTGGCAACAAGCAGAAGAGGTGGATGAAGAAGCTGCATGATCTTCAGCTTTCAAGCTGTTAGGAGAGCCAAAGAAGAAGAGTTTGCAAGTTTTCTAAATAGGAATTGTCATTGTAGCATCACTTTTCAGTCCTTATATTGAAAAGTCCAATGGGGTAATTATGTCCAGTTAATTTCTCTATTCTTCTCAATGGAAACCACCATTACAGGAACTTTTTTGTTATCAAAACCCAATTTGATGTATTCATTGTAGCACCCCATACATCTGTCCGCGTGGGCCAGTTTGAGTATACCTAAGTTCATATCGAATATTCAAAAAGTAGATTTGTACATATTGATATTGTTATCGAATGTTCAAAAAGTAGCTTTATATGTATTGATATTGTTATGGATTTTTTTTTAAAAAGAAAAACCAAATTGAAACTGCATTGCCAAATTTTGAAAATGAATTATTTATTTGTTAATTCATAGACATTTTGTCCACTGTACTTATCTTACTCTTCCTCATCCTCATCCAACGGCCCAGAAGCTTCCAATCCCCCAAAGCAAAAGCTATATATTCAAATTCTCTACCAACCAAACAGAGAAGAAGCCAGAACCCACAAGCCATCACAACCAAGAAAAAGATATGCTCACTCCTGTTAAGACTACGAAGCTCACCTCACCAAGCTTTCACCCTCTCTACGCTCCCACTCCCTGTGTCCTCACCTCTCTCTTCATCGTTTCTCTCTCTAAGTAAAACCGTATACCCTAGCCGCCGCCTTCCTCTATCTCACTCTAGACAGCAGCGCCGCCAATTCGCCGCGGTTCTTGCGGAGTCCGATAATGGCGCTGAGTCTGCCCGAAGATACGATTTTGATCTGTTCACTATTGGCGCTGGCAGCGGTGGCGTCCGTGCGTCCCGCTTTGCCTCCAATTTGGGGGCTTCCGTGGCTGTCTGCGAGTTACCCTTCTCCACAATCTCCTCAGAGACAGCTGGAGGAGTTGGGGGAACGTAAGTCGATTGGGTTTTATATGCTCCTATGTTTCTGTCATTTGCTCTGTTCGCTGCTGTTGATACTCCTATATTTATTCTGGAGTTTGAAAATTATGGCTTCTTGAAGGTTTTTATGCTCCTTATTAACTTATCAAATTCTTTAGCTTCATAAATCCCAGTCCTCATTCAAGATCCATGCCCGTTTTCTTTTCTGTTAGCTGCATTGTGGTGGTCACTTGATTTCTGTTTCTGTTTCTCTGCGATCATGAGAAACATTTCTCTAAGAATTTACTAATGAAGGTGTGTGCTTCGTGGATGTGTCCCAAAAAAACTACTTGTGTATGCATCAAAGTATTCTCATGAATTTGATGAGAGCATTGGTTTCGGATGGAAATATGATACCGAACCAAAACATGATTGGAGCACCTTGATGGCTAACAAAACTGCTGAGTTGCAGCGCCTTACAGGTATCTACAAGAACATTCTAAAGAATGCTGGTGTTACACTCATGGAAGGCCGAGGAAAGGTGGGATAATGCATAATTGTTTATAATTTAGTGTTTTTTCTTCTTGAACTATGTATGCAATGCCCTTATTGGGTTGAGATAAGTTAGCTGAGTTGAGGGAAAACTTCTGCAGATTGTGGACCCACATATTGTTGATGTTGGTGGAAAACTATATTCGGCAAGACACATACTAATTTCAGTTGCAGGACGGCCCTTCATGCCTAATATTCCAGGAATTGAATATGTTGCTGCTCTTGATTTGCCATCAAGGCCTGAAAAAATTGCAATAGTTGGTGGTGGTTACATCGCTTTAGAGTTTGCTGGCATCTTCAATGGTTTGAAAAGCGAGGTCCATGTATTTATTCGACAGAAAAAAGTTTTAAGGGGCTTTGATGAAGAGGTGAAGAAATGTGAAAGTTGCGGATCACTTATTTAATATATTAAGCAGACTAACATTTAAATAATATACAACCTTATGCCTTTTTGTTCATGTAGATCAGAGATTTTGTTGCAGAGCAGATGTCTTTAAGAGGAATAGAGTTCCACACAGAGGAGTCGCCTCAAGCTGTTCTTAAATCATCAGAAGGTTCTCTTTCATTGAAGACGAACAAGGGAACAGTTGAAGGCTTCTCACATGTCATGTTTGCAACTGGACGAAGGCCTAATACTAAGGTTCACATTTATTCCATTTTGGTTGGCTCCGTTCCATAAAAGCTTGTGGCTCAGACACATTTCTTTGGTTCATGTGGATTCTCCATTTCTGGGAGCTCTGGATACCTAATAATACCAACTCTTATAATTTAAAAGCACCTATAGTTTCTGTGCATGAAATAAAAAGGATAAATCAATTGTGAAGTGAATTTAATGAGAACTTCTCTGCAATGCACAATTTGGGGTTGGAGACGGTTGGAGTAAAAATGACCGAGAATGGAGCAATTGAGGTTGTGCCTTCATGTTCCTCCCTTTTTTTGGTTTCCTTTGCTATACTTTTGGTCTTTAATATTTCTTACAAATTCTTTTTTCTTTGCTATCTCCCCAGGTTGATGAATACTCACGCACATCAGTTCCCTCCATTTGGGCAGTTGGAGATGTTACAGATAGAGTGAATTTGACCCCAGTTGCTTTGATGGAGGGAATGGTATTGGCACACACTATTTAAGAATGAGCCAAGAAAACCTGATTATAGGTATGTCACAAATCTTCTGATGATCCCATATTTTTGGTCCATTTGGGGGGGTTTTGGTACATAAAATATGTTGTTACAATATCCATTCACATGGGTGGCATTATCCCAACCAACTGTAGAATCTTGTAGAACCCACATTTTGATAGTCCTGAAGCATCGGTTGACAACTTGTTGTAGATGCAATCCAAGCCTTAAAGTTTAATTCAAAGTTCTAACATAACTATGTAATCGAGCCAAGATCAATTGTGTGGTCTTTGTCCATGCTGTTTTTTACTAATTAATAAAAGTGAATATTCTTAACCAGGCATGTAGCTTACACTCTCTACAATATCAGTAACATGATTGTGTAGCTATCATCTCTGTGAAATTGTGAATTGATATACAATAATACGTGACCTTTATATTCCCTTCCCCCCTCCAAACAGGGCTATCCCGTCTGCTGTATTTTCCCAGCCGCCAATCGGACAAGTTGGTCTTACAGAGGAACAGGTGACAATTCATTTGGCATGATTGCAATTTGGACAAGGGGTATCTTTCATTCATAATTTTTAAAGGTTGTTTGCAGGCTATACAACAATACGGTGACATCGATGTCTATACAGCAAACTTCAGGCCTTTAAAGGCCACTCTCTCGGGGCTTCCAGATCGTGTCTTCATGAAGCTTATAGTCTGTGCAATGACAGACAGAGTTTTGGGATTGCTTATGTGTGGTGAAGATTCGCCAGAAATAGTGCAGGTTTCTGCCTTTGCTTCTCACAGCTTTCATTGAAATTTCTTCCACAAGCTTTCTTATTGTTTATTGTCAATTACATAGGGATTTGCAGTCGTGGTGAAAGCTGGTTTGACCAAGGCAGACTTTGATGCCACAGTTGGGATTCACCCCACGTGAGCTGAAGAGTTTGTCACAATGAGGACTCCCTCTCGGAAGATTCGGAAGTGCCCTGCATCTGAGGTTTGTTGGGAACTTAGAAGCTTTTTGCTGATTCTGATCTCATGAATTGGTTGAAGCAAAATGCAGCCACTTCAGCTCGTTCTCTGTCTTTTGTTTTGCCCCCACTGAAATTCAATGACTTTTATTGGTAGCCTGTCAACATGCCGGCGTTTAAGCCGGGTAATTACATAATGTCTGACCCAAGTAACTGAATTAGTGGAGTATGCCCAGATATATGCATACTACCCGGCCTAATAAGGACCCGTTGAGAGGCCTACTTTATGTAATGCTTATCTTTCTTTTCTTTTTTTTGCTTTGTCATTCATGGCCGCTGCTGGAGTGTCTGTTGACGTGGAGTCTAATGTTTTGCAATAATTTTCTCTGGCTTATTTTAGTCTTAAGACAGCTTACTAAGTATCTAATTGGTTACAATATAAACTAGTTATTTAATGCTTATCTGTTTACGTTGTTAATTATATTTCCCTGTTCCAGGAAACACCAGATCATGAGGTTAAAGCTTCTGCTGGAGTATAGCGCGGATACTGCCTGCTGTGCTGCATTGTCAGTCCTTTAAGGTGCAATCAGCTTCATTTATATATCTTTCAAGTTTCAATACATGCCTGCAACATGCCAATACTGTTAGTAATCATTTTTTATTTTCTTTTCACAAAAGATACCAGAAATCATCATCACTATTCAACTTTAGCTGTAAATGCATCAATTGAAAGCTCGAAAATTTGTGCTTTTTGTAGGCCAAGAGTTGTTATTCAATACATTGTTTATATCTGTATATATCTGAAGCTCTTATTTCCATGCCTGTGCAAGTAAGTCTTACATCACTTCTCTATACTTATTTTCTCAACCAATGGGGCAGGTTTTCAGAAATGTGAAATTTCTGGTAAAACCGGATGTGGAATGGTTGATGGAATACAATGTTTGATACTTGACTCATGACATTGGTTTGAGCTTTTCTTGAGGGATATAGATTAGTATGGCAAAGGTGTCTGATTGAAGCCATCTATAGTCATAACTCATAAGCCTAGTGTGGTGGTGTCAAAACTAATGGTCCTTTTCTTTTGTCCTCTTGTAATTAGTCATGTAGTATTGGGTATGATGATGCTCCCTAGATTAGTGACAGATTTATTGTCAATCATTTTTTTTTTATCTTTAATATCCTCATAATTACTGACACAGAAAGGTTAGAACTTTTGTTTTTGTTTTTACTTTTTTATGGTCCGACCGGACCATCTTTATAAGAATATCTTCTTTTCTTTGAATCAGGTTCTTTCCTTAATACTGCTCTCTACCTCTCAGTTCAATACATGATTATTAGTAAATCTACTTTCGAAAGATTGTCTATATCTATAAACTAATCACATTCCGAGATAGGGATACGATATCGATAGGATGCATCCAACAAACACGTAGGGAAAGCCAATTATTTTTTTCATATGGCTTTCTGTCTACTGTATCTTCTTTTTTTGTGGTTACATGCTATTATGCCTTTGATACGATCCAAGCTTGGTCCATATTTTCTAGTATCGGCATCAAAAATCTCTAGCTATCTAATTCAATTATTCAATCAACAATATATTGTAAAATAACATTTACAGTCTGGATCAAACGAACCTTAAATGATGATTTAAAATGTATTATTGAGTTTTTTGGATGATGTTAATAATGTTAAAATATAATAAATTTTAAGTTAATTAACGTGTTTTATTACAAAAAAAAGTAAATGAAGGCAAATGACGTATTTCCCTCGAAAATGATGACATCAAGTATGAAAGTCGCCATTGCTGACCAAGACCACCCTCACAACCATGAACCAACCCAGACTCGACGATAGTACCTCGAGAATCACATGCACACTAATCTAATATAATTTTTCTGTACATAAAAACGCACGAAAGCTTAGGACTAGCGATTCAGCAGCCTATAACTTTCTAGTTAATTACCTCCTCTTCAATATTCACACAAACCATGGCTATTCCTCTTCCTAACGCCCTCCTTCCTCTCAAACACGAAATATTCCGATCAAATTCTTGTTTACCGGTGACGCCGGTCCGACGATTGGATTCTCTCAACATCTCATCGACGACGAGGAGTATTACAACAGCTGCTCGAGTCTTGTCGAGGACTAGCGAGTCTTTGTCCTCTATTATCACTGAACTCGAAAAGGATCAAAACAATGAAAACCTGGAAAAAGAAGATCATGATGACGATCAAACAGAGAGACAAATTGCTGATGTGTGGAGAGAAATCCATGGACAGGATGATTGGGTCGGGTTGCTTGATCCGATGGACCCGGTTTTGAGATCCGAGTTGATTCGGTATGGCGAGATGGCTCAAACCTGCTACGACGCGTTCGACTTCGATCCGTATTCAAAGTACTGCGGGAGCTGCAGATTCCCTCGCCGGAAGTTCTTCGATTCGCTCGGGATGTCTCATCTCGGATACGACATCACCAGATACCTTTACGCGACTTCGAATATCAACCTCCCTAACTTCTTCAAGAAGTCACGTTGGCCGAAGGTCTGGAGTAGGAACGCGAACTGGATCGGGTACGTTGCGGTATCTAACGATGAGACCTCGAAGCGATTAGGCCGCCGCGATATCACCATTGCTTGGCGGGGCACGGTCACGCGGCTTGAATGGATTGCTGATTTAATGGACTTTCTCAAGCCAATTTCGTCCCTCAAAATCCCCTGCCCGGATCGGACCGTGAAGGTCGAATACGGGTTCGTGGATCTTTATACTGACAAGGACGATTCCTGCCGGTTCTGCAAGTTCTCTGCCAGAGAACAGATCTTGTCGGAGGTCAAAAAACTTCTCGATATGTATCAAAATGAAGAGATCAGCATCACCATCACCGGCCACAGCCTTGGAGCTGCGTTGGCGATTTTGAGTGCGTTTGACATCGCTGAAACGGGCGTTCACGTGTTGAAAGACAGTCGGGCGGTGCCCGTATCCGTGTTTTCGTTCGCGGGTCCTCGGGTCGGGAATGTGAGGTTCAAGGAGCGTATTGAATCACTAGGAGTTAAAGTGCTGAGAGTGGTGAACGTGCATGATATGGTGCCAAAGTCGCCGGGGTTTCTGTTCAACGAGCAAGCGCCGCCGATGGTGATGAAGCTCGCGGAGGGCTTGCCGTGGAGTTACTCGCACGTCGGAGTGGAACTCGCTTTGGATCACAAGAACTCCCCGTTTTTAAAAGAAACGGGTGACCCGGTTGGTGCACATAATTTGGAGGCTCACTTGCATTTACTTGATGGGTTAGTCTTTACTCAAAACTCCTATATTTTATTTTACTAATTCATTTTTTATTAAGGCGGTCATATTTACGCACTTAAAATTTTTCATCAGATTATAAAATAAATTAGGTCAAAATTCAATACGTGTGGGCATACAAATACTATTGTTAATGAAAATCGAACTTAACACCTTTCGAATCTATACAGTTTGTGCCACCCACTCATGCAAATCTTATTTATTTTGAGATTGCATATAATTGTAAATAAGTGTGTTCTACGAGGTAATCAAACTAATTTAGTTGCTAAAGATGACGA
Source organism: Tripterygium wilfordii (assembly GCF_013401445.1). Taxonomy (NCBI): domain Eukaryota; kingdom Viridiplantae; phylum Streptophyta; class Magnoliopsida; order Celastrales; family Celastraceae; genus Tripterygium; species Tripterygium wilfordii. Next base: position 609,346 of record NC_052243.1, on the reverse strand, counting down.
GTAGTTGCAACATTAAAGAGAGATAGCTATAAAAGTTGGCATGTCATGTAGCTTGATGAGATGTCCCAGAATTGATAAATTATTTGGTTAGACTTTTTTTGTCACATATAATATAATAATGCACAAAGTTCTCATCAATTGTACATGAGTTGTGTTGATAAATGCGCCCATGTTTGTTATTAGTGAGATGAGCTTTCCCAATAAAAGATGTGAAAACGACTAGCTGGACTTATCTTTAAAACAAGTAGAAGTGTACAACCCATGTTTGGATGATGATGAAGTCAATTGCCAACTATTTTCTTGCTATCCAGTTATTTGATATCACAAAAAATGTACAGTTGCGCAAAATGTTTGGAAGATAAAGCTTTCAAGACATCATGTGTGTTAATCGCAGTGTTTGGAATAATTGTGACAAAAAATATTGCGATCCTTAATATTCTCGTTTTCTTTATTACAAACTGTTGTGCAATGTAGGTTTAGCAGTTTGTTAAGAGGGTTTTTTTTTTTAATGTGCAGATATCATGGAAAAGGGCATAGATTTGTGCTGTCAAGTGGAAGGGACCCAGCATTGGTAAACAAGGGGTCTGATTTCTTGAAAGATCATTACTTGGTCCCTCCATACTGGAGACAAGATGAGAACAAGGGGCTTGTGAGGGGCAATGATGGCCGTTGGATGCAGCCTGAGAGATCTAAACTTGATGATCATCCTTCTGATATGCACCAACACCTCATCAAGTTAGGCCTAGCTTCTCGTCAGTAGAAAGACTTACCCCCTCCTTTCTTGCTTGTATTATATGTTTATAGAATTCACCACAACTATGTGCTATATATATATATTGATGATGTTTGTTCTGCATAAGCCTCGCTTTTACTTCTTTTACTCTTCGGAAGTTCATGAGGAATTCGGTATTTCGCATTATCGTATAATTTTACTTTCAGAACGTCCTCCGGGCCCTGGGGAAACTGATGATTTATGGGCCCATCTTATTTAATTATGGGCTTGTTCATCTGCCTGAACATGCATAGCTAGCTGGCCCAGTTCATAAAAACTATAATATTTTGGGCCTTCGATGAATACAATATATATTATTTATTTAATCCCTTGCTCTCTCCACATCTTTGGTTGTTGGGCAGCAACATTTGCGCTTGGTTGTCTTTTTGACTGGTCATATAAAAATGTTCTATATACACGAATTTATAAATTCGATCAAAACATTTTGTTAACAATTTAATAGCTTTACTTCCCCCTTTTTTTTTTGTTTACCAAATCAATGGTCCAATTTAATTTCAATCTATTATTTATTATTTAGAGGTTCATGTATCAAATAAAATATTCATATTTTTATTTTTTTCATCTCTTTCAAATATGAAAATAGATAGTCATACAAAACAACTTTATTAATTCAATATTAAGACTTGTATTCCACTTCTCTTGATAAATATTTAATCACTATCAATTAATAGGGTCATTTTTCTATGATAAAATCGTGTTGGTCTTAGACCCGGAGCGGACAAATCATTAGAAGTTGTTTGGATTAAATTTATGCTACGCTTTTACGAGTATTAGATTACGTTCATGTATGAAACCAAAATATGATTGTACATATTATTGTAATTTATTTTTATTTGGATTTGAAATATTGTTAAGAATTAAATTTATTTCCGATTACAGTATGTCTAATTCAATAATAATGCATTATTAGAAATACACGTGTGAGTATCCAGAAAATAAAAACAAAAAGAGGAAAACTGGAAAATCAAACAAAAAGGAAAACGCAGATTTGAACACAGACGACATCTTTGTTACCTTCTGACGCGCCAATGAAGGGTTAACCCGGTAATTTCAAACAAACCAGCACGCTCCTCCTCATTATTTTCCTGTTTTCACTTGAAAACCAGGGCGCCAAAGCTGCTCAATCTCCCGCGCCATGGCTACCAAACCCTCCCATCCTCCCTCTATCTATCCCCTTTAATTCTCCGCCTCACATTTCTCGCTCCCTCTCTCCCTCCTCTGCTTCTCTCTATCTTTCTCTCTCAGTCCGTCTTTCTCTACCGTATCAGTATGCACCGCCAGTCCCATCTTTCCCCGTCCGGCGCGGCCTCTCCCATCCCGTTCTTGGACTTCAGGAACTCTAAGAAGAACCGCGGTAGCTATAATTGCGGCAGATGTGGCCTTCCGAAGAAAGGCCACACATGCCACATCGGTACCCCGTCGAACTCCACCACAATCACAACGGCTACGCCAGCTGACTCCTCCGCCGCTATAACATCCTCCGCTTCTTCAGTCCGGCCGCCGCAAGCTCTCCAGCGCCACACAAACTCCAACCTCCGGAGGCGGGCGCTGTCCTTCGACGATATCGATTTCCAGTGTGAGTCCCCGACGACGGACATTGATGAGTTCGCGATCTCGATCCAGGAAACCGATCCGGATCTGTCGAGATTGGGGGGATTACCGATGAACTGCCTTTGGGAAGTTCTGAGGAGGCTTCCTCCGGCGGATCTGTCTTCGGCGGCGAAGGTTTGCACGGGGTGGAGGGAGACGGTGAGGAAGCTGTGGAGAGCGGCTGAGGAACTCAAGCTTAGGGTTCCTGCTCGAGCTCAGCTCGGGTTTTCTGGATTGGTCTTGCAGAAGTGTCCAAACCTTGTTAGGCTCACACTTAGAATGGAAAGGTTAGGATCTCTTTTGACGGACTCTCGCTGTGTGTTGCACTCAGATCTAGGGTTAGATAATTTGACGTGAACGGGGTAAACGAAACACGATCAGGAGATATTAGATCAGATATGGAATATTATTATGATTACTATAATGATATACCAGTTGATCTACGAATAGAATTGAGAGATGAAAGAGCTAGCGTTTGATTTACAATAACCTAGGGAATGGATGGCGGCACTGTTTGATTAGCATATTAAAATTTACTTGAGGTTCAGAATTATATCGGAGCATTTTTGCTTTGAGATCTCACAGAAATAGTGTGGATCTGGGCGATATAATGCCATATATTATCAAAAGAAACAACCGTGTAAGAAGAGTTTAGACTACAAATCAGATCCAACTCTGCAAAAAAATTTAAAATAAAAAGATCATCTTAACATGTAGGATTAAGAACAAAGAATCACAAATCAATTTGTTTCAAATAGTATTTCCGGATCATTGGACAGATCGGAGATGTTGTTGAAATTGATATTTGATATGATCTCAATTTTTTCCTCCTGTTTGTTGATTATTGCAGTGATGTGGATGCTACAATGTTGGCTTGCATTGCATTTTCTTGCCCGAATTTGGAGTTTATGGAGATCTCTACTTCTCATAATTCGGTCAACCGGATCACTGGGTATGATTTATATTTTACTGGTTCCTGTTTGCACAGATGCTATGAGACTCCGTTAGTGTTTATTTTGGGGGATCTGCATTTCTTTCGTGGGCAGATTTGCTAATAAGTATTTTGGTGTAAGTGATGTGCATGTTGTCTATAGAACCCTACAAGATGACTTTGGTTATGATGATGATGATGATGCTGTCAAAATAGGTGTTGATTAATATTTGATGTTATATGAAACTGGTATGGTTGAGAGGAGCACGGCTAATTCAAGTGGTGAAGCTCCTCACCATTCTGCCTAAAGGCAGGGGCTTAAATCCCCATCCCATTGCACAATTAAAACGACAAATAAAAAGAAAAAAAAAACTGGTATAGTTGGTGCAATTCTGAGCCAAGTGAATGACTCTTATTCTGTTTCCTTGTATTTTTGAACTTGTAATTCCCTGGGTGATGTTGGTTTTTGCTATTTATTTGTTTAGTAATCTGTGTGAATGTTGAGAAGAGGTGAAGTTTAGAAATGTTGTTGATTGATTGAGGGTGTCCATTATATGCAGAGATGAACTAGGGCGTTTCGTTGTTGATAAACGATGTCTTGCAAGCCTTAAGATGGAAGGGTGTACAAACTTAGGGGGTTTTGCCCTCTGTTCATCTAGTCTTTCTACACTTTGGCTCGCGGACCTTCATTCTCTCGCTAAGATGGTAGTTATTCTTTTGCCGTTATTACAATGGACTGATATTTCTTTATGTCTATTCACTTTTCTCTCCCTTGTAAAATTCCATTGGAAGCTTAGTGAAGTTCTTTTTGCTTATCTGAGCATTATTTTTGTAGGTTTTTAACTGCCCCAATTTGAAGGAGATTTCTCTAGATTTTTCTCGCCAAGAAAATGATAGTACTGATCTTATTACAATGGTTGATGGTTTGGGAAGGACATGCCCAAGATTGCAAAACATACACATTGCATCAGATCGTCTTTCTCATGCCGCTGTGCTTGCTCTTACAGCTGCAAACCTAAGGTTTGCAACACGGTTTTCTTATCTGGCATTTCCCATCTTGTGCACTTTATGAATGTAAATTGTTTTATGGTTTTGTAAATAAAACATTTCCAAACAGTATTAGCTCATTTCTTTTCTCAAATTGCCCTGCTCTTCTGTTAACCTAAATGATATTATTGAGGGAGACTTGCTGCTGAACCATGATTAGTAAGTTTGATCACTGCTTGAATGCTCCATTTTCAGGGGGTTGCGAATGCTTTCACTTATTCTTGGATCTGAAATCACAGATGCATCTGTTGCTGCCATTGCTTCAAGCTATTCGAAATTGGAATTGCTTGATCTGAGTGGGTATGTTGTTCCTATTTTGTTGGCATGGGATGATTTGATTTGTTTCCCTGCCTGTAGTCTAACCTTTACCATGATCATATTGTTATCTTTACTATCTTGCTTCAGGTCAAGTGTCAGCGACAGTGGTATTGGGATGATATGCAATGTGTTCCCTGCAACATTGTCAAGACTACTAATTGCTCTTTGTCCAAACATCACATCAAGTAAACTCCATACCTGGACTATACATTGACGGCCTTAAATTTTTCAAACTGACTTGAACATGTTCCTAGTCATAGTTTTCTATGAGTTTCTGTTCATTAATTAACCTTTTTTTACCCTCTCAGGTGGCGTTCAGTTTGCTACTGCTCAATTGCCCCTTCTTGAAATCATGGACTGTGGAATGACTATATCGGATCCAAATTCTCAGTATTCTTCAACTGAAGAAAGCAATGAGTCTGAGTTGCAGTTATCATTTAACAAGAAGCTACATCTTATGTACCAGAAGCTCATCATCAAACATGGCCGGTTAAAAAAGCTCAGCTTATGGGGTTGTTCTGGCTTAGACGTGAGAATTTTCTTTACCATAACAGCATAACAGTGTGCCTGTTTGATTGGTCTTTCTCTCATTGTTTTAAGTATTTTTAATCTAAATGCAGGCTCTATATTTGAACTGCCCAGAACTCAATGATCTGAATCTAAACTCCTGTACTAATTTGCATCCTGGTATATGATTTATTTATTTTTCTGCAGTATATGATTCAATATTTCAATTGTTTTATCCTTCGTGATGATTTGTTAGAGCACTCATAAATGTTGTTTTTCCAATGTATTCTACTCTTTCTATTTGCACAGATAGATTGCTCCTACAGTGCCCCAGTTTAGAGAGTGTGCATGCATCAGGGTGTCAAGATTCCTTGATTCTTACCATTCGTAGCCAGGTAAATAGTTTATTCCTGAGTATTCAACTGTTTATATTTTATTGATGTGCTCTGTGGTTGAAGAATTATTAACAATTGCAGAGTTGACGAATTATACAACTGGTAACAATATGAACCATGTCAAATAATATATATCTGTGTTTAACACAAAATATGGTTATCTCGATAGAGCATTCTGTGATCCTTTTAAAGCTATGTTTGCTAGTTCTGGGGCGCTCTTAGGGGAGATTGAGTGGTAATTAAGGGTAACCTGTTCATTCTGTGATTTTAAATAGATTGTGTTATGCAATTTTAGAGTTTCTTGCTCATATCTCTTTCATTTCCATGTGTTTACATATGCTTGCAGGTCAGAAATAGTTTTGACTTGGAAAACCAGTTTCCACGTAAACGTCTCGCTGATGGTTCAAAGAGGGTTCAAGTTCCACATTTTCTTTTTCAGCAGGTAAATTCAACAGTAGACTCTAGTACAACATATTTATGATTTTTTTTAAAAATGCATTAGTAGCTGTATGTGTTGTTTTCGGAGGTTTGATTTGAACAAAGTATGTTAAACACTTTTGTTAATGCACTAATGACTCACATATACATCTTTGTAACTTCGTTAAAAAGAGCTTATGGAAATCTGCTGATGCTCGCTTCACTTTTGAAAATGCAAAAACTATGATTACTGTTTATTCCTCTTTACAGACTTTTGATGAAAATAAGAAGCGAAGAAAGATGGAGACTCGTCACTGTAATGTGCTTGTGGACTGATCAAATGACGCCATTCTTACCTGTATCTTTTCGTGTAAGTTCCCATAGGCTGTGTACCTTGTGGATCCAAAATACTTGTAATTGCCAAGAGGGTGGTAGAATTGCCTTTACCTCAGCAGCATCAGCCAACTGTTGTTCAAGCACAAGAGAAAGCAGAAAGATGTCAAATGTTGTTTTAGTTCATTGCATAAGCAATACTATGATATAAACTATGGACTTTGAAGTCCCGATTAACTATTCTTTTCTTGAATAAAAGGTTCATGTCTTGTGCAATTTCTTCCAATGCTGCTGTTGTGCGGCGGCAAGCCTTCTCAGTGCAGCGACTGATTACAGTACAGAATTCACTCCTGACTCTTGGTAGTGTTGAATTTTTCTGCTTAAGTAAGATTTATCATGTGAAATGTGAGTTATGGTTGATGAATTGGCTTTATTATGTGAAATGGCAGTGTTAGAGCAGTCTGGACTGCATAGAGCATGTTTTTATGAAACTATGCATGAAGCCATTGTAAGGATGGTCCGAAGGAAATCACAAGCAGAAATCTGAAATCTTATCATTGTCTCTTGAAGAGAGTTTGATCAGCGAAGCCCTTGTAATTCGGGGGATCATGCTAACTCCGTTCAAGCCCATATATAGGGTTCCATTCAGAAATTTAAAATATTTGATGACAAATTTACCTTTTGTTTTGAGGAAAAAAATATTCCAAAAAATTTTAGGTGCAATGGTATGGTCATGGGACCAATCCCATGAATAGGGCTTTGCTTTCAGACAGATCAGACACAAGATTTTGAAAGAGAAATGGAGTTAATGTTTAGGCCCATGTTGCTTCATAACCTAGTGACATTATCAATTTCATATTAGCAATTGCCAGCACAAATCATTAATTCACAATTAACACCAATGGGACCTAAATCAATGGTCAAACCCATGAAAGCCCATGTTTGCATATTAAAGAGACTCTCGGTTTTGCTGCCTCCACTAGTTTTTTTCTTCATTCTTCTTTCATTGTCTGCATTAATATAAGGAACTACCAGAATATTATTATTGAATACGATTTGTTTTGGTAAAAATGAAACGGACAAGTTTACCTTGGACAATTGACATAGGCTTAAACTCGGGTCGTAAAACTCGGGCGCATAAAAAATTTTCAACATGGTAAATTAGGTCAAAACTTAGTTCATGGTCATAAAGATATTGCTCATGGTACGAATCGAATTCTCGAGTTGATACGGTTTTCTTTATATATTATTAGATACAAGCAGCAATAATGCCTCTACATCTACAACAGAAACTAACAACAATAAAAATAATCGACCAACCTAAACAAATGGGCATGAGTTAATGCTCCATCAACCAAGCACATGATATTGTTCCTTGTCCTTAACAAGTTCATGGAACATCACCCATACATATCAAAATACACAGCTTGAAACAAAGAATCCGATGAAGAAATAATTAGAAGAAAAACACAACTTTGATTATTACAATTGTTAGAGACAAGCCATTGGCAACTACTAAACAAAGCAAGACATATTGACCAAGTATTGGAACTTATATGAAAGAGTTATTAACTGTTTTACTGTTCTCATATGGTAATAATTACCAAGTATCTCACAATGTGACACATATCATAAAAACATAATACACAAACACCCTGATCAATACATATGCATATACTGTATCGCACATGAAAGAAGCTGCAGGTCTTGCTGTTCATTGCCCTAGCTTCTGTTCTTGCACTTCTCCATAGCTCTTGGAGCTGATCAATTAATCAATGAAGGTAAATAAGTTCCAAGCATTGAGGAAAAATACCATACTAGATTAACAATTTATGCTTCCAAATGTAGACTTACCAAGTCCAATTGCTTCCTTTCCTTTCATAATTCGGAGACGCTTGCATGATTCAACAAACATCCTGGTCCAAATGCAAGAGTATTAGTTAACAGTAATTGGCTTAAAATAAAAAAATAGGATAGCCTAGTTGGCTATCAGCTTCAGCCAAAGACGTATGCTTGTAAGGTTTTCATGGTTCGATTTCCAGTGGGATCTATCCTTATTCTATTTTGCATTGGGTTTTGACCCAATTTATTTATCGGCAAGTTGTGTGTGCGATCTATTCAGTCTAAGTATTTGACTGCCCAAAATAGAAAAGCTCGGTGGTGTCGTTGACAGTTATAAAAAGAGAGTAATTGGCTTAAATTATACTATTAGTTATAAGAGAACAATTAGAGGGAACACTTACTCCCATGGAACATCTCCAACAAGCATCCAATCACCATCTTTGTCTTCATAAGTTGGTACATAATCAGAGCCATTGAGGAGATCCATCAGCTTGCTCTCATTCATGAAATCCTTCATTCCATGTGGTCCACAATTACCTACATCAATTATCAATCCACATAAATTAACCTAATTGAAATCATTATACTTTAGTAATTCAATTAAACAATATTAAATAATTAACAATACATTATACACAAACCTATAGTACTGAAGGAACTGAACATATTTCCTAAGGCATCAGAGAGTTGTTCATAACTCTTGTACATCTTCAAGTCCACCTTGCGAAGATATGGTGCACCGTCCATGCTTACCTTCACGAAAGTCGCTCCTGTGACCTTCTCGGTCTTCTCCTTATGATCTCCGGTGCTCTTTTGGACGGCCATCAGGTTCTTTCGGAATGAACGCACTGGTGGCCAACCCACAACCTGTGCCCTACATTATTATTATTATTATTATTTTATTTGGATAATTAAATCCAAGTTATTTGACCATAAACAAAAGGATATTTTTCTACACATTTCAAGGGTAAAAGAAAATAGTTCAGAAGATTTACAATTCAATAAATTAAGAAAAATTAGAAAGATTGAACAAGATGTGAAGTTAAATTACAATATGTGGGAAAATTCTATTGAAAGTCATGATGCAATCAAAAATGCAACATCAAGGCTAAACCTATGTTTAAGTCGTAAAACACATGAAACTGAAAGTTTGGAATCCACCAGAGAGAGAAACAATCTCAAATATTTTATAAAAGCATAGTATGATCTCTAAGGTGATTATAACCCTAATAAATAAGAAAAACTAAGACAAAAGGAAATTACGAAAGTATCTAAAAATATTAAAACAACTATGTCAAAACAAGTCAATCTATCAAATTTTGTGCAATTCCAGGCTCGTGTTCGATCCTACTAGAATGTATTCTTGTAATTAAGAGAGTATAGTCCTACATCAGATCCAAACGTAGAAGAAACTTACAGAGGATCTAGTTAACAAGCGTGTTTGTTGCCACCCATTTAATTACAATAAGAATCCTAAGTTCGATTTTTTATTTTATCATGTCCTAACAAAGATATATAGAATATTGAAGAGATTACCAAAAAAAAGTAATGTAAGAGAATTTAACAATTGACAACATAAAACCTCAATTTGTTCTTAATTCTCACATATATGCTTGAATCTTGGAAAAAAAATTAACAGCTTAATTTGAACAACAATCAAGTCCCTAGTTTCATTGAAGTTCTTGGCACTCTTAAGTCTTAAGCCAAAAGAGATAGGGAGAGAGAAACATATAATTAAGGACACTAAACTCCCTCCAACTCTTTCTCTTTTTCTCTCTCTCATGAAAAATTATGGTAACCTAACCCTAATCATGCCATCAATATGCACCTCATCATACAACCCAAAGAGACCAAATAAAAAAATCAGAAAAAATCATGACAGAATAACTAGATATAGAAAAAAATATATATGCAAACTTACTTAGCTGGAGGCTTAGCTGGATCAGCTGCAGAGAGAAGGTTCTTCTCCACAACATTCTTTGCCTTCTCATTCAGATCCTCCCCGGACGCCGCGGAGTCCTTGGACGAAAGATTGAGCTTCAGATCAACCGTCTCAGAGAAGCCTCTCTTCCTTGCCATTTCTCCTCCTTCAGTATTAACTTTTCCTGGCAGCCCTAGCCTTAATTCAGTCTCCTCAAACCCCATCTTTGGCTTCGCTATTTCCATGAACTTGTTCTTCTCTTATTCTTCAGTACAGAGAGGGGGAGAGAGAGAGAGGGATTTTTGTTTTGGTGCTTGAAATGGTTTGTAAGAGAGAAAGTGTGCTTATCTTTTGAAATAATAGCAGTAATAATAATGTGAGAGACGTTTGGGGGAAGAGTTTATGTGTTTGGGCTTAGTGGGTATTAATATACGGATTAAGGGGGTACTATTGTATTTTTAATTATTTTTGGGTAAATGGGTTGGCGACACGTGGCAGGTTGTGTGAACTGTATTTTCCAAACTTTGCCTGGATTGGTGACGACATAGTGATGGAATCTTCCTATGATTGTTTTGTGAATAGAGAGAGAGAGAGCTAGTTTTTTGTGGCATCAATTGTGCCCATTTTCAGTATTATCATTGGGCTTGATGACCCACCTGAGTCATTACAAAAAAGGTCACTGAAAATGATTTAGAACATTTTGAAAAAATATAGAAAAGAAAAAAAAGATTAAAAACTTAATTGAATTTATTCTTAAGTGGCAAACCATTTTGATGTAGAATCATGCAAAGTTTATGGTTCAATTTTTTATATCTCCGAAACTCGGGTTTGTCAAGTTTGCATGTACATAAAATTTTCACCTAATAATATAATAAGTTTAGACAAAACTCAGTGTATAACAACAAAAGTATAGCTTTCAATGGAAATTGAATTCAGCACCTTACGGGTCTATTTCAATGTTTGGTTCACGATTATAGTTGTAAATGTGGTTTATAATCGTTTAAAATGTATGTTATGCTATGTACAACTGCTTATAGATCCTAATTAAGTAGCCTTAACATTTGCTTAATTTATAGTTACACAGAATAATCTTGGACGGCGTTCTAATTCCAAGTTTTGCGCTAATTAATTTCCTTGAAAGTTCACAACATTACATTGGATCGGCATGTTTATTAAAGAATGCACTTTCTAGGTGGACTACTTTTGTAGCACAACCAATGTTATCCCAATAATTAATTAGGACTTGATTATGTGAGTGGCTTGTAATAATTACTTGGGATCCTCATATCGATTTTATCAAAATGCTTTGCGACTATCAAATCAAGCCCACTTTTTTTTTTTTGTGGATTGGGGAGAACCAGTACACTATGCGCGGTTCCCCCACCAAAAATTTTAGGAAATTTTTTAAAAATCATAAATGTATAATATTTTATATAATGAATCCGACGAAATCTCAAAACATTCAATGTTTAAATCTAATAATATCTCAAAACGATCGCATTGAATTTGATTTGTTTCGAACGGAAAATATATTATTGAATTCGTTATGTTAAATACTACGTAATTATGATTTTTCTAAAAAAATTTAGTGCATAGTGCACATTGGTCCTCTCGAGATCTGTTTGTGTTAACAAGATTTTGAGTCTCTTAATACAAAATCCGAGAAATATTAAGCCAAATATCCTAGTATTAATACCCCAAATGTTTGTAACTATATTTCCTTTTTGGCAGATAAAAATTTTAAGAAATTTAGGTACGAATATTCTCATAAATATATAGAGACACATATATTGTACAAGAAGGGTTGAATTATGTATGTAGGTATATAGCACCAAAAGTGGTGTTTCTAAAAACATACACAAACACAAAAAGTAAATGTCGAGTTGTGTGTGTAAGGATAGACTACATCCAAAAATAACGTACAAAAGTAGAAACATATTTGTGCAATTATTTGAAAGCCACTGCCAACTCCTGTTTTGACATTTTGTTATTATGGCTATATCTAGCTAGAGAGAGAATAGTCTAATTTGTTATTTTTTGGTACTTAAGGGTTACGATACTCAAAATCAAGAGTTCAAAACAATCACGTGAGAAATTTCTTTGTGAAATCTTGGTTTAATGGACCTGTCCCACTTCCTAGACTCTATCTACATGAGTTTCAATCTAGTCTTAATTACTTATCGTCAGCGTGATACAGACTGTTCTAACATGTTAGAGGTTAAAAAAGAAAATAGATCTTGCTTAAGACATATGGTTTCAAATATGTGTGCGGTTCTAGCTTGCTTGTGTCATGTTGGCCTTGAATTGCATGCACCCACATGCATGCCAAGCTCTTTTCTTCTTTTTTTCTTTCTTTTTTGCAAAACAACAAATTAAGCCATGAAATTATACTATATATACGTGTATATGTGAATTGGTATCTTTATAAAAATATAACGATTATAACTTTGCCTATTTTCGGGTATATTAATTTTATTGCAAACCCATTTACGCAAACATTGAATTGTGCAAAATTTTATAAAATTATATATATTCTTCATTAGTAGCAAATTTTATCATCCTTTTCAACTATACCGATATGTTGGGTATCTATAGCACATTAATTTTTCTCCTTTCACCACTTATTCATAGAAAAATAAGCTGAAAAAGGGAGCTTTGTGTTGCTTAATTGACATTGCAACCATCTTGAAATTCTGCAATAATGGAAATAGCAACTCCAATTGTCATCTTTATATCTGAAATTCTTATTGGATGTATGCATATGGGACATTCAATAACGAGATACATATGTAAGAATGTAAAAAAATAAGTTCGCCCTTCTCTACCCACGATCATAACGTCCCAATTCCACGGTTGGAGATTGCTCCCTCACTCACAAAATCCAACACTTCCACTTGACACCTATGTATGTAATAATAAATAAGTTTTTCCAAGTCTCTCGATAAATCTTCTAATATTTAGGGATTCATTTCTAATCAACTCGATGATTCGGGATGACCCCAAACTGGTTCTAATCATGCACATATATTTCAAAATAAGATACATATATATATATATATAGAAAAAAAATCCTACATTTATAAACAACATGGTCAACTTCCACTTGAAAAAAAAAAAGAGAAGGAAAAGAGCGCCAATGGGGACAAGAAAAAGGAGGTGGGTCCCAACAGTGTAAAGAAAAACACGTGCTAAGATTCATTCGTTCTGGGCATGTGAAGTTGTTTGGTTTGGGGTTGGTTCCGTGTCTCCTCCGTGTCAAACCTCTGCCCATGTGCGCCGCTGTAGGGCATCCCACTTACAGGTGTCCCTCCCCCTCTTTTTTATTTTCATTATTTATACATTTAATTATATTTTTCCACCATGTATCCTTGTATTTATAATGTATCAATTCTTCATAATCATCCGAATCTTTATTCGAAAAATTTAGAACTGACTATACGAATTTATGAAAAAAAATCATTAGATCAAAGTAAATCCAATACATGTATTCGTTTCCGACATTCATTTCCATTTACGATCATATTTACATTAACTCATATTGATTTCTCTTATATAAATTCTCTCGATTCACTTGTAATGTATCGATTGACTAAGTGAAATTATTTTATGTAATAACTAATAACTAATTAACTCTTTTATATGGGATTACTTGTCTATTATATTGACACCTGTTTGCCCACAGAGAATGAGCGGCAGGTCTTACACTTCTACTATTATTAATTGTGTCTAAATTGGGCTAATGATTATTAATCGACCATCATTAATTAATTATCACACAATGTTCCCTAATTTTTCTTTTTACTTCTTTAATTATATAAATCATTACAACTCAATGATTACTGATCAGAAATATATATTCATGGATGGTGGTTAATCAGGATATATATATATATGTCAAATGGACTTAAAGTGCACATATTATAGATTCTTTGCGTCTGTTTAGCTAGGGTAAATTACTGACCTCTGTAACAGAAGAGTTATCTATATCGAAATAATAATCTTGCCGATCTATTAACAACACGTAGGTCAATGTCAGGATAATCAGTAATCTGTCAAAAAGAAAATGGACAAGAAAATGTGGATATACTTGTTGATAATGGCCTCTACAGCCAACCAATGAAATGAGGGATGGTCCTAATAAGGTTTACAATTAAGTCGTTTTCTGATGTAATTGAAGGCAAAACCTATTTTGCATGTACTCTCTTTCAAAGAAAAAATGGCCAGCTTTTGCCTAATATTTTTCACACACACGTCATTATAGTTTCAATAGTGACACTAATGAATTCAGTTATGCAAAAAATTAAATGGGCGTTAGATAATTTTCATGTTATTTAGTGCTGTGGCAAAATATTTAATTTGTCAGGCTATATTAATTATTCTATGGTCGACATTCCTTCGAAATGTTCCATCAAAATTAATTGTAAACGAACCCAATTGTTATTTAAGGCAACATAAATATATATACACGGTTGTTCTCATATGCGGACCTCCGTAAATATTAGTATAGCTAGTAGTCAAGTTGTGTGGGCTGCACTATTTCAGTCTCTCAGTTTCATCTATTTTAGGTTTCAGCCGTTTGATTCTCTGTTTCAGACGTTTGATGTGGATGTCTGTATACGGACATTCGCACCTAAGAATCTTTCTATATATATACATACATATAATGCATGTCATTCGTGTGAGATGGTAAAATTATTGAAAAAACGGATTGAGAAGAAATTAAATTTGAAGGGAGAGATCAAATTTGTGTGGAAATGGTTGTGGTCAACAAGTCTTATGTGTGGAAATGGTTATTGCTAATAATGGAGTGCCAACCACTCAAACAACCACCATAAGGGTAATTGGGTCAGTCTGGGCCTCTCTGTTTGCCTCATATCCTGTCCTGTCCCACTGATACTTGGCATTGGTGGGCTCGGCTTGGTTAATACTTGATAACCACACCACCTATGGAGAGACTTTCGACTACTCTTCATATTTGGGCCTTTGCCGACATACAGGGGCCCAATACTACAAACTCAACAGTAAAAGTATGACTGAAATTGATTAGGACAAAACAGTGGTTGGGGCCTGTTGTTTGGGTTATGGGCCTTATCTTATTCCAACAAAGTCAAAGTCTAGTGACACGTGTGAAAGACCCACATCCTACCATCAGCATTTAATAGCTCACACGAGTGCGATCATCATATCTCCTCCTCATGAGCATTTATTATACACAAAAGCTGGTAACTTTTTATCCCTCACAATTATGTCACAATAATTTTGGACGTGGAATTTCAAGATTCCAAAATCTCGATTGGCCCAATTAGTTTTGACAGCCCAACTCATGTAGGCCTCACATAGCCGGTCAGCCGATGCACAAATGTCTTGGTTACATTTTTAAAATGTAAGAATACCTAGTTATTATTTTTCGGATGTATAATAACTCACAAACTACATGTATCAGTCAAACACACGAAAATTCTATATCCAAACTTGTGGTAGGGATATGAATCGAATATAGCTCACTCTTTTAACAATACATGGTTCTAAAAAAAATTAGGTGGATCCATAAAGAAATGTCAAAAAATTAAAAAAAATTGAGAGTGTCCAAACTCCATACTCCGAAACACATGTACCAGTGAGATCTAACAAGGTTGGCAGATGAATGAATGCCATGATACAATTAATATTGTTTGGAGAAGAAAAGGGTAGTGGAGCAGTTTGAATTGTGTCTCGTGTGTTGGTACCCTAAAAGGCAAACCTAACTTGAATATTCGGGTCTATTTACGTTGGCACCAGCAAATATTGTTGGCTCTAACTCAATATGCACGGGCATGGCTTCTGTAAATTAAAGTTGAGCTGGCCAAGTTTTGATGGCTCGTTTTGATTGAGATGCATTTTATTAGAACTCCACATACATGTCAACAATAATGTTCGTTTTGGGTTATTTTGTTCCCGTGAATACATCAGACCTATATGACTTTGTTCATGCGTAACCTAACTACTACAAGTCGAACCCAATTCATTGAGTAAGCCTAGCTACTATGGGTCAAAACTCAATTAACTAGGTTAGTAAAATGCTTTGTTGGTGATAATGAATGTACTTTACCCACATATATCATCGGTTTGGAGTTGCCCATTTCACCGCCAAAAATAATCTATGCTAATTACAAGATTACCAAATAAAACTGTTTTATAAACCTCTACCTTTAGAGAGTAGATAGATTGTTGGTTGTGCATCACAATTTCATAATTAATTCTTGATGATATATTAAACACAACAAATATAATTTTGACCTTTTTAACATAAAACAACACTATATAAATATATCATTTGTACATTAAATATGAATCTAGACTCAAGTTATCCTATCTTTAGTAATTAAGTCGTATTGAGACGTGGGGAGCCTCGAAACTTTAAAGTTTGAATGAATGCATGAAAGTAAGCATTCAGTGTTTCCTAAACATATGTTTAATCAAGGTAAATGCATGCATCATCTTCCATTACTGAGTATTGAAAATTATTATCTTAAAATTAGTTCAATTAATTCCTCTGTGAAATCCTAATTACATTATTGATGCCACATGAATCTCGAACACATAAACCCAAGGATTATACAGATTCAATGTTACACAAGTACCAAAAGAATTTTCTATATTTATAGTACTGATGTATAAATAAATTCATTTTAACATTTAATCACGATATAATTAATTAATGAAATTAAAATTAATACTTAAAATAATATGGTCAAATGTGTTAGTTAATAGTGACAGTTATCAGGATCAGTTAACCAGAGTCAGACTATCAATGCATCCCATGAAGTTAATTATTTTATAAAAATTAAAAATAAAGGGAAGAAGGCCAGAAGGGCACATGCCCATGAACAACCCACGAGCCAATCACATGTCTATGCCATCTCCATCAACGACCATTAAAAGTGGGACCCAATCCAATCACATGGGTTTGTTCCCCTGATCGAACGCTCCACAACATACCTACCAAGATCGCATCTCAGCCGTCCATTGTGGGACCCAAACCAATCACATGGGATTGTTCCTCTAATCCTACGCTCCATTACACCCCTGCCAAGATAGCATCTCAGCCGTCCATTCCCTGGTCCACAGTCTTCGATACCCGTCGGTAAGCTTGTCCTTCTCTGTCCCCCTCACTGAGTACACCAAACTCCACGGTGCTCCTCATGTGACCGGCAGCAATATCTGTCACTGCCCCTAACTTTAACGATCCCTAGCCCACGCGCCATCGCTTAGGCACCAGGATTCTCACCGTCGGATTAGTTATCAGTCAAGCGCGTGTTCGATATGCAAGTGAGATTAATTCATTCCGATCTCAAATTCTCAATCAAGGAAGTCCCATGCACGAGCAGAACTAGTCACCCAGATATTGTCCCCTCAATGAAACCCACCTCTATAAAACTCTTGTGAATCACATCATTCTTTCCCATCAAACGCCAACAGATCAAAAAATTCATCTTTATCCGAGAAAACCCAATTGGTTGAAGATTTGAAATCAATGGCGCAATACGAGAAGGATCTCAATCTGAAAGCAACTGAATTGAGATTGGGATTACCAGGAAGCGATGAGCCTGAGAAACAATTGTCTTCAAGTGTAAAAAGTAATAAAAAGAGAGTCTCGCCAGAGACCTCTGAAGACAGTAGTGCCAGCGTTGTCAATCGAGACAGAACTCCTCCTGCAAAGTAAGTAGAGAAAACCCAGAAAGAATTGATGCGTTTTTGTTGAATTAATGGGGGGTTTTATTTTTATTTTTATGTATGTTTATTGTGTGCTGATAAGGTGTTTGATGAAATGTCAGGGCACAAGTAGTGGGATGGCCACCGGTTCAGTCATTTCGCAAAAACAGTTTGAAGAAATCAGAGAAAGAGGCTGCTGGGATGTATGTGAAAGTGAGCATTGATGGATCTCCATATCTTAGAAAAATAGATCTTAAATTGTACAAGAGTTACCCAGAACTCTTAGAGGCGTTGGAAAACATGTTCAAGATTAAGATTGGGCATTATTCAGTGAGGGAAGGCTACAATGGATCTGAATATGCTCCTACTTATGAAGACAAAGACGGTGACTGGATGTTGGCTGGAGATGTTCCATGGAAGTAAGCACTCAAATTTCTCTTTTGGCTTCGTAGAAAAAATTACAATCAGTGTTTTTTTGCATGAAACTCACATAGGTTTTTTGTGATCTTGTGTTAACAGTATGTTTATCAACTCCTGCAAAAGGCTACGAATCATGAAAGGATCAGAAGCCAGAGGCTTAGGCTGTTTGTGAAGACTACAGAGAGTCTGATCAAGGAAGATAGTTTTTGAGCTCTTAGGTTTTTTTTTCTTCTTCTTCTAGCTCAATGAAAATACAGGGAAAAAGTAAAGAAAAAAAAGGATTTGTTGAGATCCAATTGTACAATAGAAAAATACTTTTACTTCACTGTATGTTATAGATTGGATACATATCATTAATAATCTTATATGAGGACCAGAAAATAAATGGCTTTTGTTCTTGTTTAGATTTTACATAGATATGATTGAAGAATTTGAATCTGAAAGAAAAATGGGTAAGTTGTAATAGGAAGCCCTGGCAATCCTGAACTGTAAAAAACATTCAATAGAAGATAAAAGAGAATGTTGTTGGCAGGGTAGATCCAACAACAGTCTCTCCAACACCACTCCTGTAAAGCAGCAGGAACCATACAGAGACCCATATCGCTTGATTAAGAGGGTAAGAAATTACGAAGCCATAAAATCATCAGCATACATCCTATTGTCCTGATCATAAATACATCCTATTGACCAATTATATTGACTGCTTGTTTCGATTCTCGTAGATACATCGAATTATACTCACGGATTTCTTCCTCCCAAGTTATTAAGTTGGGAAAAGGCTTGCTTGTTTGTTAGGGATGGACTTCGCCTATTAAAAAGTAAAAATCCATTGGTAGATTTGTGTCTAACCAATATGAGACTTTTATGTTCTGAACAATAACTTGTTGGGATTTCATCCAATGTGGGTTGTTCTTACCTTCAACCCACAATGCTTCTCCATTGTTCACTTCACTTAGCTTCGTTACAGTACTGCCGCTCTGCTCGATGAAGACGATGACTATAAGCGGAGGTGAATGTTGATATTTGGTCTCAAAAGAGCCCATCGCACTGAATCTCCATCTTAGGCCCATAATATTTGATGGGTAAAGAGGCTGGCAAGTAATGGCCCATTAATAAGCCCAGACTGGAACACTATCCAACTCGAGACCAGTGCATTAGTGGGTAGTGGCCCTTAATCTCCATCATAGGCCGAAAAAGTTTCGTGAGTCAATAGCTTGCAAGTGAATGCCCATTAATGAGCCCATAGGGAAGGAAATACTATCCTATACCAAGAGCATTGTGCGCTCCCAGTACTACAGTTCTTGATGCGGATCTTGTCGATCTTTGCTACAATGTGTTACGCTTCTGTTGATCACAGTTAAAAATGATCATTCCATTGAGTGTTAATAACAGCAGAGCCCATGAGAATAAATGGGCCTGTTGCCCATTTGATTGTAGTAACTCGGCCCACGGTCTTACTCCAAGGTGCCGAAGAGAACCTCACAAGAATAAGCCCAAGTAATGTCTGTGCCCTGTCGGGTTATCACAATATCATGGACTAGGTCCATTCTAGACCCAATTCAATAACTCGACCCAAACCAAAGATCCGCAAACTGCAAGTCTGTACCCAAAAGGGTCAAAGTTCGCAAACGCAATCAATCTGATTAAATTAGATTGGCATGTTATGAAGAATGAAGAGTTCGGTAGCCACTCAGAGTTTATATTAAAACCTTTCTAGTCACACCATACAAGCTTATTCTAGACATCTACAGGATCACGCGCACAGAAATTACTACAGACACAGCAAGTTGATTCTTACAGAGACTAGGGCTTCCTAAAACAAACCGACCGGAGTTTCTTCATCAGGATATAATAGTTACAAGGCTGATTGCGGTGGTCAGGTTCTTGTTTCTATTCTATTTGGAATCAGAGTTGGCACAAGTGGGGGACACTAAACTAAGGAAGAGCCCGTGTTGAACGCAAAAGTTAGGCTAGTCCCTCTACACACCAGCCCCAGAATGGAACGCATCGCATCCATCACTACCAATCTCTCTCCAATAATATTTCGTCCAAGAATGATTAAGGAAAAAAAAAGTCAAAAAATACTTTTCACACTCGATCCCTTTAAACAAAGTAGCACTATCATATGGAGTCGGACTAAAAACACCCAGCTTTGTCAAACAACCAACCATTATCCATTCTACCTCTGCATCCCATTGGCTATGAAATACAATATTACAATATTTATACCCTATATGGCTATATCTATCCCTTTTAGAAGGTCCCACAAAGCACTTACCAAAAACTAGAGCCTCCACTGCAAAAGTGCTTCCATCATTTTCCACTACCCCCACTAGCGATACAATGAAAAAGCAGAGCATATCAAATGTAAGCTTTGACAATTCCTCCCTCCTTTAACTGGAACTTGTCAAGACATAAAGGGCCTGCCTACATTTTTTTTAAGCATTGACATCGATACCTGTTTTGACAAAAGCTGGAAAAGAGAGGCAAAAGCAAGAACTATGGCATCTGACTTTGATGGCATTTGAAGGAAAAAAAAAACTAATCTCGTGAGGTTGAAACGAGACAAATTGAGAGGGGGGCCCCATACCATTTTAGTGGCTACTTTTGGGATGGGACCACGGGATAGGTACCGACCACCGAACCATGGAGAGGTTTTATGAAGGGGGGTTTGTTTCCGGCTTCACGATGTTGGAGGTATCCGGTGGTTGAGTATGGTAAATGGCCGAGGCGAGTGAGATTGGCATGATGCAAAGAGCCTTTGATTGAAGAAATTGCATTGCAGCGCCAACGTTTTCTTCCATGAGTTTAGCTACTTGACGTTCTGTGCCGTCGTTGGACCACTTCTCCCAGGCTGGTTGGTTTCTTCCACCTTCACCTGATTCATCCTGATAAACAAAGAGCAAGCTTAATTACCTTAACATGCAAGGGGAAAGGAACAAATTGTCCCTTAAAGAATTTGTTGTCAGTACCTCTACTGATGACAATGGGATATCTGTTACAAGTGGTGCCACTGCGCCAGCTCCGCCCAATCTACTCATGCTCAAAACCTGTTAAGTAGGAGAATATATTATGGATTAATAAACTAATATAAAGTTCAACAACCATACACCTTTCATTCGGACGAAGATGTTCAAATATGGGTCGAGAGAGACTCCGAGTATGCAATTAAATAAAAGAGATTTCTTGAAACTAAATATTGTATCGTATCTAAGGTAAGGTAGTCTAACTATTCAATTATCAAGGTAGCAGAGGCCTTGGTGGGGGTAGGCCTTGATATTACATTAAACCACATGGTACAAGACCAATAGTTATCATAAATTCATAATACATCAGAAAGTTGTGATATTAAAAAGCAATCACACTAATAGTCTCCAAAAAAAGGGATAGTGCTTCCAACAATAATTGGCATGTGGATATCTGTAAGTGCTGCGAAATTCCACAATCAATTATGTTAACTCTACACCTATTTCTTAAGGAAACAAATCATCATAAGACTTTGTATGGACGGGATGAAATTAGACTTTTTGAACTATCAGACACACTTCAGGAGTCAATAAATTTTTAAATGGACTATAAGTGATGATTGCACAAATTAATGAGGGAGAAATTAATACAAGTGTAGCTTTTCCATCCAAAAAATAGAAGCCTTTTGCTTTAGCTTTTATAAGGAAGCTGGCCATATAAATGATGTAGATCCTACTATACTCTTTCTAAAGATGTATGCGGATTCATAGAGCTAGATAGAAAAGGAAAAACTGGCTGTCAATCTGTCATACCTTTACTTGGAGTCTTAAGAACTTCACATAATCCACAACTTCGTCAAGCATGGCAGCTCTATCTGTCTGCAGAAACATAAGGGGATATCAACGTAAGGAGGAAGTGCCGATTCCAGTGAAACTTTGTTAGAGCTAAAGCAAGTCATCAAGTTAGACAAATTAACCACAAATCACCCATTGGTTAAATATATTCCAACAACAATGTTCTAGAGTTCCATCATATGCCCAAAATTTGAAATCCAGATTCCAAATGTTATACACACGACAAACATTAAAGAAATAGTTTTTTCCCCTCCTGTAACAAACTTCTATACATTAAAGAATATAGTTCAACCAATGGCATGTGTTCATCTAGGTACTTAACAGTTGTCATGAGGGCTCAAAGATGTCCATTTATAAAAGAACGCAAGGACCAAAAGTTATCCTTAACAGTCAGACATAGAAGCACAACCTATAAAGATTGCACTGAAGTTGCATTTCATATATTCCATTTTCAGAAGGGGAAATTCAAAAAACTTGAGGGTGTTCTTTCTTCTGAAGAAATGTTAGTCGAGAAAAGGGTAGTAGGAAATACTGAAGTTCTTTATGTTGATTTGTTTATAATGTATTCTGGGCATCTGAAATAAGTGAAAGATGATGCATGTTTAGAGCTTGATTCATTGATATCAAGATCAGAAAGTCCACTTGCACTATTTTAATCCTGGATATTTCCACATATCTCACAAAATATGTGAAAGACGGACCAATGAAGCTCAGATATCAAGATATGAAACTGAAAAGTTCTACTATTACAAAATTTACAGATACTAAGAA
The DNA here is from genome assembly GCF_013401445.1 of Tripterygium wilfordii. Lineage (NCBI taxonomy): Eukaryota > Viridiplantae > Streptophyta > Magnoliopsida > Celastrales > Celastraceae > Tripterygium > Tripterygium wilfordii. The sequence goes on along the minus strand of NC_052243.1, from coordinate 586,548 downwards.
ACGAGCATATGGAAAAAAATCCCAGCAGCCAGAACAAAAATTGAGAAGTTTTATGTTTTTATAGGTGATGGGGCAACCTTGGTGATACCATACTATGCCACAGCATGGCAGTAGCTATGTTCCAACAAGCACTATTAGGGACCAGTGGTTGTCATCCAGCAGAGACAACAACTTCTGAGTGTCTTTGGACCAATACCAAGCCAATAGAATTGATAGCAGCCAAGGACCCAAGGACTTCGTTTTCTTTCACCAAGGAGTTGTTAGGATAAAATATTCCAAAAATAAATGAATGTTACAACCATTTATCTTAATCCATCAGGAAGCTCTGGTTTTCCCTCTTTCTGTCGCTATCAGCAACGAGAGGGAAGGATTACCCAAAGATTTTTTGTTTCTATAATTAGTTAATTAGCTTCAACATAAAAGACAGTATGAAAAGCAGAATGGTTTGCATATTTAATTCAGTAAAAGGAAAACCCATTTCATAAGGAAAAACAAAAGAGAGAAGTCATCAAATTGCTAACCTTGTTGACACTAGGAACAAGTTCCTGCAGCGCCCTGATCCTTTCTGCTATTCTTTCTCTGCGCAACTGTCCATAAGAAGATCAAGGATGATCATGCAACAGCAATGAAGGAAGAATATATAAAGTTAATCCAAAAAGGGAATTACAGAAAATAATATTTTCAGGGTGGGGAGTTGGGGGAGAATGGAAGAGAAAGATGAAGAACGAGTAAATGGCACCAAGATAAAATCTTCTGATATATTTCACCAACACAAAAGTCTGTCTTTATTAATTGGAAATATATATATATATATATATATATATATATATATATATCCTTGTAATAAACATTTTCCATGAGATCATGTAGTGAAGGATAGTAGCCTATTAAATCCATTCAAAAAAAAGTAGTAGCATATTAAATATTGCACTTTATTCTCCACAGCATATGCATGAAATGGAGCCAATTCATTACTAGGATTGAGAATACAAAATACTCAAAAGAGGAGGAAAGGAAGAAAAATGGTTGAATTATTGAACTACTATAAGATTTCCCCATCGATGAGATGTCTCTTAACTTGAATTTCCTAACAAGACTTGGTATATTGAAAACAGGATGCATGAAGACAAGATCTATTTCTAATATTCATTTTCTTGAGTTGCATTAAATTAAGTTTACCCGCTCAGCAATGCTGTGTGGGTCTGTGGCCTGTCCTCGTCTAGCTCGAACTCTTGGGCGCATTGTTGGTGGATGTGGTGCTACAGCCATAGTAGTGTGAATCGGCTGCCCTTGGAAAACCTGCAAAAGAGAAGGCAATTTCATTACCAAAAAAGAAACCACCAGAGAGACAGGGCAATTTCATCTGAACTCTGAAAGGCAACCCAATTAAGGGAGGAAAGTAGGAGTATAAGCATTGCAACATGTTCTAATTGCAGATCAAGCTGAAAAAAAAAGTTCCCAAAGAAGGAGATAAGAAGATTGGGGAGGGGGACAGGGGGAACATTAAGATACAAATTTCATAGACTCTAGCAGTATCATTGCTAAGTTCAGAGAAAATCTAAATCCAAAGAAAATTAAAGTTACGTGAATAATAATCCATTGAATTAGACAAGGGGAAAAAAACTATAAACAATGTTTTGCTCCACAAGTTCAAGCAATTGTTGAGATGTTGGAATATCCACCATGATTTGACAATAACAAAACCAGATCAACAGAATAAAAAATTAGAAAAATACAGTTTCTTACTGTGAGTAAAGAAGTAGAAACACTTCTCTAATACTAACAAACCTACACACAATAAAGACAAGAACTAACCAAAAAATGAGTACTCCAGACTTTCTATACATTTCGTGTTTAGCCCCAATGACAAACTTAATCAACACAATTTTCCAATTAATGAACGGCTAAATTTTCCTTTTTCTTCACATTTACAGATATCTACTTTACTTTGAACTGATTCTTTCTTCTCCTTTCTTCCCTTTAGAACAAATTCAACAGGGATGGTATGAGTACTCCTATCCGCTGTTCTTGAAGTAAGTACAAGAGGTCTGATTCGATATTTCTTACGAATTGACTTATTTTCTTTCTTTTTTGGTTACCTTACTCGCATATGCATAAGATGAATCCTGCCGGCAGAACTGTAAGTTAAATGATGTAGCAGATAGGATAAATGCCTACAAATTACTTGCTAATTCTATACAACCCCAAACCTTTATAGGAAAAACATTACTGCCACTTTATGGCAGTCACACTCACCATCTTGTTTTGCCTCTTTCTAATTATTTGCACCAAAAATTTGCGAGTGAGATAAAATTTAACAATTCTATCTCCAATTATTACTTCCCATCTCTGAAACATACCACAGTGTGCCTCTTGTATGCTTTTCCTTGTCACAATGCGTAACTTGGAACCTCCCCGACAGATCATTCCAAACAACACCCTTATCTAAGTTTCTATCCTTTGTCTCTTTTTGCCTTGTCTGCTCAGTTATAAGAAGACACATCCAGAAGCATATCGACCACTATAATGATGGACACAGTTGTCCTGATTCCAACAACGTCACAAAAGTACTCACAGAAACAGACATCTGTTAATGTTTTCAAAATCCTTCCGTAACCAATTTTTTTTTTGAGTGAGATGACCACGAAAAAACAATATATTAAAAAATATACGATTTTAGTACTCATTTTCACGCCGTTTCTATTGGTTTCCTTTCCGGCAAGCAAATATGGAAGCGAAACTGAAATAAATAATAATTCTTTGACTTACATTTCTTCCGGAGGAAGCTCTACCATCAACGACTTCGTCGCGAAACCGTTTTCCACTCCCAGAGGCGTCCTCGGGCTTCAAAAACCCTCCTCCTCCCCCTCCTTTCCCTTGGTCCAAGCTCAGCCCCAAAGGAAACACTGAACCATGGTACGCGCCACCACCAGCAATGTGAGCTGAGCCGTCTCCGGAGCTGAGCTGAAGCATCATAGGCGGAGGAGCTAGGGCACCATCCGCCCCGGCCAATCCGGCCTCTCCGGTAGCAAAGTTCGGGAGCCCTAGAATTTGCTCCAGAAAATCATCGTTGGGGGTCTCCGAGGGGTTATTCGCCATGAGTTGGTCTCGGCCGAGTTAAAGAAGAGTCCAGTTAGCGAGCTAGGGCTCCGAAAGAGCATCTACATGCAATTAGTTTAGAGAGAGATTGTTGGCTCAAAGTTCGAACTTTTGGTTTGGCTTCGCTTTCTGCTGAACCAAAGAAGGAGAGAGACAGACAAATAGCTTAAAGAGGGGACGAAAACACAGTGGCTTTATGCCTGCTTAAAAATGTCATATTTTGCGTAAAAGGGGCCGTGTTTGTCGATAATTACATTTGTAACCAATTTTCAACATGTTCTCATACGACGTCGTTTGCAATCTGAGCTGCTTTATCCGATGTAGGCAGTGGGGTCCCAGTATGCTGATGTCAGCTGACGATATCATTTCCAAAAAATCATAAACCATGTTAAACAAAAAAACTGTTCTGTTAAGAAATCATTATTTTAATCGATATTAGTTGAATAAGAGAATCTATATAAATCGGACATTTTATCTGTATTTTAAAGAATATTAAGATAATCTACAACGAAATAGATTACCAATTATTGTTGGGGATCTATGCATTCTTAATAAATAAATAAATAAGCCCAAATTTGAGGTGGGTTGATTCAATAATTGGAGGCAATACACCATAACTCACTTGGGTTCTATAGTTGACTGAGCAAGAAGGCACTAATGATCAACCCCTACAACTTTACTGGGTTATGGGTTGGAGGTGTTCGTCATATGGACCACCAATCTCCCTCCATTCATGTTTGGATTTACCAGTGCTAGCTGCGCGTTAATGCACTCAGTTCTGCTCCTCCTTTGACATATTGCCAGACGTAGTTATCAAGTTCGAGTTCAAACCTGCACTCAGCAGAAAAGCAGAGTGTAAATTGATCAATGGGCCAGTAATCTTTTGTTTATGGCCATCATTGATTCGGCAGTCACACCAACACTGACCATTTGACGCTTCTATAACTAATAAAACTGTTTTCCAAAGTCTGTCCGGCAGAACCAGCACAAAAAGACTCTGTAGTCTGTCCCGTATAACAGCATTTCCTGAGACCAATGCATGACTTTGTGATGCTGATTGCAAACGCCAACACGGTTTTTCATAACACAGAGCAGGATGCTTAAGCACAGCACATTTACAGGTAAAGCTCATGCTTATGCAAACAACCCTCACTAAGTTCGTGTTCATAGCTTCACGTGTGCAAGTGATCCACGCATTTCCGGAGTTCTCTGTATAAGTATAACTCGCCAAAGTGGCAGACAGATTGCTCTCACTACCCATCACAAGCAGCCATTTTTTCGGAAGGAAACGGTCAAGGAACTTGGGATCATAGGAATTTCGTCCTTCCACGTATCTGGAAAATCAAAAAATATGGTTAATGGCTTTAGAGGACTGTTTACAATCTGAGGAATAAGAGGCTGGTAGAATAACTTCTTACCATTTATTCATATTTAATTTGATTCTGAGGCTGTGAGAAAAATTCTTTTGCAGTGTGCGCCAGCTCTGCCTCCACTATAGCTTCCAACACGAGGTCAGATCCTTTTACATCATCTGCCACAAGATACATGGGATGTTCTTTCAACAATCGATATAATATGCACGACAAAGACACTTGAATATGTAAGACACACAATATTCTCATTTCATAAATCTCCAGCACACACAAAATATGTTTCTTCTATAGCCAACAACGTCAACCACGACCAAACCAAATTTTGGAACAAATGCCAAATAGAAAACCTAACAGAAATAAACAACAAAAATATCAAATCCTTGACCAATACACTAAATAATCAAATTCAAACAATTTATTTCCAGGTATAATGTTCCGTTAATTTTTAAACTAATATTCAGGTTTCCATAGGATCATCTTCCCAGTGTTCTAGAAAAAATAGCTATCTGGAAATTCAACTAATTTTAAAACACCCTCCAAACCTAATTTTTCTCATCCACTTCCCCCCAAGTCCTTAACCGTATTTTCTTGCCCGTGTTACTTCATGCATCTCTTTCTCATTTAGTTCCCTCTGCCTCCTCAGAGCCATTGAAGAGGGCTAATTACTATAGCTGTTAGCCACACCAATCAACATAATAACAAACCCTGATGTCCAGATTGCAGCCATTTGTACTCCCGTGCACCCCCCTGATGTATTTGCAGTCTGCCCCACACCAGTGTAGGAACTGGACAACTATCTAGAAGGCATCACATCAACACACACTCTAAGACAATTATTGAACTTTAGTAAATATCATACCTCTGCGCTTGGGTAACAGCCCAGTACTTTCAGCAGATACTGGTAAAACAGTGAGAAGATCAGATTCAGTGTTCAACTTCTCCACTTCCTGACTAAAATTTGTTGAACCAACCTTTAAGGCAGGGGATTCAGCCAATCTTGCAAAAGTAGTTGCTTGGCTGTGCATATTACATGAATTTGATGCTGTTGGACAGCAATCCTGGAACCACAAAATAAAGAGTAATTGAATCGGACACAACATACAAAATCTCAAATGCAAAAGTTTGATGCAAAACAATATTATAGTTTAATCGCACTACACCTGAGAAATGGTGGGCATTGATTTATCCTCACTAGGAGTTTCTTCAGACACCATGTTGCCTAGAAAAAGAATACACATATTAGAATTCACTGAATGCGGAAAAGGAAAAGGAAAGCAGCAAATGTGAACACCAACAATAGGCTTATAAAAGTACCATGGTCCTACCAGAAGAAGTATTGTCAAGATTATCCACTAGTCTCCTAGTCATTGGACCAGGATTCATGAAAGACACGCTTCTAATTTCATGTCTAATGGCTTCTAATTGTGCCATTGTATCCTGAAGTTCCCTGTGAACCTGGAAGACATAAAAACCATCTGAAAAAATATAAAGGGAGTCGTCTTAGTGATATACACTATTGTTTTGTCTCTTCATTCTAAACCCTAACACATGGGTTCATCAAAGGGCACCACGTTATAACTAATTTCCATGAAGATCAAGGAAAATAGAATGGGGAAGAACTATGGAGTTCTTATTGTTTCCCTTGATAAAATGAATTAATGAAGAGGTCATCTTATTAATGAAAAATAATTATGGAGGGCATAGATGATTAAATTGTTATCAACCTGGCGAGCTTGTGATTGTTGCATAACAGAGTCAAATTGGCCACGAGCCAATTGGACATGCCCAATGGCGGCGCCAGCTAATCTCCCTGCTGTTCTGGCAATTATTGGCAAGTCCTTGGGTCCTGTTGAAAACTTGAAATATCAAAACGTAATCTACATATGAATTGATGTGCTTATATATAAACACACGAAAAGGATTACCAATTAGAGCAGCGGTAGCTCCAAGCAAGAGAAACAGCTCTCCATATGAAATCCCAAACATCTGCTGATTTGCGGGAGATTCAAGTCAGGATCATCACAGTTACCACGGGTTATGGCTTCTCAGAGAAATGCCAAAAAGATCCTACTCTAAAAATCCATTGACAAAACTAATTTGGATACTGAGAAAACAAAAATTATTTAATTAGTTGATACATTCAAGAGACAATGTAGGTTCTGTCTCAAAAACAATCGTTCGAGAATGCTCCGTAGAACTTCTTATAACTCAACAGATTCCAGCTTCAAACAGAGGCATAGAATACCCTCGAGACTCATATCATTACTCCAAACCCTAATTTCTCCCCATATCGAAATTCATCACAATAGCTGGAATTGAAACGGAGCAGAACACATAAGTATATTGTTACCTGATGATTGAATGATCGAGATTAGCAAAATCCCACCGTTATTCCCGAAACCAAGTAATAAAGCAGAGGATGAGAGCTGTAAGCATCCTACTTGCTGCTTCGATAGTCCAACTAACAGGCATGACTTTTGATGGGCTTAGGCCTGCCAGAGAAGACGATTGTCTTTGTTATGTTGGGCCTTCCTGCTACCTAATATGGGCTTTCAAAAAGCCCAATGATAGTAAGGATACGCTGCAAACAATAATATGCAATTATGCATGTCTGTAGTGTACCAACCCCCGTCTCCCAAAATGGAAAAAGAGGAATGAAGAACGCTGCAAACACTCCACCAACCCCAAGTCTCCCAGAATGCATAAATATGGCGTCGCACACCGGGAAGTTGAGTAGGTGACGGAGAAGGACGCTATTCAAAACCCTGAGACTCTGAAGAGCGATTGAAAGCCGTGCGTCTGATGGCTGTTTCATTGAAAGCTAGTGGCTTCCTTTGTTTGAAGAAAGCTGAGAGCCAATCACCCGTTCTTTTTCCCTCTCGGAAGTCCTCAGTCTCCATTGGCAAGCGTTTCACGCCAATGGCTGCTCTTACCGCCGCCCCTGCTGCTGGTATCACTGAGACTTTCACCAATTTGAGAAAGCAAGGCAAAGTAGGCATATCTCTACGTTGTCTTTTTATTTATTTGCGTGATGTTTTGGACGATTTGAATTGAAATTGCATTTTTGAATCTATTGAAAATCTTTCTGTGTGAAGGTGGCGTTGATTCCTTACATCACCGCCGGTGATCCTGATCTTTCAGTTACCGCGGAAGTACTTAAGATTCTGGCCTCATCAGGATCAGATATAATCGAGCTAGGTGTTCCATATTCTGATCCTTTGGCGGATGGTCCTGTTATTCAGGTTAGTTGATGAAGTGATGTGGCTCGTATGCTGATATTGAGTCCAATTTTGCAAATCTCTCTCGGTTATTCTTTTGTTTGGTTTAGGCTGCTGCTACCCGTTCCTTGGCAAGAGGGACCAACTTGGACGCTATTCTTTCAATGTTGAGGGAGGTATGATATGAATATGATCACATAAAAGCCTAGATGCAGTGATAAGATGCCGTCTTTGATACTTGGAATTTATCTAAACACAGTGTTGTATCTCTGACTGCCCAGATTTATCATTTATTGTCATACTGATCAGTAGTGATCACTACTATAAGCAGTATTCGTAAATTGTAATAGTACTGATGTTATCACTTCCGTGACTAATTGCTTGAGTTTGAGTATTCAAACTCACAGTCAAGGCCATAGAATACCTCTGATCTATAAATCATTTCTATCATTCACTTAGATTACTGCATTTACAAAAGAGGCTGATTCTGGACCTTTCATCCGTCTCTTATTATTAGCTCAACTATTGGAGTTTCGCCTAACAATCTGTGCATCCTTTTCCCCATAATTTAGCTCAGCATCTATATATAGATGTATGTATTAATAGGTAAACAAGCATGATTGATTACCTATGCCGCTTTTAATTTTTCAATTTTTTGCTTAAATGTTCTTAGAAGTTATAATCAATGACAGGTGATTCCTCAAGTGTCTTCTCCTATTTCCTTGTTCACATACTACAACCCGATTCTTAAGCGTGGAATTGACAAATTTATGTCGACTGTGAAAGATGTTGGTGTCAAAGGTAATGTGTAATTTTTTGCTTTGCACAACCTTTAGGCTTTTCTCATGCCCCTAATTGCCAAACATTATGTACTCAATTTGGTGAATTTCCAAATAGTTAGGTGAAGGTGGCATGATTTACTTGCACAAAGATATAGGTTCACAACTAATGTGTAATGTTTTTTTTAATATTTTAAGCTTTGAACCTGTATGCACATACCCTTCACCTCCATGACCATGTGAAGGATGTGTTTCATGTCTTGGGAAAAGGCTCTAATGAGACATGGTGGTTGGAAGGTTCTAGAAGCTTGGCTTCTTGAATTGGGGTGTAAGGTGGGGGACCTTGAGGAATAAGGAAACCTGTGTGCAGTGTCCTACCGTAAAATAAGATGGGTGGAGGTTTGCTCATAGTTTTCCCATTAATAATTATGTTTTGATCTATAACCATAACTCCATGCTTGTTTGCAGGACTTGTTGTCCCAGACGTTCCTCTCGAGGAGTGTGATCATTTGAGAATGGAAGCCGTCAAGAATAAGCTTGAGCTGGTATTTTTGTTTTCTTCTTTTCAGGATACATAGGAGAATCTTCTCAATCAGGCATTCTTGAATCTCTGCTACTTTCCCCCTCCCCCTCCCCCTCCCCAACATTACAATTCAGAAAAAATTGAAAAAAAAAAACTGCCAAGGAGCTCTGCTACCTGTCTATGGCCGAGCAAAGCACGTTATTTTTGTGATTGCGTTGATTTCATGTTAAACCTTATGTAGTGACTCTTAGTATGTGCTTTTTAGTCAACATCTTCTGATTCTACTTATTCGCATTACTGTTGTTGTAAGGTGCTGCTCACAACGCCTAGTACTCCGAAAGATCGAATGAAAGACATTGTTGAGGCATCAGAAGGATTTATCTATCTTGTAAGAGCAACTTCCAAAAGTTTTATGCTCATCATCTTTGAACAGTTGAGATTTGTGAATTTTCCCCTCCCTCAACGTAAATGGTTGAAAATCTTATTAATACATATTTTTCAATGACTATTTTGCTGTGTAGGTGAGTACACTTGGAGTTACTGGCGCCCGTGCCAACATAAGTGGACGGGTTCAACATCTTTTGCAGGAAATTAAGGAGGTCTGGTTTTCTGTATTCTGAACTTATTCTATTAAAATAAGGAAATTGCCTAAGCACTTGACATGATATGAAAATTTGGTGAAAAAATATGGTGGATTACTTTCTTAGTTGTTTGAACACCACCAAATCCTCCACTCTATCTGTCCTAATAAAACAATCGAAATTGATGGTCATGGAATCATTTTAGATGCCTTTTAAACCTGAACTAGAAACCTATAATTTTGAGAAATTTTTCTGTTCTGATTTTTCTTAGTCACATAGATCTCTTCTTTTTAATTGCAGTCATTTCATTTGTTCCATAGACATTAGGTATACCTTTTTCTTGGGTCACCTAGTTGTGTTGTTTGTGTTTGCATAAATCTTCCACTTAAAGGTGCATATTAGATACCCATTTCACAGAAGATTCATATCTGGACCGAATAACTGACACACGAAAATGGCCATTATTCCAAGAACATACATCATGCCTTTGATCTTCATCATGACAGGCGACAACTAAACCTGTAGCGGTTGGCTTTGGCGTATCCAAACCCGAGCATGTGGCGCAGGTTAGCTTTCTATATGGTTTTTAGCTTCGATGATTATTAGTTTGTCATGGTTCTAGCTCTATATTTTGCTCATTGTAATCTTGCTGCAGGTTGCTGGGTGGGGAGCTGATGGGGTGATTATAGGCAGTGCAATTGTGAAGCTGCTTGGTGATGCAAAATCCCCCGAGGAAGGTTTGAAGGAACTAGAGACTTTCATGAGATCCTTAAAATCTGCACTTCCTTGAATGCATGCATCGTCATTTTATAGAACATTTACATCTGTAACCTGTTCCTGCTGCAATCCGATGAACTTTTTATGTATTAATCAAAGTCGTGAAATAACAGTAGCTGTTTCTTCTGGGAGTGTACGAGATGATACAAATAACCATCCGAAGCCCTAACCCTCTTTAAGGCAATGCAACTTCGCTCGACAGATAGACGTCACACTGATTTAGTTGCAAGTCGGCTATCAATTGATAGAATAAGCACAAACACAGGATGGTGTGTATACATACATTATAAAACCACTTGGTGATAGCCTAATTAATTATCTTGCCAAACTTGGACACAATAGATCTCAAGCAACCACTTGGTGATAGCCTAATTGATTATCTCTCCAAACTTGGATGTAATAGATCTCACCTAGGATCAGTAGTTCAATTCTAAGTTGGTGCCACTCTTTCCAAGTGATTTGTGTGAGACCTCAACCCAACTAACTTGTCATAGTGATTTGCATTAGACCTCGGCCCAATTGATTTGTCAGACAAGTTTCGCATGCCTTAACCTGACCCGAGTTTAGGCTTAAAAATGAGACTGATTTCTGCATTCAACCCCCCATCTAACAGTATGCTCTGCTAGTCAGTTCCATTGTTTTGCATGTTCCCCTTCGCTGCTCCCCAACGAAACCTCACGAAACATAGATCACCAAGATGGCATGAACTGATTCTAGCAAATCAAAGTCGACTACACTCATTGTTCTCGACTTTTACTTATTCCAGTACCTCGGGAAAAAACATAAAGCTGATAATACAATAACAGACGAACTGTGAATAATAAAAATATGGAGAGCAACTTTGGCGGCGAAAGAAGAAGATTGAACAATTTCACAGTTTGCAGTACAGAACGATAAAGAACCAAACAAATTATAAATTATGTTTAGTTTTCTAGAATCGCATGCACTGCGTGCATACCATATTAATACTCAGCGCCTCCCAGATGCTACTGATTCAGCAGAGAAGAGGTACTTAACTCGTGACAGAATTGAATCATGAGTTGGATCATAGGGATGGTCCTTCGAAGGGATCTCCAAGATCGCCGGTATTGCCTTGTTATAGCTATCAACTAAAAACCTTATCATATTAGCAACCTGAAAATTAGATGATAGAGGTTTATTAGACAGTTGAGTAAATCATGGGAAAAAAGAATATGTTTATGTCTGCATTGGTTATCATGATGAAATGAGAGAGTTACAATAACAAAAATCTTGTGTTGTATCCAACCAATATCACACTAAAGTAGACCTAGGCTGTGTACGGAAAACAACAATTGCAGCCACCCATATAGTAAAAAATGTCTAAGTAGTCACGAAGAGATGATCAAAAAGTCAAAACAATAGCAGTGGAAGGAAAAGGCAAGCACACACGGCCATCCCATTTCAAAAGTACATAGGACTAGAAAATTAGATATTAAATAAAATTGCTGATATGGAAGGAGAGCACTCTCAAACTAACTCCTTGATGTCATTAGGACATTTGGACAAGCTTTGCATCGAAGGACTAATACGGCATTGCGAATTGCTTATCGCATAATATCTCATTCTTGTATTACTATCCCTTTTTTTTTCCCTCACTTTCTTCTTATTGTCGTTCGTCTCATCCCCAAGCAAAGTAGCAAAGCAAGTGTTACTATTAATGTCTCATCCCCAAGCAAAGTAGCAAACCAAGTGTTACCATTAATGGCAACATGCGGTTTTTATAGCAGCTGGATCCTGATGTTCTAAGAAAAGATTCATTTACATCTTACTACAGCCATCATAGGTATGTACAAATGTTCATCTGTCCAATCCACAGAAGCCTCTTGCACAAAAATATGAGAGCTTAACTAATTCGGTGTATGAAATAGGGTGCAAGCAAGGAACAACTTACATATTGGCTTATCATAATTACTGCAATATCTTCCCTTGCTGTGAACTCTTTAAATGCATCTTCAATTTGTTTCACAGTAGTTTCTGAAAAATTAATTGAGAGAAGAAAAAAAAATCAATAAGCAACCAAACATACCTTTAGCAGAGATCACTCTAAAAACGTCACATAAATACATAACTCCTTCCAGTAATAAGGAGAAAATAATTGATTTAGGATCTGATAACAACTCCTTCCAGTAATAAGGAGAAAATAATTGATTTAGGATCTGATAAAAAAATGTGTAAGCACAGAATTCCAAGCTGTTTTACATGCAAGTTTCTTACAAAAGACAGTAAGAAATTATGCTTATGCTTAATATGTGCCTGCATCCGTAGGAACTGAAACTCCTATCAAACTCTAAAGCGATTTGAGAAGAAATCAAAGTATCAAACACATGGTGAACCAACATAGTCGGAATATATCACAAAAACCAATTACCATTATCGGTCATGATCAATTAGGGAGCTTAATATGAGCCACACAATTTCAAGACAGCAGACCATACAGAGTTTGAGATCATACTTGAGTCCACAATAAGGTAATTTGTCTTTCTCCGCAAGTCAACATTACCCACCCCTGCAAGCAGAAATCCTACAATGGTGTCCTGTATTGAATGATTTACTCGTCACAAAATTTCACAAATAACACAACAATTCTAATAGGCAACCTTACTGTCACATATGAACAAGCATAAAACTAGTATAAAAATACTTTTTTCTTTCATGTTATCAAGAAAATAACAAATCAAATGCAGATTAAACTTGAAATCGCATACAATAGCGTTTAAGCACACAGATGGTCAGTGGCAACATCTTAAGTAATCGGACAAGTTTTCTGCCATGAACTCATTGATGAGTGATGACCAATGTATATTACCTCATCTGCGATCATTGCAACAAGAGCTGAATTTTTCTGCGGAATCTGGGCTCTTCCGGCCATTGAATGTGAATTATACAGCTAGTGATGGAGAAGAACAGAGACGCAATAAAAACTATTAGACAGAGTTCTTGCTTAAGGTATAGATCGAATGAATTAATACTCGACTTCGAATTAGGGTCAAAAAAATTCATAAGAGTAATCAAGAAAAAGTAGTTCGTTTAGCTTAGTTCTAATGGAACAAAACTGATAAGTAAAAAGGAGAATTTCCTAACATCAAAACTTGAGCGAGATCGATCCTTGACTATTCAGAGAAAAACAGATAGAAAACAAGGGAAACCACGAGAAAATAACATACCGAGAACGCAGTGAAATCTGGGCTGACGAACTGCGGAGAAGAAGATGAAAGGATCGATTCAGAGAGGTACAGATCAATTCACTTCGCTCCTTCTGTTTTGCTTAAATTGATTCTTTTATTTGTTATATTTTCTCGATTAATTGGAGATTGAGCCCATATGAATATGAAAGCCCATTACGGCCCATTGGGCCTACAAAAAGTCAGATCATAGTGGCCGTCAATGTCTCAGATTAAGTAAGTCTTGAAAGGGATCATTGTGATAGTTCGTGCAGACGATTATTTCTTCAATCAAAACTACCAAACAACGAAGGAAACCCACTGGCGGAAGCAATTGTCAGGAAAAGGCAAGACGGAAATAGGGGAGAGAGAGAGAGAGAGAGAGAGAGGGATGAACAGATTGTTCTCGGTTGGTGATTTATCCGACTCGTTCTGGGAGTCTCCGGCGCCGGGGATGCACCGGAGCGATTCGGAATGGGCGTTTGAGAGACTTCTGGAAGAGGTTGCTTCTCCTTCTCTTCCGCTTAGCAACAATGATGCTGGTGCTGCTCCGTCTGCGGGTGTGCTACCGTCGAAGCCCGCGGAAGGTAACAATGATGACGTGATCGAGATCGAGATCGAGCTCGAGAGGAAGTCAGCTCCTGCCCCTCCACCGGCGCCTGTGGATCACGCTCTTGAAGCTCCGAGCGATTCCGTTGAGTACCGCGCATATCTCCAGTCCAAACTCGAAATCGCCTGCGCCGCTGTTGCCCACTCTCGGGTAGTTTTTTCTCCTTATCTTCATAGTCGGATATGTTAGGACACTGTGATGTGAGCCAGGAATTAAAGTATGGTTTACTGTTTATAGATATGATAGGAGACAAATAGTTGGGAATGGCCATTTAAATTGAGAATTTAATGGAAGTCTGTGTGCTTTTTTTTTTTTTGTGTGTGTTTCTGTGTGCAGGCGTCGTCTATGAAGCCTGAAGGTCTTTCAACATCACCTGAAAATCAAGTGCAGGCTGCAGAGCCTTCTCGGCTAGAATCCCAAGCCAATGGTACGGCTTGGCATTTTTTTTAGGCCATGAATGAGTTGAAATGATTTGCTTTATATACCCTGAGTTATACTTTTACTACATTGAAATTTAAGGCTGTCAACTTTGCTCCTTCCATAATTTTTCTCAAGGGATATGTCCTCTTGCGGATGACAGGTGCTATGAACCTTTAGGATTTTGACTGTTGATTTATCCATGGGAGTATGGTGTTATGGAATGGACCCATCATTCTTCATGTTATAATCACACACTTCCCTTTTATTTTGCAATGCACTGTCCTTTTTGATGGGAAACTATATTGAGTTTTTTAAAATTTATTGTGACTTCAAAAAGCTTGATGAGTAAGAAAAACCTTTCTTCATCATTATTTAGGGTCTTTTTAAGATTCTTTTAGTGTGCGAGATGTGGAATATCGGAATCTTAGGGTATTCCATCGATGACTGGGGATTAGTAGAACTGTTTTGCTAGCAATGCCATTCAAACGCTAATAATACTTATCATATAGAATGGCGGGAACTGAAACATGGTCTGTTAATTGTCCATTACTTTTTCTCTCTAACTAGCCAATTATCATTGGTTCATCTCTCTCCCCCTCAATGTCATCTTCAATGAAATCCAGTTTTTTTGTCTCTTTGGTGCTGAAGGAAGGAAAAGAAAAACCCCACTGTGGCTCATGTCTCTATCATTATACTACAGAAGCTGTTTTGCATAAGCTGACAACAAAAGAAGTTCTAGTTACATGCATCTGATCCTCTATCATTGTAATGCACATTGCACAAAGTTTCTAAGACTTCTTGTGTTTGTATATATATTATAAACATATATATGTATGTATTGTATTTATGTTTTTTTGAGGAATTGGTGGAGAGGTTGGCATCCAAAGATGTTTTTTTATATATAGCATGGTTATTGACTTGGTGTTGGAGAATGTCTGCCATTAAGATCTGAACTTGTGCTGGCAAACCTTTGATGGGCCGCATACTTGTACTTATTAGCTAAAATGATCTGTCATTTTGTGCTCTTTTTGTTGCTCTTAGTAAAATGTTTATTAGCGAAAATCTTGTTTAGCAATTGCAATCTAGGCATCCTAGGCCGAACCACAGAAAACCATAGAAACAACTTCTACGACTCAAGGTAGGTTGTGTACATCTGCCTTATCTAGACTTTGTTTGTAGTGGCAGGAATCTTATGCTCAAGAAAATTTTCTTTTCTACACACACACGTGCACATAGCGGACAGCATTTTCCAACAAAGCGCATGGAGTATTAATGATGCAATTTCTTTGGGAATTAGTCATGTTAATTTGGGAGTTTGATCAACCATTGTCTTGGTTTCCAACTTGTAATGACACATGAAAAAAGTTCATTCCAGAATAAGTTTCATATTTTATGCAGGCAATCTCATATTTGTTTACTCATCATAGGTACTGGACATGTTCTCATGATGGAACAAAGTAGGGCCAATGATAAACCAACGGGTATTGCTGCCGTACCTGCTTTGCAAAGAAACTTGGAGGTACTACCGGCGCAAGCAACTAGTGGGTCATCAAGGGAAGATTCAGATGATGATGAGTTCGAAGGGGAGACAGAAACTAATGAAAATATGGGTCCTGCTGATGCGAAACGTGCAAGAAGGTAACCAGACATACCAGCATTATGTCTCTTATACACTCGTTTGCTTTGAAAAGTTTATGCAAGAGTGAGAAGCTTCTTTGAAATTTTTTCCCTTTGTTTTGTCGGTATCTATTTTTGTCAGTTAATCTTATGAAAGGTTAATATGTACTTACTGTGCTCTTACCCGACTAATTCTTGCTGGTCAATTAGTGCAGTGCCTTGATGACATTCAGAACTTTGTGTTCAAACAGGAGGAACATTGGTTGATAGCTCTATGTACTTAGTCCAAACAAGAGCAACTACGCCCTAAAAAACTTGATCTTGGCAATTGTCTGGAATCCAAAACAAAAATATGGGTGGAAATTCATTTGGCTGTTAGCTTTTAGGAATTTTTTTTTGTAAAACTGAAATCTACTTTTTATTTTCGAAAACCAAAACTTATAAAAGGTGTTGTGAAAAGCTTATAAGTGTTCTACCCCTCTTGGCCAAATGAATTTTATGTTTTTTTTATAAAAAAAAAACAGGATTCTTGTATTACAAACCCAAATCAATTTTTTACCACATTTTTATTTCTTAAGTTTGTTTCCAAAATCTAAACTCAAAATTCGGTCTTTGGAAACTAAAAAAGAACAGAATTTCCAAACACCCTGTTTTTCAAACCAAAAGGTTTCAACTGTTTTTCCTTTACTATCTCACTAGATTTGCTCTTAGAAGATATTTGTTTATGAATCATCACAAGCTCACTGTTTGCGAGTTTGCATACAACTGCTAAATACTCCCCTGCCTCCGAAAATTGGAGAAGGCATATTAATTTTTGTATGTTGGTGGCTCAGGATGTTGTCGAATCGGGAGTCAGCTCGACGCTCTAGAAGAAGAAAGCAAGATCAGATGAATGAACTAGAAACCCAGGTTTCATCTTTGCCTTGTTTCTCTCTCACGCAGACACTTGTCTCAGCAATTTTTTCCGATGTTTAATAATTAGTGAAGTTATTTATGTGCTTTTTATAGGCTGGTCAGCTAAAGGATAAGCACTCTTCTTTGCTGACTCATCTAACTGAGGTGAACCAAAAGTGTGACAATGCTTCTGTTGAAAATAGAATTTTGAAAGCTGATATCGAGACATTAAGAGCAAAGGTAAGTTTTCAATTTGTGTATTTTTTAGTGATCTGATTTTTGATGTGGTTAGTTAAACATATGAATCATTTTGAGAGTTTAGCAGTGCCTTTGTGATTTATTTTAGAGGACTGGAAAACAAGAACTCTTAATTTTTGGGACTTCAAGGTTTCTGAAATAACTAAACATGTGAAATTGGTTGTCTTTCTTATAATGATTCTTTATGTGCTTTTCTATGTTAGCATACTTGGGGATATATTCAGATTTCTGGTGGAGTGCTATGATTAAAACTGAAGTTATCGCTATGGTTGCGTGAAAATGAATAACTTTATTGTATCTTGTATTTGGGCTTAAGTCGAGCTTGATCTTTTATTAAAATGAGAAGTTATAAATATGACATGGACTCTCAAATCAATAATAAACACATAGTAGCTTACCAAAAAAGTAAAATAAACATAGTAGTTGTGTACGCTTGATGTCCAGAGATGTTATACAAATGACCTTGGTCAGTGTAGTCACCTAATTTATGACAATTCTTGAAGTTTCTTTATTTAGACAAAGAATTATAATTGTTAACTATTTAAATAAACTACTGCATTGGTAAAACGACTCTCGTGCACAAGGCTTCTGCCGTGGCGGGGTCGGGGACGGACGAGCTGTGACCTCTAGGTTGCACCCATGCAACTCTACTATTGGGTCACCTCTGCCGCTTTTAGATAACTACGGGGTTGATGACATTAAGTGTAACTAATTTGGTTGTACCAAGCTTTGTGGAAGGCTGTCCATGTGTGTATACTATGTAATCGTTGCAATATCTAGTTCCATTGAACAAGTATGTTATATGATTTTTCTTTTAGGTGAAGATGGCTGAAGCCTCAGTTAAACAAATGACAGGGGTGAACCCAAGACTTTTAACGATGTCTGGCCTACCAAGTGCAGGCATGCCCTTTATTAATAGTCCTGTGGATACATCTAGAAATTTTGTACAAATGCAGCCAAACCCCAATCAATTCCTCCACCAGCCAGCCCCAAATGTTTCTAATACAACTCTGCATAACCCAAAATTGAACACTGGCTTTACCAACACCACCCCGGTTCCTCTAGTCGAAAACCCCCACAATGTTGTGGCCAATAATGTTGGTTGTATTCCTCCTGTGCAGCCTTTGGCAAATGAAGCAAATGTGATTGGAATGCCTTTCGTGCACCAAGGAGCAATTGATCAATTGCAGAAGCATGTTGGCTCCATTGTCAATCCAGGTGGGACTTTACCTGATTCGGCTTCATCGCATCCCAATTCCATTGGAAATGGGAAGACCGACAAAAAAAAACTAAATTAGGCAGCTTTTGTTTCTTGTTTTTGGTGTGATTGAAAACGTTACCTGCTGTTACAATTTGCTTATTGAGTTCGGTCATGAATTCTGATGGATACCAAATAATCATCACCACTTTGCACACTCACCGAAAGATGTTCACATTCTGCAAAATAAATGACTGCAGTGATTTCGATCTTGCGTTTGAGAACACAGTCGCGTTAGAAATATTCAGCATATGCTCTGGTCGAGTGTTGTATCGCATAACCAATGATGTATACCTTGAACATATGTGCCTATCCACACTGGCTAGCCCTCAACTATTAAAGGGATGATACGCTATAAATATCTCAAAAAATACTATAATATTTTCTTCACATCCTAAGAATCCGTAATAACAGGCAAGAGAGATCACGGTTGGCAGCCGTAGATCTAATTACTGCTGAAGTTTGGCACCCGACTGCAATACTGACTGAACTTTGTTCTGGAAGTGAGATTCCAACCTGCCAGCAGAGGTCTGAGGTAAGAAAAACTGACAATTTGAAAAAGGGGAGGGGGGAGGGGTTGGAACAAAAGATAGGGGCATGTAATGTATCAACGTGCCTGGTTGAACATTTATAATATATGGTTTCAGGTGAGTTATAAGTGCGAGCGTTAGTAAACATTCTCTTCGCATCTGCTATAAACATCTCAAATGTTATGTAATACTGCTCTGACTCTACCCTTTTGGACATTGTCTTCAAATCTGCCACATAATCATATCAAAACATCAAACATGAGATATTGTATGCACAATGGCACAGCACAAAATCCTCTAAAGATTCTCCGTAAGGACCTTTTTTATAGGTCATGTTCCTTTTATAATTATAATTATTAGTATTAGTGCAAGACGGGACTCCAACCTAAGGAGTAGGCTACCACTATGCAAAGCAACTTACCCACAGGATCTTTGATGATGTCATAATAATCAGGGACATCTCTGGCATCAACTGGTTCCTTGAATGGCCAAGCATCAGCATGGTCGAACATTGCCTGGGGAATCAGATTTATGGGTTAAGATACATGGTTCAGAGAATCACATTCTCCAAAGGATATAACTGCTAAAATCAGATGAAATAAACTAAAAAAATAGTTACAAAAACATAATATGAAAAATAACCGATGCCACATATTTACAATTTTACATGAAGTCCACAGTTTGTTTATACATAAGTCCACTTGTTTCTTACGCGAACAATCCCCTTGATGCCCTTTGCACATATATATTCTTTTTTACTCCAAAAAAAAGTCTTACTCGAAAAAAAAGTTGGAAAATGGTTAAATCTGCTAATCAAACTGGGCTGCCCATATTTGCATTTGGTTTACTTTCTTGATTGTTATCATATTTCTTTTTCTGGATAAAAGTAAAGTTAAGAGTCATGCAACCAAAGTTAATTAGTATAAAAACATGAGATAGAACCTAGAAAACTCAAAATATCATGCCCCCACAGTCCTGTAACATTTGTATACTTGAAGAGTAAGTACTACCCATTTATCAGAAAAAATGAGGAAAAGAAGACGATTTGACAGAAGCAAATTATGACAGATTTGACGTCCCAACCATGCTTATTGAAAGATAATAATGGAAAACTTCTAAAAAATATATATAACAAAAAATTGACTGAGGCATGTTTGTCAAATCTGAAGCAGCAATAGCCAATAACGAGTATGTTGAGATAAATATAAACAAAGAAAAACTATTTAATGTCTTAAGAGACGATCACCTTTCAGTATATGTTACTTTCTTGTTTCATTATACATCGTTGACAATATCAATGAGATTCTTTATATTAATCTACAAAGATATGACATGAAAATGTGTCATATCAGACACAAGGAACTCACTTTCCCGGTAAAATTGAAGGCACTAATTGAGTCGACCTCTATATCTCGTGCGGGAATACACCACTATGGAATGGTTGGCTACTAAGAGACAAAGAATGAGTGTAGAGAAATTATTATGTTGTGGCAAGGCAATGCAAGAAAAAACCATGGATGTTCTTCAGTAGGGCTGAAAGGATGGCATCTAGTCTCATTGAGAAAACCGCCTAAGATGGTAGCAAGAGTCAAAAAAAATCCCAAGTAGAAGACCCTAAGAAGAGAAGAGGGAAACCAGAAAAAGATATGGATAGGAAATTCTTTGGAAGTAGATGAAAAGTAGCTCTAGAAGGAACAAATGGCGAATTCAAAGAGCCAACACCAGATTGTTAGGGATAGAAGCGATGATGATGATAACTGAAACTAGCGCGCATGTTATGAACATATACTTGAAAGAAGAAACTTGATTTTCAAAATTTGGCAGTTCTTAGGAAAACCATAGATATTTGGTTTCTTACTCTTTTAAGTTAATAACAAATTCCCAACTTGCAACTGCAAGAAGATCCTGCCAAGCTTCTCTGCTTTATTTTGCAGAATTCTTTACTAATCCTATTAGACTATTATTAATTAGTATTGGCATCAATTCAATGAAAATGCAGTGTCAATGAAACTTAGCCACTAAGACCCATTGGAAGACAAATCAAAATCAAACAGTAAAAAAATTTGCACTTGCCTTGAGAAGTGAGCGCATGACTGCTGTCAAATGTTTTAGACTTGTGCCACTATCTGTAGAAGCATTTAAAGTCCTAAACCGCAAGTGACCATATTGATCTGGAGTCCACCCAGCCTCCTCTGTAAGCAAATTAAGCAGAAAATTCTGATTAACACTGAGAATCTACCAACTGCGGTTTTGTCAAATTATACTGATTCAACCATTCATAAAAGAAATAACAGAGAAAATACAAAATTTTGGTACAAATACAGAGCTAAGATGAACTCAAACATGCAATAATCTGGAGGGAATTTTAGTACTCACTCAAGCCCATAATATCGCCAACTTTGATGATTTTTTTAGGGATGCCAGCTTCCTTCTGAATCAAACAACGTACTTCATTATAATCAAGTTCAACCTTGAAGCCATAAAAGCAAATCATATTGAAAAATGGAGCAACTTGGATCAAGCGGAAACAAATAATTATTAAAAAAGATAACAGCAACTTCAGGAAACAGACATTTTATGAATAACAGGGAAAAATAAATAAAAATCCCAACACCCATGAACAGAACTGATGAAAACAAATCCTCACGAGAGTACCTTATGGAATATATTCTTAAAAACTGAGCTCTTGGTAGGAAGCATATATGAAATTGATTACACAAATGATGCTGATTCTTTATCTGGAAAACCACCGCCATTACAGAAAAGAATGGTCCTACATTTTTAGCATGCACAAATCATCTTGTGGTCATAGAAGTGGCCCTTGCAAAATTTTTGTAGTAAAGCTTCTTCTTTTTTTGAATATTACATGCATCAATTGCAGTTTCCCGCTTTCGTAAACCACCTCATTTAAACAACACCAATTGGGATACCAAACAGCTCCAATCATTTCTACCAAAGAACGATGACAAATGACCAAAAATGTGATTGTCTATAGAGCTAACATGGAGAAAGAATAAATTGAAAAGGTTGCCAAATTGTTGTCAAATATCTCCAGTTCCCCGTGCAGAGGTGTTGTGCTCTCAAATGGTGTGGTGACCCAAAGTTCCGTCCTACTGAACTTGAACCAAATGTTAAACCAACATCACCTGTTCATTAAAAATGTAAAGCTTGCTACAGGGAAAGAAAATAAGATCTATAATATCTTAAAGAGCATCGCAAATCAACAATGCACATTTTTCATTATTTTGGGGGGGGGGGGGGGTATCCGAACCAGTCCTTGGGAAAAGTGGTAAGGAGCATGACCACTTCAGCTAGTGGTGCTCTTAAACCTTATTTGTGATTTCTGACATTTGATTAGGACACAAAAATGCATTTATGAGCAGCATATCATAAAATCTGCATTTAGATTATCTACTGCCATGTGATGCTAAGTTTTCTGTATGAAATGTTGATCCTATTACCTTCTGAAAATCAATTCCGGGGTAAACAATGTGACAGTTGGAGAGCTCTCTTATCTTTTCATCGATTGCCTAGCATACCAACATCACAAACAAAAAAATGTGAATAAAAAATGACCTAACACCGGCAAAATTAAAACAAATTCACTTGAATACTCATCATAGCTGGTATCTAAGCTTTTAAGAAGTGCGTAAATTTGGACATGTGATGTCATATTTATATCATATCTATTGTTCTCAAAACACAAAAATTCAAATATCTCAACTAAGGGAATAATCACAAGAAAAAAGGTCGCCCAATAACAGATCATAAATAATTTTACCTCCCTCTGACAGCGAATCATAGTTGATAGATCAGTATACGGAAGCTTAGGATCAATCTTATACTCCATCAGGATAACTCCATCATAGTCCTTGATATACCTGGATTTGCAATGAATTACAAAATGCATAAGAGCAAGATATATGATCGAACCATTAGTTCAAAACTTCATTACTCTCTCCTTCATGTTATTTTCCAAGTAACCCCCCCCATAAAGGCATAAATACACTGAGGTGAAACAGTCAAAGGGGAAATTACAATATGGAACAACAAACCATAAGAGTCTTCTAAATTACAATAGAGGTTGTGTGGGAACAATACCCATGCCATCGATCTTTCTCAAGATAAATCTCCTTGGTAAAACCCTACAAGTAATTAGAACAATGGGCAACTTAAAATCAAACACAACGACGCACAAAAAACATCAGAAAGAGCAGTTGGCAAGAAACTACAAACAAAATATTCAAAAACAGAGATTTAATATAGTGGTGACAGAGATAATGACTACTAGTATCTATAAAAAAAAAACCACAAAACATTGGGCCAACCTTGCAGAGTAAAAACCAGATACTAGCACTAATGAGCCACTAGTATCATTTTGAATCCAAGATGTGCCCAAGCGAGATTGGAAATTTGGATCCCAAGACCTCAAGACCTCAGTCCCATCCCCATTCCAGAAGCAAATGTGTGTCTTATTATACATCATATTTTCTCCTTTTGTTTCAGAATGGGGCTGGCATGTGGTATCCAACCAAAAGCAGCCAAATTCTATTATTCAAGTGATCCAATAAAATCTTCCATCTCAATCAACAAACTTAAGCAAAAATCAAAACATTCTCAAGGATACAGAACAACAATCCACCTAGACCATGAATAAGGCACCGCATGACTAATAGTCTTCCTCATGGAATCCAAAAAAAAAAATTAAAACTAAGCAAAATGTTTAGCTTACTGCAAGTTTATGCTAACAACCAATGAAATCACAAAACCAGAAGAAAGCTGTGCCGAAAACAAATTATCAGACCTGTTTAATAAAATAGCCAACAGCATTATTGTCAGCATATGTCAAAAAATGTGTTAGCCCATCAACATCACGTGCATGTTGTTTTAAGTGATTCATCAGCCTGGTGCCATAACCTTTGACTTGTTCATCGGCTGTAATCGCACAGAAAGCAATTTCCCCAAACTTTTGGCTATGCACAGAAGAAAAGTTATTATTAAAGAACGTAAAAAATGTCTCATGCAATGAAAACATATATCATCTACTACTTTGGCTCTTGAGATTCGCCAAACACAAAATCTTCACCCATCAAGGAAAAGGCTTAGTGAATGAGAGACAGGTGTCCTAAAGCCAATTTTTCCCGCTCTTACATCAGCACAGAAAAAAGATGAACTAATTAAGTACAATGTTTCAGGCTTGTAAGTAATCAATATCATAACAAGACAGAATAAACAACTGTTACAAATGACGTGACGATAACACAAGCAAAAAATTACCTGATATATGGACGATATGTGATGCCACCAACGACCTGATTATGTCTGATAACCATAACGGACTTATGGCTTCTGCGAGTCAGTGTTAAAAGCATCTGTGAATATTTTTTTGGGCAAGAAATATAATTTATTAAACGGAACTTTAAACTTCGTCGAGGGGACTGTTTTGAAATTTTCCAAAGGGATGTTGATGTCCTATACCGTACATGAGAACCGTTAATTTAGGTTCGAGATAATACCATTGCAACTTCTTTAGTAACTGGGAAACTCTAGTCTTTTGCATAAGGGGGTTCTTTCTTAAAGTGGATCTTAGTATGTAAGTATCTATGTCAAACTTGCAAGCTCTTAGTTGCTAAGCCTTATTGAAAGTCTTGGTAAGAAACAAAGTTACATGTCTCCCTCTTTGCTTCTCTTCCTTTAATTTTGCATTATGTCACCTTCATTACAAGTAATAAAAAATTTTTGAAGTCATATTCTACATATCATACCCAGACCCGTTCACCAAAAAAATTCTTGTAAGCAACAAAAACATCCAAACAAACTCTTGCACTCCTATAAGAATGCAATCCCTAGACATCGACAAATCTGTCCCCCATTTAAATTAATTTTGCTCCAATTTATTTTACCTATCATTACACCACTGGTACCCAGAGACCAATAGGGACGCATTTTAGCTACCTCTTTGTCCATTATAAACCACTAGAGAATCTACTTAAAAGCCTTCATTTCATTTTCACCCACTAGCATCAATTGTCAAAAAAACTAAAACCTATCGCAATGCTAATACAGTAATAGTGTAATACCCACATTTGCCATATCTTTCTATTGCAATTTGCAAGTTTGCAACACAATCTTAAATGCAAGCAGGATACCCTAACACCTTACTCACTCTTCTGATTAATTGGTTTTTATCGACGTCACAACCTGAATATTTCAGAGGAATGGTTACATTTTTGCTTTTACCTTATGAAATTTTGAATGGAATTGGAAACTTTAGTGCATAATGACACTTCCGGAAATTAAAGAGAGGAGCGAATTCTGTTTATTCACAAAAGTCTCATTCATAAACATAAATCTACCTATCCATCAGAAGACGGACAATATACACCTTTGGCATGTTAGGTAGCTGTTTCCCAAATATATTCTTCAATCCGATCAACCTGAGAATTAGAAACCATTTCAGAAAAAATGGTAAAACAACTCCAATGCACATAGCACTCAATTTATATTCATGTGACAAATATACAGCTGTACTAAAGTAGTTTAGGACGAAAAGAACAACACATCATAGACATTATATGAATTTTCGTGAAGCATAACAGACACAGAACATAATAGTTAACAAAAGAGAAAGTGATACCAAACCATATGATCATCAATGCCATCATTTGAACAGCATACAAACTTGAGTTTTCCTGCTTCCTCCTGAAATTTTGAAGGAAAAAACGCTAATTATCACTTCCATTACTCAGTGCCAGAAAAAACAAAACAACTATATAACACGGAAAAACACAGATAGACTATGTTAATGCAACAAAACTTTGACACAAAAACTTAACTAATATTTGATCTTTTAAGGGACATTTTTTGTCATGCCACTAAAGACACGAGGTAGAATAAAAACATATTAACACAGACGATATAATTTTCAATACTGCGACAATGTACTGCATAAAAACATATTAACACAAACGCTAATTATCACTTCCATTAACCTCTCTCTTCAAAGTCTCTTCTCTAGCGCTGTAAGCTCCACTTGTCTGCAAATTCTCTGTGAATATCTTTGTGGGGTCTTCCTTCACCATCATCCCTGTTACCGCGCTCCCTGCCGTGCCAGCAGGCCCCACAGCACCCGTCCCAGTAGGCCCGCCGTCCTTAGCGCCATCAGAGGGTTCGATCTTTATCGTAGAACTCTCCGTCTTGATCTTCGTGTTCCTGGCGGAAACGCTGCCTGTAACGGCGGTGGAACCAGCAGCGTTGTTTGCTTCTAGGCGAGCGGCAGTAAAAGTGCGCATGGAAGAGTCATTATCAAAGTCATCGTCGTCGTCGTCCACGACTGCATCCGCTTCTGAGTCGTCTGCATCGGAGTCCGAGTCGGCCCCGCGAGCAGAGATGCTTTCAAGGTCATCATTGGAAGTGAGGGCTCCATCGCGCGTGTCGGCGGAGAATGACGAGGGATGGAATGAGGAGGAGGGAGGGGCATGGTCGTCAGATGCCACTGCCGACGCCGCCAACCTGCGCTTGTGGAGAGATGATGTCGCCGAAGCTGAGGCCGAGTGGGACGGTGACTGCGACTGAGAGCTGCGGGAGCGGTTCGGTGCGGTCAGATGCGTCGAGTGAGAGTCCATTGAGTTGTCCCGGTAAAGATCTATAGGCTAATGGCTTTTGTAGATTTTTTTTGGCCGGGAACGATACCCCCGCCCGCGGGAAGGAGATGGGGTTTATGTCAGTTCGGCCCAGTACTTTTAACGGGCTAAGGAATAAGGATTGGGTTGGATTCAAATGACAGAGTGCGGGCCTTGACCCATAGCATGTACAACATTTCAAATGGGTTGGATTCAAATCTCTCTCCCCTCTTTTTTTAGGGACAATTGGGAGTAAGAGCACTTTGGACAACTTAATTGTAAAAAGGTCATGAATATTTTTAAAATTGTAAAAAAGTACAATTTAAGGGTAATGTGGTCAACTGACTTAAGATATTTTTTAATTTATTCCTACAATACCCTTCTTCTTCTTCTTCTTCTTCTTCTCCCTCCAACTATCTAACTCTAGTGTGTCATCTCTTTCTCTCATTCTTCTCTACTAAAAGTTATCTCCTTCTTTCTCTCCTCCTCCTCCTCCTTCTTCTTCTTCTGGTTCTCAATTTGAATTTGTTCTTCGTTGCATTCTTCTCCGTTTTTGGCCGAGTTTCTCCTCTCTTCATCGCCTTCTTCGTCGTTGCTCAATCTGGACTGCGTCGAGTTGCTCTGCTTCGTTTTTGACAGATATGGACTATGCTTCGTTGTTCAATATGAGTTGTGTTTCATTTTTTTGCAGATCTGGACTCTGATTCGTTTTTTGCAGAGATGTATCACTATAGTATCAATATAGTATCAATATAGTATCATCAGCACCAAAAAACCACTAAAATGATACAATTAAACCAGTATGCATACTTCATCTTCCTAATTACTTTTCCTTTCTTGATTTTCTTTTCTTGGTTACCTCTCATGTTCGTTTTGGAAAAACATTTACAAGTGCAGAGATGTATCACTATAGTATCACGAACACCAAAAATTCATTAAAATGATATAATTGAACTTGTATGCATACTTCTTCTTCCTAATTACTTTTCCTTTCTTGGTTTTATTTTCTTAGTTTGTACATCTCTTGCTCGTTTTGGAAAAACATTTACAGCTGCAGAGATGTATCACTATAGTATCACCAACACCAAAAATCCACTAAAATGACATAATTAAACTAGAAAGACATGTAATGCAATCAAATTTACATTCTAACATTTATATCATCATTTTATGAGCAAAATATATAAATTGAACATTAAATTGGATCTTCTATTTAAAAGTATCACTATTGTATCACAATTCGTGGAGAGAGAAAATCAAATTTGAGGTTATTTTGGTAAAAGATTATCCCAGTGTACTTTTTTAAAAAGATGTTTTAGTGATTGCACTTTTTTACAATTAAGTATAATCTAGTGTACCGGCTTCCAAAAGTCCCCTTTTTTTAACTTCTCAACTGCGTAGGCTCGATCTTAATGACCTTCCATATATAGCATAGGCACATCATACTGCACGATAAATATCGTCGCACATGGATGGAAATGAATGGCCAATTGAAGAAAAATTTTTATGACATCTTCATTAATTGATCACTCAATAATACAGAAAATAAGAATGTAAATAACGTAGCATATGCTTTTGTAATTAGATATCATAAAAATATAAAATTAAGAGAATTTTGAATCTTCAAATTGTTTTTTTATTTATTATTTTATTGTAGCGAGAATTCAAAAGATAGACTTCAAGACATGTAAGTAACACTTTAAAACACAACAGACAATCCAAGCACCCCACTTAATTGAGAAACAAAATCGGTAAGTGCAAGCCATCCAGTCGCAGTCACTAGCTTGCCATGGCTCACACAGCCTTCTTCGATGGACTCTCCTACTTCTCCACCAGCCAGTTTGACGATAACCTTCATTCCACGACTGCTTGCACACTTCTTCCCCTAATCAAATACGTCAATAACAAATTACAAACACAAACAAAAAAAAAATCAAAAAATTATGAAAATCCCAACACTATGATATTCCAATCAACTCAATTGTTGAGTTTGACACATGTGAGTAAAGTGAATTTGTAAGTTTCGTAGCTCTCACATGATACACATAAAATTATATGCACACAATTCAATAATTGAGATAACTAAAATACCTGTTACTGAGATCTCTATCATAACTTAAAAAGAAATCATATTATGTTTTTTCCACTGTATTTTCCTTATTGATGGCTGGATTTTGCATTTTATGAAAAAACCCAACAAGTTATTAATTTTCCATGTCAGGGAGGAGAATCAGATTCCCCTCGATTATGGGCCGCATTTTAGTACTTCTTACTTCTTATTGGGCATCCGTCTTCATGAGTAATGGACTGAGGCCCAACAAGTGAATTTTGTTTGTGGACTTTGCTTACCTTGAGAACACCAGCAGCAGCAAGAACCCATTGGCCTTGTCCAATACCTGCAATCACTTTGCCTTTCTCTGCAAATTCCTTAACCAGAGAAATCACCTTCTCATCGGAGACCAGCAATTCCGGCGACCTTCCTCCGGGAAATACAATACAGTCATACTTATCAACACAAACATCACTCCAATTGGCATTGACATAGAAGTTATGTCCTCGCTTCTCGCTACAGATTTGTCCTCCCTCATCATCATGAATCGCCGTAACACACGTCTCTGCGACGGTTTTGGTCGGAGAAACTGCATCGACCCTGCAGCCCAAACCTTGAAGTGCTCGGAACGGTACATTTATCTCATAATCTTCAACATAGTCCTGTAACAAAACAAAAGATCGATGCAATTGAAGGAAGAAAGCTGAATTAGGGGGATGGAATTGGGGTTTTTTGAACTTCAATTACCGCGCAAATAAACAAGACTGAATTCTCTCTCGTCCTGGAAACTTTGGCCCCGATTGAATGAAGCAGAAGCTTCAAGTACTCTCCATGGCCAGGCCAACCAATCGAGCTTATTAGATTCCCATCTTTAACAGTAGCAGTGATGTCACGAACCGATGAGACTCCTGGCTCCTCCCACCAAACGCCGCCGGCGAGCTCGATTACAGGCTTCAAGCTTGTGAATGCAGTGCATTTCTTGCTTTTGAGAATCCCCGCTGCAGCCAGCAGAATCTGGCTATGACAGCTTGTGAATATCGGCTTATCTGCCTCCGCGAATATGTTGACGATTTTCAGGACCTTGTCGTCGTCACTTAGGAGTTCTGTGAATCGTCCTCCGGGAACGATGAGGGCATCGTAGGATTCTGGTTTGACTAGGTTGAAATCTGAGTTCAGAGTGAAGAAGTGGCCTGGCAACTCTGTATATAACTGAACCAGAGTAGAAGAAACAGAGTAAGCAAAAAGTCTGACTAAATCAAAAGAAGGTTAATTTCACGGAAAATGATAAACACGTCAGCAATTGATATCCTACAACCCTAAATTCCAAATTCCAACAATTGATATCTCAGCTGATAAATCTCATCAGTTGTTATCTCAGATATCCTAACTACTATGTTATACACAAATGATTCCATATAAATTCCGTGAGATATGTGGGATAATTGGGATAACTATTGAGATCCCTATCCTTACAGTAATTTCACATAGACAAGATTACCTCAAACCCCATGAAGTCATGGACGGCAGTGAAGCACTTGTCGCCGGGACGCTTGTTGGGAGAGACGCAATCGACGCGAACTCCCAAGGACTGAAGCAGAACGTAGGGCACCATCACCTCGTAGTCCTCCATGTAGTCGCCGCATATTATCAGTGCTGATTTCTGTGCAATTGAGGCCATGCTTGTGTTTCTTTGCTTGGATCACTTGCTTACAATATGGGGGTGAAGTATGTAAAATGGTGTCGTATTATTATATAATGTTGAAATCTATGTCTTTTTGAGTTTTTGAATCGGGGTAGGTAGGAGCTAGCTATTTTTTACGTGTCGTGTGTCAAATTTGTTTAACAACACTACTTCGTGGATATATATAAAAACTGTGTTTGGTAAGCAATTTTAAATAGCACATCAATATTCTCATTTGAATTACAATTAATTGAATTAATTTTAGTATCGAATTAATAAAATTAATTACTAAACAAAAATCCAATAATTCATATTAACTACAAAAAATATATCATAGATATAAAAATATGTAAGAAAGTTTTATCAAATATATAACTTTTATCTGCAATTTCAATAATCCATATTAACTACAAAAAAATATATCGTAGATATAAAAATATGTAAGAAACTTTTATCAAATATATAACTTTTATCGGTAATTTCATTTAGATAAAGTTATTGACCACATTGATCAAAGTCCAATTTACTTGAGTTAGGAAATATTTTTGTTGATATGTAAGGAAGTGAGTTTATCTTTATAAATAATGATTGAATTAACTTAATATTATTAAGTCTAAATATCAAGATGCTAGCTCTCATCTATGTTGTACGTTCTGTTGGGAGGTGGAGGAGACTCAGTGGTTAAAGAAAAATCTGCATGTTGCCTTGTATAACTAATGTGTAATGCAGCTCGTCGAGTCTTATCAGCTCTAAATGCAATTATGTTTACAGAAGATCAGATGCTGACAACAACCATACATACGGGAAAAAAATGTCCTAGCAAGGCATTATGATAAACTCACCTAGAACAGCTTTCCAGGTTCAAAAGTTATCACCTTAGGAAAATGACAAAAGACTGACGATATGAAGAGCTAGTTGAGACTGCTAGAACTTCATGCATGCACAAGTTGACACACCTTGAAGATTCGCGGATGAGCGAGGACAGACCAGAGAATTAACACACATGACAAAGTATTAAAAGAGAAAACCAGCAATCAGCTTTAAATTGAATGTGAATTTACAGCAACACGTTCGTATATATTCCACACCAGGGACTGCCTCTGATGAACTTGTATCTGACACCACCTCTAAGCTTTCCTACTTAAATAGAATTGTGAAATAAATATGGCCCAACGAAAAAAATGACTTTTCATATGACCTGCGAGTCACATCTCTGTAAAACTATAATTTCACATCGGTCTAACATAATTCAACCGAGTAATTTATAAGCGAAACTTATTCCCTTTGACTTTAACAACGTGTTTTATGGGCTTAAGTATTGTTGTGAGATGGCCCATGAAAAACAAAGCATTTGAGGACCCGATGTATTTAAGTGAACCGGTAAATCCAAAGAGACAATATTATTATTGATGTGTTTAAGCTGATAATTTCAACATCATGTAGTTATGTAACTCACAGTACTCAATTCAATGATGAATCAAACCCAAAATCTCAACAGCCTATTACTCAAATTCCAGAAGAAAAAAAAAACAGTAGTCCTAATAATAGGATATCTTGTGGTAAATATTGCAAGACCCAAGTTTTGGAAAAGCATAACAAAGGAAAAAGAGTAACAGAAGTTAATTTTGAATTAATATGTTCTTAAGAGTGATTGAAACCTTAGACAGTATAAATTCCATACCTAGGAACTGTCTGTCTTGAAGTTATACCTGACAGGATATCTACATGTTCCCACTTTAATGGAATCATGAAATAAATTTGGTCCAAAGAGAAATGTATCCTTCCATGCATAGGGACTTTTAAGTAAAGCCAGTCTCTCAAAAAAATTGCTCTGACGAAGAAATTGCATGCATGCATGCAAGAAGCGAGAACAGGTTTTGGATGGTAGAAATTTAAGTTGACCGAATTTAAGAGTTCCAACGACTACAATGGGGCATCTGGTTACCTTTATAGAGTGAAATGAGGGTGGTATGAGAGTGAGAATCACTTATTTCTTTATTTGGTTGATTTTGAAAGGGTGAAATTCAAAACTCATTCAACTCTCATTTCATTACAAGCTCATAAAAAATGGTTAGAATGACTATTCCTTTTTGTTTATAACGTGGAACATATTTAGCTAGCTAGCTGTCCACCAAAAAAGTGACTAGTAAATCTCGGGTCACATGGAATACTCGACAATTTTCATGAACTAGTTGAAACTTGGGCTGAGGCTTAGTGCAGGAGATGACGCAAGGTGACATTAGCAAACACTGAACTGAACAAGGGTATGTCCATCTCGCAAATTGCGATAATGAAAATACCCATGGGACTTGAACTCATGACATTCCGTTTGCCGGAGTCACTGCTGAGGGAACCACCGAGCATGGGCATGGAAGACGCCCGGAGAGAGGCTGAGATGGCCATGTTTGGGGCGGTTGATGATTTGTCGCAGTTCTGTAATTCGAACTAATCTTTTCGTTGGATAAAGTGCATTGCTGATATTGAATGGTAATATTATTCCTCCAATGATCAAGAATTTCGCATGCCGGATTGGATAGGACTAGACAATTAATAGATTGGGATTAACAATAATACACTACAAATCTGAAGCAAAAAGCATAAGAATTTAAGCAAATATGAAATGAACCTAATTAATTAATTTCCTGTACACGAGAAAAAAAGAAAGCACAGTTTTCACACCAAATCTGTGCATTAATGAACTACAGGAGAAGCTCCTAGCTTCACAAGCATGGCTGTACAGAAAAATTGCTCTCTAGCCAAGACTCTCACTTGCTTAATATAAGCTTCAAAGCTCAATACTCCTCCTTCGATGGCTTTCTCTAAAGAATATATCAAATCATCAATGGCCATACTTGCAGCCAAGCAATCAATCTTCATTTTCGACTCTTCATCCACCCCTTCGAAGGCATCCTCTGTTTCATCCCCTGTAATTCCATCATGAACTCTCAACCAATTCATCACCACATCGGATTCCATCACCAAATCTTCCACTCTCCTCTTCAAAATACTTCTCTCAGTCTCAATTTGATCAATCAATGAATTTGTGGTTTCAACTCTCTTCGCCATCTCTCCTTGCAAATTCGACAGTTCTTCGATTTCCTCCTCTGTCTTGGCCTCCATGAAAACCAAATCGTAGTGAACCATGCCTGCAAGTCTATCGAGAGCCTCCCTTTTGGAAACCATAGAGGGGTGACTGAAGGTCGAATTGGTCGGAGAGTAAACCAAAGGATGGTCGATTGAGAAGAGATTGACAAGATTCTTAACAAGTTCGACGAGATTGCTTCGCGGGTATTGCCATGTTTGAAGGTAAGGAACAAAGGTTGCTCCGGAGGACGAATCAACAAAAGGGTGGTCGCGATGAATCGGAGAATCGAAGCTTCCCATAACAAACACCATAGGAGCCATGGCAGGGTAGCTTACATGGACCCAAATGGTGAGTGGAATTGGAGGCGAAACAGAGAGTTTCCCCTCTGCTTTCAGTAGGTTCACTGTGCTTCCATTGTTGTGGATGAAGGAATCCATTGAAGGACTCAAAGAAGGGTAGTTTTGGATGAGTGAGAGGATATGGTTGCGAATGATCCATTTCTGGTTTGGGTCTGTGTAAGACAGCTCGAAGCTGGTGTTTCCATGAAGTGCAGAATCAACAAACTGGGTTGAGAAATTTGACGCCATTGATGGAGCAAGCAAGAACAAGATATGGTCAGCTTAACAGTTTGTTGTAGCTAATTAAAGAAGAGATTGTGTTTGATGAATTTATATTAAAAGGAGCTACATTAGAAAGTCAATTTTGGAAAAATTTTCTATTGGGGTTTAGTTGCTTGGAAGGTTTGTACTGACATCAATGGAGGTTTCGTTAGTTGCCAAATCAAATGTACAATGTAAGATTCTAGGAAAAGTTCTGAGAAGTTTCGGTCTTCTCCACTCGGAGTGTGTCGGCTTGAGTCAATGGCCCAAACTACTACAATTGGGCCACAGTCCGATGTTCATAAAGGCCCAAACTACTACAATTGGCCCAGAGTCCGATGTTCATAAAGGCCCGGGATGGCTTGAGTAAATGGCTTTAAATTCTGATGCACCAATCTAGTTCAAACATATTATAGTGATATGGTTCGTTTTGGGCCAAAGAATTGCACGGATTTATTCTCCAGGATAGTCTCCAAGGTACTTAAGCTTAGAAAATGCATTAATTTTGAGTGGAACTAATATTTTGTTCATATATCACTCGATTAAATTACATTAATCCGATATGAAACCACCAATCTGACAATGGGCTTGTCCAAGTTTTGGATTTTGCCTTGATTGCTACTACCACTAAATTAATTACAATAACCCATCTCAAAAGAGACAAGACTCTCGTGCCCTTTCCACCGACACAGCCCTCTTTCATTTGCTTCTCCATGGACAAAAGTGAAATAAAAAAGGATAAAAAATGAAGAAGCAATTCACGAGATGTAATATTTTTATTTTTTTTTTTCTCTAGCATGGTTCCTCACCAAAGTACGAAGTCCAGTCGTGGTCCCCTACTTCTATTTTAAGGTATAGAATATAACCTTTTTTAATTGGATTATTAAATGCCATAGTTTAGGGAACCAAGAGTTTGGACTATATGGGAGCCCCTCTACTGACAAAGATTCTTACTTAACAAAAATATATTTATTATCCTTGAAAGTAATTATGACGTCAAATAGTAGAGTAATTAGGCAGGCACACCAATTTCGACCATTTCAACTTAGGTAATTAGGTAGGTAGTGAAGAGCATCATATTGTGGTGGGACAGTAACTTTATGGAGAGTGAAACTTTTTTTGTTAGTCAAAAAGTAAAAAGTGGTGGAGGTTACTTTTGATTTGTTTAATGGGCTTATTTTTTCAAATGGGCCTTCACAACACGGTGATGTAACGAATTTCCGCATATTGCCTCATTAAATTCAAATTAGTCCCTTTCCTTTATCTTTTTTTTTTCCCCTCCCAACACCCTGTCACATTGAATTCCGTCCTATATGAAAAATCTTACACACATGAGCCCCTCAATCTCATATCTATCAGGCAATTATAGAGCCTTCGGGCTACGGGGATGACTTCAAAGAAATTTATTGGGTTTGGGGTTTAATCTAGGACCTCTTAGAACTTGATGTGGTTTCTAGAATTTATGGTTATGAACATTTGTAGAAGTTATGTTGATTATTTTGTTGAGAAACAGAAAACGTGAGTTAGAATGGCTTGCAAAACCAACCAATATAGGTGGACCTAAGTGCACTTATCCTGTAAGACCCGAAGGACTGAGACACGAAAGAGATAGTTGAACAAGATAGATTATAGATTAGGTGGGAGGTTGTTATCTTCTCTCCCAAGTAAAATAGTAACCATTATGAACCAATTTTTCAAATAAACTACCCTATCTATCTTAAATTCTTAATGTCAATCTGTCTGGGCCCACCGAAGCTTTTCATTTTCTTTTCCTGGAATTTGAAAATCAAGGGAATAAACTATATAGAGAGAGGGATAGCGTGAGAAATAATATCTGTTTCAATAAATTAATTAAAAGTAACGTCATCTTTCTCAATTTCCAAGATAAATATAAAAATAATTATTTTAAAAGACATGGGTCAGTACCAGACGCAGAAACGACAAATTTTGGCGCATGTTAGCGAAACAAACGAAGGAGAAGCTGTCGGGGCAGAGAGAGAGAGCGAGAGACACACCAATTCATAGTCCAGATTTTACTCCAGAATCGTGTTTTATCTTGAGCTGAGATGATGTCAACCGGAATTATTCTTCTCTACATATAATTCTATGATTTTTTTTGAATAAGATATGATGAATATTATCTAAAACATGTCCACCCAGAATCTGCATTTTTGACAAAATGGTTTCCAGGAGATCAACAGTCTACTTCAAACCCTTCTCACAAAAGAAAAAGAAAAAATTAGCAGTTCCCTTCAAACTCAAAGTAAACTCATTACAAACTATTGACTTCAAACAAAAGTTTTCTACTTGATTGAATTTTGATTCAAAGGAAAGAAAGCAAGGAACTGGGTCAAAAATTACGACACAGAGTTGGGTCTAGTTAGATGGGGAGGCAGATATGTATCATCAAATACTGTTTTCCTCGAACATAAAAATAAGGAACAGATCAAACAAAGGAAAAACAAAACACACGAAGGCTTCAAAAGATTTTGCACACATACGGGAAATTTGGGAAGTTGAGGAACTAACAAAGATTTAAGGCCAAAATTTGCAACTTGGTCAGACTCTGTTCTTATTCAACATCTTATTGGTATTACTAAATCACACCCTTACACAAAAAACAAGCAGAGGGGGATTTTCCGGAATTATGTCAGTTCTAGTTATATCCATATACAATATACGAGATTTGATTCTCTAATTTCCCCAAATAAAAACAAGGGGAAAATATACCAAAATTTTTAGGGCTCGTCTTCAATCACTGAAGCCAAACCAGATCGCACACTCTTCGACTTCACCACCGCCGGCACTATACGTACTTTCACCACCGGTACCTTCTCTTCCTCGGACTTTTCATCTAAAGTAAACACAGATTCCTCTGATGCAGTCCCTTCCTTCGTATTCTCCGCACAGCCTGGATCAACGATGCCGGTGGTTGTAACAGCCGGAGGCGGCTTCTCCCTTTGAAACTTGGAATCGTCATTGAGTGCGGGCGGAGGGCGTGCAGTTTCGATATTAGGGGAGATCCATTTAGCTTTGAAGTAACCGGCTCGTCGCCACGGCGGAACGTCCATTCCCTTCTTCTTCAAGCTCTGTTTTGCTGCCTCCGCAGCGACGGCGATGATCCTTTGGAGACGATCGGCCTTGCCGACGAAGATGTAGGGCAGGGACTGGAGGACAATTTTGTAATTCTTGGTTGATCGAGCAATCTCAAATTGTGATCTGAAATCGATGTCGATTAGCAACCTCTCGCCCTCGATTATCACGTCTATGTATTCATACTCGCCTGCAGAAAAGTTATAACCATCAAGACTGGTTATTTCATATACTTCCATCATCTTCTCATCCAACGAGCAGAAGAACGGATAAAGATATGCTTGCAATTGCCTCTAGAATCGTATTTTTATTAATTCTGATAGAAATGACTCTTTTTTTCTTCAAGAAACAAACATGAAATTTGGATTTCTTTAGGGATTTAGGGAGAGACATTACCGGCTGGATAAGAGGGGGATTTTTCCCAGCGAGATTTGCAGACAGCAGCGTCGTATCCAAGAGCCACCAATCCATCAGTGACAACCTTCCTGCAGCTATTATCTTTGCACTTAGAGATCTTGTTCTTCTCAACGATCTTGGCAGTGTCAGCAAGCAAATTCCTCTCACAAACACTGGCACAAAGGACCAAATTCTGTCCATCAACACAAAAGCACATATTTCAGATCCACGAAACTACCAGAAACAGAAAAAAAAATTTTGAAACATTCTTTCTCTGTAATCCGTAACTACCTTGAGGATTTCACACGCTTCGCGAGAGGAAGAAAATTTGGATCCATCGAAAGAGTCCAATTCATCCTCAGAAGTATCGCTGCCGTTACCGTTGAAGCAATTGCAACGGTTGCGACCATGCTGCACGCCAGTGGAGTTCTTCTCGTTGCTCTCCTCGATGAAATTCTGCACCATCTTATCCAAGCACACCGAGCTTGGCTCGAACTCGGATAATTCATTTGACCCGTGTTTGATCAAATGTGGCTCCTCTATGGAACCGGCCTTTTCTGCAACAGAGTTTCTCAGGAACTGGCGCTCGAACAACCTCTTCAACCGCGATTTCACCACCGGCTTCACTGGCTCCGATAGAGTCGGTTCTTCTAGTGCGTGAGAATCAACCGGCTGGATCTTCATCGTGAAAGGCATGATCGGAGAGATCGACAGCAAAATACACTGATAATATGCGTCAATTACCCTCCATCCTTGAAGCTTCCTCGAGTTGAGCTACAATACTGTCAAATTAAAATCTAAACTACTCTATTGTTTTTTTTTCTAGACTTTCTTGATTCTTCTCTTCAGCTCAAGAAATGCGATAATTTCAAAGAAATCTCAATAGGAAATGAGATGGAAACAACAAAAAAGTTATCCGTCGACAGTCTACACATCAATCGAAACCAAAACAGACACACGAGACTCAAATGATAACTCGACAACACTCCCTTCTCTCCAGAGATAAGCAAAATAGAATCGACACAGGAAACGAGGCTCTCTGGTTTAAAAACAAAGCGTTTAACCGAAATTCAAGACTCTTAAGCTAAAGTAGGTACCTTTCATCTGCGATTATTTTATAATATTTGGCTTAATCCTGATAGACAAAACACGGAATAACTTCGAAGCTGTGCCAAGTAAAAAGGTAACTTTTGCTTAGGGTTTCCAGGTGCCGCTATAGTTCACAAAAAACGCGACGAATCGAGAACGTCACGTTTTCGCTTCGGGAGTACAATCCACAATCGGCTTCCGGAAACACCATTCTTCCCGGATTTCAGTTCTGCTTCTCTCTCACCGATGCGATCTTAGAGCGAGAGAGAAATAAGAGGTTTTCGTTTCAGCGTCGTTTTTGGCTTTCTAGAGAAGAAGATAAGGAAGTAAGCGAGAGGCTCCCCGGTTTTATAATGGTGGTTGGACTGTAGTGGCTATAGCTGAGTAGGAAGTTTTCGCCACGTATGCATCCTACGTGGAATCAGGGTACAGTCTCCTGGGAATGGTTACGCGGTGCCACGTTATCAGAATATCTGCCTAAACTTTTATTCCCAAACCGCCCTTCAACAGATGGTCGTTTCAAGCCTCCACTCAATGAGCAACTGCTCAAGGCTTTCGTGAAACGTCCTTCACGATCGTCGCGTGGGAAACTTCGAGAAAACCAACCCCCTTCAGTTCAGGTTAATTTTCGTCTGGTTTCGTTGATTTTACGAAAATGTCATTGTTTGAAATATAGCGAATATACTGGCTAGATTAATTACAGATAAAAGGGTATTATTGTCATTGACATCTTTTAGACTTCCAAAGGTAAATATGCCCGTTCTTTTGTATGGAAGTTGGGAGGATATGATGG
Organism: Tripterygium wilfordii; assembly: GCF_013401445.1. Classification (NCBI taxonomy): domain Eukaryota; kingdom Viridiplantae; phylum Streptophyta; class Magnoliopsida; order Celastrales; family Celastraceae; genus Tripterygium; species Tripterygium wilfordii. Next base: position 547,021 of record NC_052243.1, on the reverse strand, counting down.
GTTATTGTCGCCTTGTTGGACGAAAATGCCCCTATTTTGTGGGCCCTCTAAAGGAGGGGAAGGGGACATGAGGGTAATTTAAAAGAAAGAATGGTGGATGGGGTAGGGTCCATTCCAGACTCAATGACCATGGAGTACTAGTCTAGCTTTGGTATGTACTATAGTTGATGCTTTCAAGGGTAAATGAAGCTTCAAGAGGAAGTAATGGATTTTCCGTTTCTAGCTAGATATCGTCATCAAGGACACGTGGAGAGGCACTCCATAGAGGGGTCATATTGCGCTTCTTGGATTCAATGTGATGGAGCCACGTGTTACAAGTTACCGATGCGTTTGACCGTGTGTTTTCACTTTCGACTTGACGATAATGCACTCGGATAAAAAATATTTGACCAATTGTTGCGTTACGATATTATTGACGTAAGTTCGAACAGAGAGTTACTTTCATTACCGAAGTAATTCCGTTGATCACATTTTCTATTTATTATTCCATTTATTCTTTTCAATTTTTTCCTCAAATCAATTTTATTAGGTTCATAAAAAAAATCAATCTTATTATTTTTTTAAAATTAATTAATGTCAATAAAAAAAAATCCAATTCTCTAATCACAGTTTTAAAAACTCGCTGCTTCTTAGCACGAGTTCCAAACACAACACCGAGCCGGACCCACGACCACTCGAGTCACCGAAGACGAAACGTCATTCAGAATTCAAGTCCGTCGTCGTTTCTTTAGATGCTACTATGCTAGTACTACGATACCACTTTTGTCTCCGCCTTGGGCTGCACTCAACGTTTCTAAAGGCCTGATGGTTCTGCACCTCTGTGGGCCCCATAAGGATCTCTATGTGGCCTCCATTTCAGTCTGTAAGTGGGCTTCCTTCATAGTAAGCTAAAGCCCATCAAATCCATCTTAGCTTTTCTATCCCACCTAATTTTGTTGTCAATTTCCAAGTCCTGTCATCGGAGAATTTTGAGGTACTAAAGCGAAAGGATCCTAGTCTTTTTGTAGAAATATCGGCCTTTTTCTAAATTTCTCTTGGTTCTAGTCTTCTAGAGAGAAATAAAGAAGTAAAAATATTAGGGATCTCAACAAAAAACATCATAATTATCCCAATAGTGGATATTGTTCATTGATTAGTGTAAGTGTAGATGCCCATAAAACATGATGATTGAACAAGAGAATAACATATCTATTATTTGTATGTTTTTTATTGAGATCCCTATCACTTCTAATAAAGAAGATTAAGGAGGTGGATAAGATGTCAAATCTATGTTAAATGAAGGCCCATCACATTTGTAATTAAGATAGATTTTACACCAAGTTAATATTATGCCATTCATAATGTAAAGGCTAAGGCTAGGCTATTTACGGTTTCATGAGTTATTTATAGGCTCCATTTTTATTTTGTTTCTGAAAAGGAAAAAATCCATTTTTGTCTACGATGTTTTGTCCTAATTACATGCCACATTTGGTTTATAGGTCATATAATTGAAAAAAAATATTTTGGTAATACCATGATTGACAATGCAGTGTGCTCGGGTTTGATGGTCTAAGTTTAAACGCATATTAATAGTGTGTTTAAATTGAGAGATTTTGGAGAAAGAGAACAGAAGGGAAGGAAAATGAATATTCCCTTAATTCTCTCCAAATCCCTTCCTTTAATAAAATCTTTATCTCAATCCCCTTGAAAACCCTCTTCTTAATTTTTTTTATAAACTATCCAAACAAGGGAATTGAAAGAGAACTCACTTTCTCTTCCATTCCACTCCCCTCAAATCCCTCAATATAAACACACTATAAATGTTTAAAAATCAAATTTGTATAATGTCGTTATGGGTAAAAAAAAAAAGTGATTGATAATGCAGTGTTCATAATTTAATCGTAGCATTTGAACTATGCAAAATGTGGGATTTATTGGTCAAAATTGTTTAATCACATACTTACTCACAGTGTCACTATTTGTTTCTATTGAAAATATTATATACCTTAGGGCTTAGCATTACATGTTTAGTCACAGTCAGGCAATCCCCCCTCTCTCACACAGTCTCTTACAGATTCAAGCCTATGGTTTTTATATTTCTGTTGGCCAATGTTCATCATGACTCTTCATCTTTTAATGTCCATACTCTTACAGTACTCATAATCGGGTAACTGGAAAAGGAATCTCTTGCATCACCCCCCTATCAAATATTGCCACGTAGAAATTGAAAGCAGAGTGCTCCATCAAGCCCACAGATCTAGTTACTCATGATTTAAAAAAAAAAACAAAAAAAGTAGCATATATTGTGGGGTGTGAGAGTTGTTATCTTTTTCTTAGGTATCTTTTTAGCAGGGATGTTCATGCCCCATGCTCCATCCATTACTTGTTTCTATTATTCATTTGAGGGCATATACATATGTGTGTGTGTTTTTTCTGTATTGGCTTTTCTCTCTTTTGTTTTCTCTTGACTTGTGAAGCCCAATAAAAGCATCTCCAGACCGAAACGTAATGTCACAACATATTCATGAAATGGACTTTACTAACTCCAAAGGAAACACAATTCCCACTTTCACTCCAAATCTCCAATGCCCTTTTCTTATCATAATTTCTTTCTAGAATAAAAGTGGCCTCGACGCGTTTCTAGCTTTTCTAAGTTATTATTTAATAACCGAGAACGATATTATACATTATCATCGGACATTAAATATTAGCCTAAATTCAAATCATTAAACTTGAAAGCTGAACGTATGAACCACAAATATATTACTTTCAATAAGAATCAAACTCAATATCCTTCGAGTTTATATAATTTTGTCCAACACATTTGTAGCTAATGATATGAAAAGGACCAGAAACTATTGCTACTTCATGTGAACTTTTTAAAAAGTCTAATCCTCTTTTTTTTATCCCATTTAATTAGGCAATTTGATCTGTATCAGAATAACTTTGCATTGATCAATGCTTCCACAGGCATGACCAAATATAATGAAGAACCATGAACCTTTTGGCTCATGAAATTTGTGCGTCTTTAGTGCTAGGGGGTTAACAAACATATCTACAAAAAGGAAAGCTTGACCTCACAATAACTAAAGCAATTGAGGTCGAATTGTTTGGTAAAAGTCCAGTATTGAAGGAAAGAATGAAGCTTGGAAAAGCAAACTTAAGTCATACTTAACTGTCAAAAAAGCAACCACATCAAGAAGACAGAATCGTATTGGGCTTTTAATTTCGACAAAAATGGTAATAAAAAACTTATATGATTGCCTCCTTTATCTTCCTCAAGGCTCAACCAATTTCAAATTTGGCAAAACAAAAAAAAAATCTGGAATCGACATATATTGGCAGACTACCCCCATCCCATAAATAATGGACCCATCTGGTGCACCAAAAAATTTTAAAATTTCTGAAAAAAATAATAAATGTGTAATAGTATTTAGCATGATGAATGCAATGGCATATTTTTTATTCGAAATAAAAATCAAATTTAACATAAAAAAGATGACAATTCTAAACCATAGGATATAAATTCAAAACATTCACTGTTCGATCACAATAAATTTGATTTTGGTTTGGAATAAAAAAATTCCATCGGATTCATCATGAGAAACACTACACATTTATGATTTTTTAGAAATTTTTAGTTCATTGGTTGGATCACCAATCCCACATCAACTCATAATCTAAGGACAAATATGTGTAACATGGAAGACCTTGTCTCATCTTGAGAAAACTAATTCGTAATGAAAAATGCCAAGACTCACAAGGAAAAACAAGAAGATTCAATCATGGCTCTGCCAATTCCAAGGGCATTGAATTTGGTTTACAGTATGTACCTCCCTATCTCTACCTATCAGTTTCTTCGAGAATATTAGAGTTCCAACAGATTTAAAAAGATGAATGATCTCCTTGTTACCAATAACATTATTATCAATGCCCATCACCTTCACAATCTCATTAACTATTGATAACAACAATTCCAAGCATTACCTCCTCATAATGCACACCGAGGCACTGAGCCACCTACTATGAAAACAAATATATGATCAAATTGACAACAAAAGCAACAACCACCACAACCGCTGCAAACAACGTATTACATACTATAAACTATAAACATCACATCATTGAGGATTATCAACATGTTTTTCAGACAAATGAATTATGATATGGTAAGAAAATACAATTGCAAAGCATTATAGCAGTTCCTGGAACGTAAAATAACATTATAAAGCAAACCAATTATCTGTCATCGATGCATTGGAATCCTAGTTGAACACAATTCCAATATATGCCATTGAACAACAGAAACACACAAAAAAAACCCCTCAAGTTGCCAATGTACTATAAATTATACTCCAAAGACCTCACTCTTCATATAATCAATTTCTATAGAATAAAAAGAAATATTTTTTATAGATTAGTTTTTGGGGGTTGGGGGATTTGGAATCAAGATTTCATGGTCATGGGGTGGGAGGTTTGCCATTGAGGTAAGACTTAACGCCCATAAGATGAAATCATATGCCTTACAATTTATGACCAATAAAGACGCATGTATTCACTGACAGAAAGAAAGAGGGAAACCAAAGATCAACGAGCCATGAATATGCAAATACAAAAGTGCATGAAAACACATATTTTGACAGTTCCTTCTTAGAGATAAAATAGGGTCCAATAAATTATGGCATGCACATTTTCAGTTTTTCTCAATTATGTAAAGATGGATAAAGGATAGGGTAGAAGTAGGTTGGCAACCAGCGTAGTAAAACTCTATATAAATGAATCCGATTAGTTTTCTCTTATGAATTCATGTAGACAACATCAAAATGTTTAGGATAAGTGCTTTGGTAACAGAAGCCTAAAAGGAAAGGGATGCTTACCCATATTTGCAGCAGCATAGCATATCACCTACAAAATCTCAACAGATAATGAACAGAAAATATTGACATTCCTGAGGACAGGAGATGCCATCGCAGGACATCGATCCAATGTTGACTCACCAGAAAAATACAAAACTTCTGCACAAAGTCCAACCAGCTTTTGAAATATCAGAAACTTCAGCTTAGTATAACTAGCTGGGAATACGGTTTAAAATGGTAAATACTAACAAAAAAACTAGTACAAAATACATCTTACCTGTTTGGAGATTGTTACAGAAGTAACAGAACTCTTTAGATGCTTAATGACCTCAGCACACTTTACAGGCGATACAGAAGTAAAATCAATGCTTTCTGCAATATATCAAGTCAATATTACAAGATATGCAGCTATTAAATCAGTGGATAGAACGTGTCTCGTAGCATTTCTGGCAAAAATTGGAAGGCCAAGAGAAAAAGCTTCCAATGAAAAGACTGCAGCCAAAGGTCCACATGAAATCAAATGAAATTAACGCTATTGTAGAATACCATGTAGTTCTTTCAATAAAATAAAAAATCTAAACCAAAGGTTATGGAATTGAATTGATTGGCTAACAAGATAGTTGTCTCTGAGGAATATGTTATCCCATTCCGTTCAAAAGTTTAAAATCAAATGATGAAGGAACATTTGCAGTTAACTCATTATTTGTGATATGATCATTCAAATTAAACAGTTCTCCGAAGGGGGGGAAAAACTCCAAGTACACTTAGAAGGACAGAATTGAAGGAATAGAGAGGAATTAATTCTTTGGACAACTCATTCTGCCAACCGGGAAGATATGCATTTCCCCTTCCTAAGATTAGACATATGATTATTAACTCCAAGTACAACTCATTCTGTTTACCGGGAAGTTATGCATTTTCCCTGTGGTTAATCAATTCACCCTAAATTTTAAATTATCAGAAGTCAGAACAATGATCAGAAATACCAGAACCCAAAAGTGGCTTCTCTTTTCTCCCCATGAGACTGCAAAGGGAAGATCTTATATAAATCTATGGATAAAAAAATGAACCACCTTTTAAGAAATAATAGGAGGCATGGCATTACATTCACAAACACGACTCCCATTCCTCCAGAAAGTAAGATTAGCATGTAGATCTACAGAATGGCAGATGTGTTCAGGACCAATTGTCATCATGACTATGTATCTGATCATTCCTCCATTAGCAAGGAGTTCATTACCCACTCCGACATCTGTAATCTCTGATCACAGTTAAAAAAATATGCACAGAAATTCAGCAACAATGCAAAAAAATCCATCATATTTATTATCAACGGAAAAAACATAACAATGTGGAAACAGCAGGGTACCTCTCTCACTTCATATCCCACTTCCAATATTTGTTGGACCTATGAACCTCCCTTCCAAGGAAGAGAATCTGACTGCCTAACTTGTGCAAGACTGGCTAAATTTCTACTAGTGGCAGAGTACTTAAAAAAATCTCATAGAGGTTTACAGTGACAAATGCATGGTTTATCTATGGGAAATTGAATGGAATTGCTTCCGTGACGTTGAAAACAATGCAGGATAAAAATTGGCTGATGAGCAGCACTCATGGTGGCAAGTCATGAAATAGAAGAGGTGGTGATTGAAGTTGAGGCGGCGGTTTTGGCAGTTCAAATTGTCAAAAATGGTAAATAAACCCGCAGATCATTAAACCAGCGCTGATGGAGGGTAGCATTGCAACCAGACACAATTACACAGGGGAATCCCATAATCTTATTCATCCATAGAAAACTTGGATTGAACCTTACTTGGAAAAAGAAAATAAAAATATAAAGAACGTAATACCAACACTGATGTAAATCACATTTCATCAAGTCAATTATGAATTGGACAATCTGCATTTACAACATACGTAATTCATGCAGCTGAATCCGGTAAGATATATTAGATTGAACAAATTGACGCATTCAACAAAGAAATCATAATCCAGTTCTGGAGAAGGTGAATCACAAGTACGAACGCTCAACGTCTAAAATAATAGGAGTAAAAGTTCTAACAATAACCTGAGGTTTGGCTGAAGAGGCTCCACCCGTGTGGATCTCACTTGCTTTGGTATCCATCCTTCATCAATGAAGCCGCAAAACCTTTCTCCTCCATAAACCTCTTTAGCGTGCCCTAGGGTTCAAACGAAGTTCGAACCAACAGATTCACATTCATTCGTTGATCGGACTCAACGGCGGTGTATGTACATCGGAAATTGGTATCCTAAGCAGCGAGTTAGCGACAAAGGGGAAACATTGTTAGAATACTCGGAATTCCATAATAAAAATACACAACCGGCCATGTGCGATTCAAAGTAACAGGACATACTGGGTATTGACCAAAAAGAACAGCTCGCTTTCGTAAAGTAAGAAAAATTTTGAATTCCAACAGCTGTAAAAATTTGCCACCTAAATTCGCCGCCATTTTTATTTTCAGGCATTTCAAAACTCCTCCACATTAAATAACGCTATTCAAAACCCCTCTCTCTCAACGACTCCTCCACAATTCTCTTCCCGATTAGGATTCAAGCAGCTCAGGTCTATCTCTCTTTCCCAACTACTCATTTCGTTTAATCATCTTTGATTTTGAGCTTTTGGGTTTTTCTTTTCATTCTTGGCCTATATATTCTTTTTTCTTTCCTAGATTTCTTTGTCTTCTTTTGGATAATGCGGTCTTCTTCGTGAAATTTCTGAGAAAAAAGCTTCATAGACTTAAATTTCTGTTAAGAATTTGACAATTTTGTTTCATATACTAAAAAATTGATGAGATCTGCTTTCCTAGAAGTCTTTCTGTTGTGATTATCCTCATAATTTTAAAAGAATCGTGAATACTGACGCTTAAATCTCATGTTGCTCACATGGTATTAATTTTGCAAAAACAGTAGGTGAAGAAGGATGGCTGGAAAAGGCGGGAAAGGGCTTCTGGCGGCCAAGACCACCGCAGCTAACAAGGATAAGGACAAGGACAAGAAACGGCCGGTTTCAAGGTCATCCCGTGCTGGTATTCAGGTAATATATTTTATTTTACGGTTTTGCCCTTGTATATCACCGTCCTTGTCAATATTCTCCTTCTTCCTAGTTTGTCGTATATATTCAAACATGTACAAAGATTAACGTGAATATGTATTTTAGATGTGATGGCATAGGATGGATTTGTGTAGTTTATATGTTATAATGTAACAGCCCGCATTGTCTACTTTGAATCAGCCCATATTGACTTGCACAGCTTTGTTTTCATCGGCCTAGCACCACTTGAGCTGGATACTATATTTTATTCATTGGTATGCTTATCCTATACAACACAAAATGATAAAAGAGAACAAGTGTATGTGAATCTGCATAAAATGCGAGTAAATTATAATTAATTTAATGTTTGTAGAAATAGACACTACAAGTGCTTGATTGTATTGTTCTTTTGCAGTTCAGATAATCAATTATATGATAAGTGCTCACCTTTTCCTGATAGCAAAATGGCTTGTACTTATGTTTCAATCAATTAGACCTTTTGATGGATTTTAGGTTATAGAATTCGATAATTACCTGAACTTGGTATGTTTTTGTTTGTGGTTTAGTTGCCTATCAAAGATTATTACTCAACATGAATTGTATCAAAATAACGACACAAGGTGAATCAAACTATCCTTTATTTTATGCTTTACTTCTAATATGTTAGAAACCCATAATTTTGATATATCTTAGTGGAATGCATCAGTACTAGTTATACTCTGATGTCTGTCATTGTGTTTACATTTTGACACAAACATTGAAAAAGATCAACTTTAATGGACTTTCTTCTTCTTCTTCTTCTTTTTTAAAATTTTCCCTAGAGTTGATTCAGTATTTGTTGATCTAACCACTGTACTTTCTTGCATGGGAGTTCAGTTTCCGGTGGGTCGGATTCATCGGCATCTAAAGACTAGGACTCAAGCAAATGGAAGGGTTGGAGCTACTGCTGCTGTCTACTTGGCTTCAATCCTGGAGTACCTGACTGCAGAGGTGCTTGAGCTTGCTGGAAATGCAAGCAAGGACTTGAAGGTGAAGAGAATCACTCCAAGGCATCTACAGCTGGCCATTAGAGGAGATGAGGAGCTTGACACCCTCATCAAAGGAACTATTGCTGGAGGTGGTGTGATCCCTCACATTCACAAGTCCCTCATCAACAAAACCTCCAAAGATTAAGTTGTTAGTATCTAATATCCAGTAGTGTTTGTTGTGTGATACTAGTATATTTGTTAGGGCAGTGGTGGATTTGCTCAGCTTTTGCTAGAACATCTTGCGTAGGAAAATGTGATATGACTACTAGGATTTGTGATTATAGTTGGTTTCCATGTAGGTATGCTTCATGCTTGTTGGATAGTTATATGTTTTAGTTGCCTAGTATCTTAGCCTCTTTTCTGTTATGGTTGTAGAATTCTCCTTCTGCACTGCATCTTTGGAATCTAGAATTGGTTTTTATAAAGTTGACGTTGCTTGCATGTTTTGGATTTGGATCTGTTCATTTCCCATTATTTTAGCTTCTATGACACTGCCCCAGATAGTTTGAGAATGTAAAATCTCTTGTTTCGGATTCTAAAATATAATAGTTTTGTTTGGGGCTTTTTTAGAAGGGCAAGGGTGGAGTAATTGAATCCTGAACTTTAATGTAAAGGATGCAATCATTTAAGCCAATAAAACTGAGAGGGCTAAATACATAATTATGTATGGTTTGAAATTCTGCAACCATCTTTAATCAACGTTTAAACTATCATAGTTAATGTTACTGTATAAATTATCCATCAAACGGATCCTAAATTTCCTTAATAATGTTGAGCTACTTTTTTGATATGATATGATGAAGTCGAGAATTCAAGTGATCTATTAGTCTTGAGTCATGTCTCTGCAGGATGACGTGGCTCAACCAAAAAATTATTTAGCTCTCTAAACTTCAATTGTTCGATCTTCGATGATGTATAGATGAGGTGATAGCTCCGTATGTTGTCCCATGTCAACTCTTGATTTTAGGCTTAACATAATCAAACATCATCATAAAGTCTTGCTGCCATATAAATTGATTGATTGGCTATATCTCTTAAATTATATATATATAATGAAATATTTTAAAGAAATACCCAAGGACAAATAACTAAAAAAAGAGGAGCAAAATTCCATATTTTTAATTTCTTTCCAAGCGACAATTTCGCTTTTTGCAAGTCTAATGTACAAATTTTGTATGTGAAATTTGGTATACAAATCAATGAGTGAATACCCATTTTGGTCGTCGGCACAGTTTCTCAATTCGGTCACTCATTATTCAAATAGTGAGAAGTATTTAAACAATTGGTAATGGGTGATCGAGTTGTGAATTTTGGAAACTCGGTGACTCAGTTGAAACGAGTGCAATCTTTTGGTGAACAAAATAGGTATTTACTCATAAATCACAAGAATCATGATCTAATCCCTCAAAAAGTAAAAACAAATAAATAAATAAATTGTTCTAATTGGTACATTAAACATGATGTGATGCATTATATGTTGATAGACACAGGAATGGCCGAGCGGCACCACTTGCAGAGAGAGGGAGGGCTCTATGTGTCTCCATACTCAAATACAAACAAATAAAGCTGGAAAAAGCATCTTATACTGCATAAGAAGGCCAGTATTCTGCATTTGCTACACTCCAAAAAACAGGATCTTAAGCATTTAGCCTCCTCCCAGATGCTCTACATGCACTTTTTTGTTTTTACCACACACCCTATCTCTTAAATAGACACAGAGAACATTTCAAACCTCAATTTCCTTTTCCCTTCCCACAAAAGCATCTTCATGGAAGCCAAGCTATTTACACAGAGCAGGATCTCCTTCACAACTGGTAATCGCCGGAGATGCATTCGTAGGGATGAATACTCACCTGTTCTTGCAGTACTCACCAGGCCATCTGAAAATACAAGCCAAATAACCGATAAGTCCAGCGTAAAACAAGCAAATGACTCCGCAGGAAAAACCAGTGTCTACAATGATAACTGGTTCGATAAAATGGCCATAAACCATCTGTCCAAAAGCATACAAGCTGTAACAGGTTCCTTATCTTTAATTTGTTCAATTGGTAAGTGTTTTTTTTCCTTCATTTATATTTATAAGCGATGAAAGTATATTCAGGGATAAGAAACAACAAGACTGGTTTTGAGAGCTTGGTGGCGGCAGCAACTGCTACGTACAGGAACTTCAATCCAATCCAACAACATGAGCTCGTCATTCAAGCTCTTGGGCTGGCCTTTCCAAAACCAATCATGACCATGGCAAGTTTATTGTTAATTTTTCAGTTCTTGTTCTTGTGTTTCTTGTAATTGTTTCTCTCATCTTCGTTTTTCCCGCATAAAAGAACTAGAGCAAAGTAATCCATACTTACAGACAAACCAATGGGACCCATATTTCTTTCTATATGCAAGAGGACTTGATTCTTTTCTTGAATTTTTTAACATAATGAACAAGGAATAGGTTGTGAACTAAAACAAGGGAGACTGCAAGCCTTAATGAACAGCCATGCCAGCCAATATGTATAAGATAAAAGTAAACGACACCCGTGCACGAGACTTTCGCAGTAGGTAAGATTGAGGATATGCAAGCCGAACGCAGACCTTGCCCCCACATAATATATTGAGGGGTTGTTACCAAGTACTCAACCTATGCCCTTTGAGTTGCACCCCTATAACTCTACTATTAGGCCACACACAAAAACAATAATTGGAAAATTCCATTTCAAACCTGGCCGTAGGATCCTATTCTGCAACTTTCTTATCATACTCTCTTTCTGCAACATTGCAATTTCATGGGGTGCTTTAAAGTTTGTCCTTAATCTCTCTCTTAACTCTTTCTTTTTAATCTCTCGTGTTCACAATATTTGTTGCAGTTTGTGTGTTTTATTTAACAATTGAGTCCTGATTTATGATGATCAATAGCAGATAAGGACAATGCTACCCAAAGCCCAATTCACAAGGGAGTTTTTCGCTGCCTTCACGACTGTATTTTTTGCTTGGCTTGTTGGACCCTGTGAGGTAAGCAAACTTCCATAAAATATTTATGGACATAGAAAGAGGGCAGTATCCCTTAATTATTTAAGGGATAATACTTATTGTTCTTGATTGCTAGATGGTCAAGATCCTCCAACTCAGACGATGAAAATACAATTTCATAATAGCCAATCTAGAACCAAGAGGACAATGTGAAACTCAGGAAATGGTGGGGGTGTGTGTGTAGGCTAGAATCCCACCAAATATTTTTGCAGTAATTTCTACACATTTCCATACATTAATACATAGGCATGGATACATGCATAATTGCATATGCTGAGTACATACACAATATAGGCATGCATACTCATGCATTTATAACATGTTTTACTGAAGTTTCAAACGAAATCTAAAAGATTGAATTAATTTTATTATGCTAGGTGCGCGAATCAGAGCTCAATGGGGAAAAAGAAAAGAATGAAGTCTACATAAAAAAGTGCAGGTAACAGAACCCTTCAATTCTTTCTTAATTTTCAATCCAAAATGGGGTCAAATCTAGCCAACCTAAGACACATTATATACCTAAAAACAATGTGCACCAATGATTATGCCGCTTGCATACAATTCCTTTCTCATTGCTATCATGACTAATTATAGTCACTATAACCATAATCATTGTCAAAATCACTTTTGAATACTTCTCATTGCCCTTAGTATTCCTCCACATAACCCACAACTTTTTTCCTCCTAAAACTGCGCAGGTTTTTAGAAGAGAGCAATTGTGTTGGGATGTGCACTAACCTCTGCAAAATGCCTTCTCAGACCTTCATAAAAGACAACCTGGGAGTGTCACTCAACATGGTTCCCAGTAAGTACCTCCACTAAATAACTATTTATATAAGAATTATTGCAAATGCCTTTAGACAGCCTGCATCATAGTGGCTAGATTTTTTTTTTGGGTAAGTATCTTAGTGGCTAGAAGAAGGTGATCACGCAACTTCATCCTCTAGCACATATTTAGTGCAGTAAGGTTTGGGATGTATGCTTAAATTATCTAGGATTAGAAAACTCATACCTATTGTTAGACAAAATACTACTTTCTTAGTTTCTAGATAAACTATCTTAAACATTTTTGGATGGAACAACAATGCATATCACCATATTAAATACTGGCTTTGCCAGGAAGTATGATTTCTTATTCTGGAAAGGGTCTACATTGTGATTGAGCAACTTACTCATATTGGAAACAACGAATAACAGTTTCCTCATAAAGTAAATGGACTATAATCAGAATGATTAAAAATCAAGAAAATGGAAAAGATCTATACTTCAAAGAGTAATTATACCTGCAACATAAAGTGGAGGCCATGCTCATCATGTAAATGGGGGGCCCCATGCACAAACCACATTGCAAGTAGACTCATCTAATGTCAGAAGATAAATTCTAGCTTAAAGATTAAGACAACATCAAATGCACATTAATTATAATAACATGGCACAATGCCTGAAGTCCAGACCAAAATTAAACATATAAGATATCATGATTAGTGCCGTGTAGTCCACCATATTGCTGGTTGAAAATTGAAATACACCGACTTTCATCTTTAATCTTTTTCATACGACTAATTATTCTTATTTCGCCTACCTCATATGTAGTGTGAGCACAAGTATCTAAATTTCATTTGTTAAAGGCACTCAAATTAAATCTCTGTGGCATTTTCATGTGCCAATATTTAGTTGGTTAGCAAAGCCCCACGATATATAAATACTCCACCATCGATCAGTTTAGAGGCATTGTATGAAAGTTTGGAATAATTCCATCGATTGAATAACATTTGACCAACTATAGAGTACCTTCTGATTTGCAGATTTTGATGACATGAGTTGCAAAATGATATTTGGTCAGGATCCTCCATCACTGGCAGATGATCCAGCATTCACGCAGCCGTGCTATAAACAATGTAATGCTTTAACATACTCCTTTACCCTGAAACTTCATTCAATTAATTCCTTGTCAATTTCCTTCATAGCATGCCACTCAGTGCACTTTAAAACTCCATTTTATCTCATGCTGTCAAAGACACAATTCAGTAGGTGGCTCCAGAGAGCTTTTGAGTGCCAAGTGAGCAGTTGAAGTAAATTTGAATATGGGTTTTGAATTTTATCGTCAAACATAAACTGCTTGACATAATTGCAAATTGTTTATGTAGGTAAAGTAAAACAAAAGCACAGAACGCAGTGCCCTGGTTGATGTTTGAAGATGCAGAAAAAACTCAAAAAGGGATTATTGGATATCCTTCTATACGGACAATTAACCTATCAAATACTTCTTTCTTACTGTTTATAACCTAGTTGGCAAAACGACTATCTGCAAGTACAGCAAGATGCACACACTTTTGCAACAAACAAATTACTTCTTAGGTCAGGCATCGACAAAACCAATTTGGGTTAAATATCAAGTCCAGGATGATGCTAAACCATACAGAGGAAAGTTGTTTGAAGTGAACAGAAAGTAGATTTTGACGATACAAGGGTTACATTCCTATATGTGCAATGCATTTCAGCTGGAAGCATAATTATGTAATTTAACAAATCAAAATGGTATTTAAAATAAATTGTAACAATCTTTGAACAAAGAAAATTAGCTATGTTATGAGGAATAGAGGTCTTTTGAATGAAATTGTGCAGGGTTCAATGGGAGCAAGAGTGGACCTCTTGTCTCCCACTTTTACTTGCTCTCAAATGACCAACCCAACATTCTCCCACTGTCTATTATATCTTAATGAGATAGGGACCGAGTAATCTGACCCACTTTCAGCCATTAAAATGTTCAGCACAAATTGGATCCATTTCATAATAATACTTTGAAGGCTTTAGGGTGTTCAAAGTTCAAACAGAAAAAAAAGAGTGAGTGGAAGCACAAGAGGGCTAGAAAGTGGAATCTTTTCTTCATTAAAAGACATCGTTTGGATCTAAGCAGCAATGGAAAAGCAGAAAATAAGAAAGTAGCAAATTTAGTGGGGAAAAATACCAGAAACAACTGTTGTTTAATCTCTTGACAAAATTACAGAAATCCTTTGATTCGTTTCCATGGCTACACACTGAAACATCATATTTTGGTGAAATTCACATGCGTGGCAATCAATAAAAAACCCAGATGACTAGATTGCAAACGTTCAACACAAATTGAATGGTTGCTTCGCGAACCAACCTCAGAAAATTATCTACATCTTCTAATATACTGTTTCAACCCCTGAATTGCATCTAAGCTCTAAAAGCAGACTACCAAACACAAAATTACAGCACAAAAAAAAAAAAAAAGCAATACCCATCTAATCACGTGAAGAGAAACTAAAAATACCTTCCAATGCCTGGCCAGAACTTGAAGGCAATTTTTTTTCTCTAGGACTCTCTTGTTCTACGTATTTATTTGCTGTTATTTTTTTTCATCCGTAATGTTTGCATTTGCTGCATGCGAGTACGGGGTTCGGCCGAATTGGAACAATTCGGTGAATCAAGCCTAGTAAATATTGCTCGATCTTTGGGCCAAATTGGAACGGTTATGTACTTACGTTAATTTCAAGATCGGGCCCAATCTTTGAGTTTTGAACTTTTAAGGATTGGGCCGCTTAGCATGTTATGGGCCCGCTTATTCTTAATCCAAACGAAGTATACTTGTAAGGCCCATAACAATTCCCATTAATTTTATACCTGTTCGGCTAGTTGGATTGGATTGGGATTCTTCAGTGAGGTTTGTTATATGTTGAGAATTGAACAATCTGAAATTACATATGACCAAAAAAAGTTGGAAGATAAAGACAACTAAAGCCAGAATCTCGGATAAATAAAGAACAAAAAAACAAAGCTGGGTTTTGGGGATAAGGATCTCTCATATTCCATTCCTTTTCTTGTCATGGTCTCGTAATCCTTATTTTTTTTTAAAATTGTCAAAAACTATTGTATATAGAGATGTCTTCCTTTCTTCTTTTTTTTTCCCTAACCATAATGATATTATACAAATTTATCATTTAGATGTTCGATATGAGTCTAAATTAGAGCCGTCAAAGTCGCATATGAATAAGTTTCTCACTTAATGACAGGTTAAACCGTTAAATTGAGTCAAAGCTAATATGTGTCTATATAGATGTTGCTTTTAGTTATAATCGAACGTAGTATCTTATAAATGAATATAGTTTGGCTCAGAGAGAAATACAAAATCATACGTATTTAAAACAATTTTTAATGGACATTTTAAAAAGTAATGATATATACCAACTTCATAAATTAGGTCTCTTCAAGCCAAAGAGTTGGTGTAGTTACACTTACATACGCATCTTTATCATATTCTTAGATAAGTTTTGATTTCATGGAGCCAATCATTTTTTTTTTGAATTAATTTCGACTCTAAAGTTTCAAAATCGTAGTGTTATTTTTGAAACATTTAAAAAAAAATACTTGTAATGAAAGCGAAAATACCAAATTAAGAGAAATTTAACAAAAATTTGTAAGAGATAAAAAAAAATACAAAAACATATTATTATTCAATTATTTCTTGTGATCTCCTTCAAATTAGGTTGCTATGGGAGTGGTGTTAGGCTAGTAATAAGAGAAGAAGTGAGAGGATCAAACATGAATGGTCCAATATGATTCATAAAAGAAGTCATTGCGTGATAATAATACCCAACTTGAAACGGGTCTAAGTTTACTATCAATCGAGTTAAAAAGCATTTAGAGAAATTGTTTTCAGAAGAACAGACGAGTTAATTTGCTTGAAGATGTGGTCATAGACACTACACAACAAAGCTGCGTCCCTTTCGCTGGGTCTCAGGTCAGTAATTAACATTCTTTATTTCTCAATTATTCTCCTTTTGTATTTTGAATATCATCATCGTTAAATCTTCTTTTCATCAGGATTCTTTTGGGTCAGTTCAGTTTTGACATTTTTATTAAAAAAATTTGTTCAATTTGATTTGTGTTTAGTTTCTTGGTTGAAATCCATTTATGGGTATTAATGGAGGAGTGTTGAATCATGGATGAACTGATGTTTGAGTAACTTTAAGATGTTTGATTATTATTCAGCTGGTTTTGATTTCTTTTGTGACTGACCACCTGCTGTCAAGAAAGCTGGTTTTACGGGTTCTTCTGGGTCTGATTAAACTTTTGATGCTATTTGAAGCTTGGATTCTTTCCTCTTTATAATTGGACTTCCTACAATGGCATATGCTTATGGACTCCAGTTTTTTCATCTGGATATGGTGATAGATTTGTAATATCCATTGCTTGCCTCAACTCTGTAATTGTTGGGAATTTCTCTAAGTGGACCCTTGATATGATTTGATTTCTGCTAGACCAGTTGACAATTCAATTTCAATTTTGGAAACTTCTTTACCTTGGCATTTCGTGGTTTCATAGTCGTGGGTTCTTAGATCTGCTGTAGAAAAGTGGGATTCTCTGATCATTCTTAAAAATTACTAATTCCCATATGCTTTTTCAGGTTTAAGCTTAAGGGTAATAAAATCATGAAGTTGAAGGAGAGGAATAAAGTTGAGGTCTTAAGGCAAGAACGTGAGCCTTGTGGTTCCTGGCATCCGGGTATTATAGTTTTCGTGGATGGTGATGACTATGTTGTAAGGTATAGATTCCTCACAGACCAGAAAGGAACGCCGGTCATGGAGAAGGTGCAGGGGGTGGATGTTAGGCCACTGCCTCCACAAAAGATGGGGAAAAGATGGAAGGTTGGTGATGTGGTTGAGGTATTTGAAAAACAACGTTGGAGGGTTGGGAAGGTGATGAACATGTTGGCGAACGATAGATTTGTTGTGAGATTGCACGGATCCATTCATCTTAAAGAATTTCATGGATCTAATGTCAGACTTCGCCAGTTTTGGGAAAGTAATACATGGTCAGCTATTGGGAAGGTGAGGGCATCTAGTAATTTTTCACTTTCGGCATGCCGTTTATGATTGTCTGCATTGCATTACATTTCCATATAATCGATCTGATATCAAATTATCAGTTCTTACAAAAATAAAAAAAATCGAAGTTTGCCCGTAGTGAAAGGGGATTAAGATTCTGTGAGATTTTCTTCTTTTTTCTTGGCGGTGATTTGTTGATAGATGATAACTTGAGAAATTCCATGTTCTTGTGTGTTTGGTAATCTTCACAGGGTTTCGTAATTATGATATTTTGTTTTGTCAAAGAATGATAGTTATCATTGACTGAACTATCTTTTTTTCTTATAATATTTTGTATATATTTCTTGGCAAACTTATGATGATCTGTACGCCACTTTTTGTTTGAATACAATCGCAGCATCTCTTTGTATGATGCCGGTCCTTTTCCACTGCGAGTCTGAGTCATATGGTGGCCAGATTTCTTCTCTTCTCTCAGCACTTGTGTAGTCAAGTAAATACTATGTTTCAATTCCCTGTTCCAATGTTAAATTGTGTTTTCTCTATATATTTTTAAAAGGAGTATACACGTCGTCTCCGTGCCATTTGGTCAGACCATCTTAGATGTAAGACTAATGTATTCAGCAAATGCGGTTGCAGGTCGCTCAAAACAAAGAATTTGCAAATGGACGTACAGGGAAAAATCGTAAAGGTGAATATCCATGGTCAGGAAAGAAAGTCTTAATGGGAGACATGAAGGATGCCTGTGTCCGTCTCAAAATACATGATCCAGTAAGAAAAACAAAGAGAAGTCTTGAGCCATCTTCCGGGGACCTGCTTGTTGGAAAAAGAAGCAAGAAAAGAAAATCAAAGCAATATACCGGAGAGTGTGATTGTCCTCTATTTGACATGGTTGATAATATTCCTTCTCAGACTGCAGGAGTCGAAGAGAATTTCAATAAGGGGTTGATTGCTATGGATACTACAATGGGTAAAGCAACGACCAACAGGTTACATGCTTCATCTTGGCCTCATCGATCTATGGATAATGATGGTGAATGTTCTATTGCTAGTTGTAGTTCTAATGATTTTGATGGCCGTAATAATAGTTCTGATAAATTATGGAGTAATGGATGTGAAAATTCCGATGCTGAATCATCATTTCCATCTCTGGCCAGCAAGAAACAAGCATCCTTGTTAATTGCAGAAGAACTGGAATTTGACATTCATAAATTAGAGCTTTGTGCTTACAAGTCAACAATGCATGCTTTATACGCTTCTGGTCCTTTGAGCTGGGAGCAAGAGTCTCTTCTTACGAATCTTCGCCTCTCTCTTCACATTTCAGATGAGGAACATCTGCTCCAAGTGAGACTTCTCTTGTCCGCTCAAGCTCTGTAGATTATAGTGTTATTTTCTTTACCCCTCCACTTGCCTGCTTGTACTTGTGATTTGTAGGCTGACCTATAACAAAAACGGAACGGGTGTGGCTCTTCCTGCTTGTTTTCATACAACTTCATGGAAGCTTTGACAGCCATCCTTAAACATTGAAGTGTACATAGATGTGAATCTTTCTTTCTTTCTTTTGTGGGAAAGAATTGAACTTTGGTCTTTATATATTCTCTAGATGAATTTGTTAATCACTCATCAGATTTTGTAAGTATAAACCACCTTGTTCTGCTTGCTTTGGTTAAGTCTCTTGCTTGAAACTGATGTTCTCAGCATACTGATATTGAAAATCTTTCTACATTGCTCTGTTGTATTTGCATCACCTATCGGAGTTAAGACTGACAGTTCCATGGATTCGAACTCTGAACATTCACCTTAAGCCTTTATTGACTCATTTTAGGCGTTGAGACGGATATCCATGGAGGATTTTCTTAAGTATGAGTGCTGGAGAATCCATGGCACCTTCTTAGCTACACCTCTCTCTTATTTGTGTTCCCCTCTACCCGACGTTGGACAGGTTTTTAAAACCTTTATTCATTCTGGAAACAGAATTCATAATCGTCTATGGTTTTGCATGACGGAAACAGAAATCATACAACAAATTAACCAAAAGGAAGGAAGAGTTGGATATTCTAAATGAACAGAAAAGGTAAAAGTAGATGAAGCCAATCTGCCTTGCTTGGCTTGGGGATGCAAGTGTTATCTTTTCAGAAGCTCAGGATCTAAGTAGCAAATGTATTCAATTAAACAAATCTCATCAAGAACGATCGCGGATTGTACGATCCTTGCAATTAACCTAAAAGCAATGGTATTATATGCAATGTAGGAATCAATTGAGTTGGCACCAATGAAGTCTAACACGCTAATTCATCCCCTGCATAAATGTATTTTTGAAGCCTAAAGCAGCAACAAATCTCACCACAATTTTAGAGAATCAAGCATCTGCATCCTTGTAAATCCTGAGGTCCTTCAAACCATCGATCCCATTCTTGGTTCACAGGGCCATTTGTTCTGTAATAGAATATGTCAATCACTGAGCATTAGAGATAGAAAGCTGCATTGCAACAGCAGAAGTGTCATTGAGAACATTTCACTTACAAAGGAACTAGAGGATCGGGTATAGTCTCGATCCTGCGAAGCAACCTGACACACCAAAAAGAATAAAGTTTAGTCCTATTTATTCATTTTATCTGATAAGATATGCTAGACACACTTCAACCATCATTTTTCCAAAATTTGTTGCAAAGAAATGACATGAATCTCAGTGACTGGTTGCTGAATGAGCAAGCCAACGGTATCCCAATTTTCCACATCAATTTCCAGAGCTTGTTAGGCAAGAAAAACTTCAGGCAATTGCTTTTATGCTTTAGGTCTTAGCTTACTCACTCCTCACACATGGTTGATACATTGTCTATTCCCTGAAGCTCCCCCAATCCGTCCTGGAGATTCATGATAACATTACATTAATAAAAAAAAAGTAGGAAATGCGTAACCAAATCTCAATTAAGTGTATGCCAACAGAATAGTGATTTCATGCAGCAGTTATGTATATCAAAGTAGATGATAGCAGTGAAATATTATTATTGGCATGAATTATAAATTGTATCCAATATCTATGAATCTCCAGTGAACTGAAGCTAAATGCTGGATAACATTGAAAATTGAAAAAACATAGGAAAACAAAATGGGCGTTACTTTACTTCCACGTTCTTTCCAACTTCGAAAGATCTTTAGAAGCATATGCATGTGAATGTAGGTGTAAGCAAGTCTCAACCACTCTGGTCCAAGCTCATCCTGATGGGATATAGCTAGACTTTTGAATCTGACCGTAAACTAGTCAAAACCACTAACAGTGAAATTACGGACTTCATTCTGATCGACTAGTTAGACTTATAATCCCACATAGCCATGCAGTTTATAAGAAAAGTCCAAGCTTCTCTCAATCAAATAATTTTCTAGGCTCAAGTACCTTAACGTGAGGCCTCCCAGAGAAACAAAGTTGCGTGGACCTGCTTATCCCTTGTTCCAACTTAAAGGAATATCCATCACATCTACATATTTTTCTTAATTGTTTGAAGTGTCTGCATCTAAGCAAAAGTCAATGGAGTACTTAATCATAGATGGTTGTCACTGTCGAAGAGGTTGGTAGTGATTCACCAGAATAGTGACTGTAACATCTGAATTGAAGAAGGTGTGCATAGTATAGAGGTGGAAGTGCTCTAGCCACAGATCTGGCTAGCTATTTCAGGATGAAAGTCGTACAAAATCTCTGGATTATTCTCAATGTCAGTCCAAGGATTCAATATTATTAACTTGGTACGACATAGTTGAAGAGTCAGTGGTCATCAGTACACTATGACACAAAAACTAAACGTCCAAGAAGCCAAATTAACAAGAAAGAAAGAAAGAAAGAAAGGTCAAGATATTTCTAATGCCTTCCCTAATGGACTAATAATTCAAGTGGAAAATCATCTCTCGGTCTCTCCATTTCTCACAACTGTCAAAAAAAATTTAAAATTCAACAATTTCTTTGCAATATCTTCCCCGAGTCAATGAAAGTAAGAAGAAAAACTGTTTGTTACGAACGAGGAAGTTAAGAAATCCTTCTTCAGGAGCCGCCGCGTGAGTGTTATTGGTCACAAATTTAAACTGGATGCCAATAAGGAACTCATCAAAATAGGTTGAATCTCATTGACATGGTAAGGAAGAAGGGGGGACATGCTCAAATTAGTATATCAAATATTATTCACAATCTTCACATTGACCCTCAATTAAATTTCCATCAATTTAAACCCGCAACAAATTTTCTCAGATTTCTTCAGTAAATGCGATCCCAGTATATTGCAATTCCAGCACAAGCTTGACATTCACAGCAGAAAACAAGGTGGTACTGATTCAGCAATAATGTAAGATCTGGATACAATCATAAAAGCCCAATCTAAAACTATATTTCAAGAATTTAGAAGGGATAAACTAGGCAACTCAAAGAAATAGACATCAAAATCATACTCTTACTAAAGCACTTTGAAATGCAAGAATCATAGCATCTCAACTAAGCTAGAACGAGCGTAAAGAGAAAGAAATTTTGAAGTGTAAATAAGAAGAAGAATAACGCAGCGAACCTCTAAAAACTTAATTTCTTGCTCGACGCGGTTGAGTTCTGCGAGAATACGATGCTTGCCTCTGGTATCAGCTCCTCCTCGTCCAGCAACCACCTGTTCATCCACCGACGACGACGTTTCAGACTCCATCGCTGGATCTCACTACTTCTACATATTTACATGAGAGCTCCGCAACAACAAAAGTAGCAGATTATATTCTCAGGTTCTCAGCTTCCAAGTTTCTTCAACTAATTGAAGCAGCAGCATCCACAAAACCACGGATCTGATATTGCTAGAGAGAGAGAGACCGTACAGCCTTTTGGTTGCTCTTTTTTTCTTGGCGGAAAATCGAATGACTTTTCCACTCTCCTGATCTCCTCCAACCTTTCCACAAATCCTCCCTGATTTTCCAGGAAAAGAATAAGAAAAAAATCCTTTTTGTTGTTTTCAAATAATTCCCTCCGTCTTGTAAAGTGGGCCGCCTCGTTCGTTAAGTTTTCGGGCCGGCCCGCAAAACTCATTACCCCAGGCCTGAATCTCTAGGGTCTGGCCTAGCGGGTGAGATCAGATGTGGCTAAGCATGATTCCAAAATATGTTATTTGTATAAATTATTCATAATTTCATTTATTAGTTAACACATTTCTTACGATGCAGCTCTTATTACAGTAGTCCAGTGTCAAAGTCAAGCCAAAAGCTCAATAATCTCCTATAAATAAAAAGGGAAGACCGACTGAATTCACAACAGAACCCAAATCAAGCCATTTCAACTTCACTTTTCGAGGCCATGTGAGAGAACTCTTCAACACCATAAGTCGAAGTGTGCTTCGACTCGAACTTCTCTCCATCACCCCACAGAGCATAAGCTTCCTCTCCATGAATCGCATCATCTCCAGTTTGCAATTCATCGTCACTCAATCGCAGCGGAACAACAAACCTGATCAACAAACAGATAAGGCTGGTCGTGATAACATTGACAACGACGATAAACATAATCCCCATCAATTGAATGCCCATTTGTTTGAATCCAGCGCCGATATGACCACTCTGGAGGCCGTAGCCGAGGCCGATGTAGTGCTCCCAATCGTCGACCGAGTAGAAGATGCGGTTGAGCTTGGGCTCGGCAAAGAAGCCGGCGAGGATGCCACCTAAAGATCCGGCCACTGCGTGGGTGTGGAAGACGGCCATGGTGTCATCGATTTGCTTGAGTATCCAGAGCTTCTTATGGAGGACCATCATTGTGTACCATGGGATACTGCCTGACATCATTCCCATTATAATGGCTGCCCATCCTTGCACAACACCTGTTCGACAAAAGTCCTCGGAGTCAGTTAAAGGTGTATATTTCCATTTGCTCACAAGCAGATAGATTGAATTATTACCTGCTGCAGGTGTAATACAAACTAAGCCAGTGATCATGCCCTGTGTGGCACCAATTACAGAGGGTTTTCCAAAGAAGAGAATGTCAAGGAGCAGCCAAGTGAGCAGACTGGTGGCAGTGCACACGTGGGTGTTAAGGACGGCCAGAGATGCGTCTGTGTTGACTGAATAGGGACCACCGCCGTTGAATCCACTCCATCCCATCCACAGTAAGCCCGCTCCTGCCAGCATCAGCAGGATATTGTTTGGTGGGAACCTCTCTCTGTCCTTGTTTGCCCTTGGTCCCACCTATATTTTTCATTTTGCCGCTTAGAGCACATGCAATGGTTTAGCATTGTTTGGGATAACAAAACATCTTGGGACATGTGCATATGTGATGTGACAAGGAATGAAAATGTTTTCTCTACAATGGTTTAGGTCTTAATGACTTCACTTGTGCCCATTTCTTGAAGTATTCAATGCATGTGGGCCAGGTTTGCTCTAAACGTAAGCCAGTATGGGAGCAATCCAAACACCATTCTCTCATGCTTAGCCCATCAAATTTGAGCTAAGAAAAATATATTGTTAGAGCACATGCAATGGTTTAGCATTGTTTGGGACAAGCAAATGAGCCATTGGTTGAGTGGTAATGACTTTGCATGTCCCTGACTGAGGTCATGGGTTCTAGTCTCACCTCCTCCGAATATTTACAAGGAGGTGTGTGGGCTTCGTCTGCCCCTACGTGGGCTAGATAGTCTGCCCCTGCGTGGGCTTGATTTGTGCCTCCTGCGTGGGGCCTGTTGACACCTGTACTTTCAGAAGCTTGATCTGGTGGTGTGTCGTATATTGTGTTTGTACTTGTACTCAAAAAAAAAAAAAAAAAAGCATTGTTTGGGACAACAAAACACCTTGGGACATGTGTATATGTGACGTGGCAAGGAATGAAAATGTTTTCTCTACAATGGTTTAGGTCTAATGGCTTCACTTGTGCCCATTTCTTGAAGCATTCAATGCATGTGGGCCAGATTTGCTCTAAAAGCAAGCTAGCATGAGAGCAATCCAAACACCATTCTCCCATGTTTGGCCCATCAAATTTGAGCCAAGAAAAATATATTGTTGTAGTGCAAATTGAGTCCATGGCCCAACAAATTGCTAATCTTTAGGATCCATGGGCCAATAAAACATGCCCATTGCATGTGCTCTTATAGTGCAAATTGAGTCCATGGCCCAACAAATTGCTAATCTCTAAGATTCATGTGCCAATAAAACATGTCCATTGCATGTGCTCTAAGAAGACCGTAGAAATCGATTGATTGTCAAACTCATCAATTCATCAGTTATTTTCAAAAAAACTATCGATAATCGAACAAAATAACTGCCAACAAAAGATTGATTGATAGGTTAAATTAGAAATCTATCGTTTGGGGAAGGAAAGGAAAAAAGTTATATTTAACAATTTATTGCGCAAAAATATATTTATTTGAGAATACCAAACGCAGCCTTGAACACCAAATAATCAAATGGTTAAGATAATTACCCAAAAAGCCGCAGTGAACCCAGCCACACCAGAAGACAAGTGAATCACAAACCCACCCGCGTAGTCGATAATACCCTTCTTAAACAACCACCCTCCCGGACACCATATACTGTAAGCTCCAATCGTATAGGAGAAGGTCAACCAAAGTGGCACAAACAACATCCACGCATGAAAATTCATCCTCCCAAGCAAAGCCCCAGCAATCAAAATCAACGTTATCGCCGCGAACACGAACTGGAAGTAAACGACCGTCGCGTTCGGTAAATACCCAGCATAAGCCCGCTGCAGCAGAAACTTCTGGTCCAGCGACGCTTCGGGTCGCCCGAGTATTGGTATGAAGTGTTTACCGAATGACATATTGTAGCCCCACCCGACCCAGCAAACAAGCACGGCCGCAAAAGCGTATAGGGCCATGAAGGATGAGTTCACGGCCCATTTCTTCTTAACGATGCTCCCGTACAAAATAACCAGGCCCGGTACGCTCTGGAGGCCCACCAGAGTCGCTGCTGTTAGCTGCCACGCGTTGTCGCCTTTGTTCAGCCATTCTGGGCTCGCCGCGTCAGGTGCTAAATTAGCCGGCAGCGACATTTTGGTTTATGAAGTAAGGATGGATTAGACGAATTGAAATCATGGTGGTTCATGATTGTGGGTGTATATATAGGCGGAGATAGCGTGCGGAGTGGCTTCCGAAGCCGCTCGCTGTGAATTGCCTGGGCTTCTACTGGTTTCAGTACTACAGCTTTTGTTCTGTAGCCGGCTTGGTCAGTGAAGTTACTATAATGCCCTCTGGTATTTTTGTCTTTCAGTCATATTAAGGGGTTATTATGTCATTGCGTTCTTGTCATTTCTTGATACGGCGAAGAAAACAACGGTTACTAGACATGACAATGGAATTTCCGCCGAAAATATTGTTCTTGTTGTTCTGGCTTTTGATTGGTAGTTTGACAGACAAGTAAATCATTTAATTGTTAAATTATGCTCTATAGTTGTCTATGTATTTTACAAGAACTATGGAAGCAACGTTTATGATCGATTGCCAACTTCTTCATTGGTGGAATATAATTATTATAATGAAATAGGAATCCCATTGCATCTTGGCAATAGCCCTTATTGTTTCAACTTTTTGAGTTTTGTGTTGGGAAATTATTCGCATTTTAAATAATGACAATCCCGTTACTACAATGCAAGATCAACCATCTAAATTTAGTATCAAAAGGCTTTAGGAAATGTAACTATTAGCATAATACAACACACATAGAGTAATTGAAAATGACATCGAGCAAAGTCTTATAAAACATCGAGCCAGCTTAGCTGGTCACAATTTGGATACTCACCATCCCAAAATTAAAGAATGGTATAATTTGAAGAAGAATTTGAGAAATAAAAGGAGGAGGTGAGAGAAGTTTGGCTCAAATCCACTTTAGGTATTGTCCATGCTTTGGACCTACGGGCCACGTGATTTTGTATTTCAAAAGACATCTTAAGTGTTTGATATTAGGTTCTTACTTATAAACCACATCGTTGATTTATCCAAACTAATGTGGGTTTTTTTTTTACAAGTCTTAACAAAAGAGTTATGGGTTCGAGTGGAAGAGACGAGGTTATTTCCTGAAATAAAAACCCGGGGAGAGTTAAAAGCGCAAAATATTTTAACTAGATTGAAATGAGAAGGTAGGAAAATTTGATTTCTGCCTCCATAATAGTTTAGATTCCTTATGAAAAAGAATATTCAATCAGGTAATTTAGTTAAGTCTTAATGACGTTTGATTTAGGTTTTAGGTATCTTTACTTCGATGGAAAACAACCGAAAATCACATAATATATGTTGTTGTATGAAGATTATGCTTTAAGCCCTATAGGATTAAGCCCAAACAGATGATTTGGTTGGGCCTTGGAAACCCAGCTAAGCCTAGATGGTGGGCCACTTGCCAGCAATCGGTAACAGGCTTCTGGCCATAGTATGGGCCCGTAGAAACATGAGAAGGCCCAACCACCATCGTGTGCTGAGCTGTAGAACATGGCGAAGTGAGTGTGTGTTCGTAATTTATGTTCGTATCAATCTGTGTCTTCCGCCATGAAGATTTGTACCTAAAAAACACCGAGTCCTCAAAAAAAGGGAGATTTGTACCTAAAAAAAGTCCTCCGCAACGAAGGGTCCAACAATCTTCAAAAGGAACAGAGGTCTCCAGAGACAAGAACCAAAAGCTTACAAAAACGAAGTGTCTAAAAACAAGTTATTCAGTCAGCAGAAATGCAAAAGAAGTAATATATCAGGCCAAGCTAAGCAGCTTACAGACAGGGACATCAAGGCAAATGGATTGCATAAAGATGTGCGAGTAAATATAATCTGAGTGAGTCATGGAAAACTCGGCATGCTTTTTTCCTCAAAATGAGCGACAGCCACAAGGAAGCTACCCAGTTCCAACATCGGGAGAGATGTCTCCATAGGAGACTAAACCTCGCTTTCCAGATGGTGAGCTCGATCTTGATGTGCTGTAGGATGCAGAAGCTGCCTTACCACTACGCTTTGGTGGTACGGAGTCAGGGGATCTAGATCGTGAGGACCCACGGCTTCTGGACCTATCTTTGTTTTCTGAACGAGGATCATCTACTCTGAGACCAAGACGAGATTTTAATGCATCACTAACAGCAGGTCGCTTATCCCCAGGACTACGACTACGTATTGGACTATGGCTCCGACTGCGGTCCCTGTAGCGGCCATGATAACCCCGAGGAGTGCGAGAAATGCTCCTACTTCGACGAGTCCTGCTCCGATATCTAAAAGACAAGAAATGATGGGGTAAATTAATATATATGCATATATTAAAAGTCGCTGCTATGATCACATAAACATATTCTAGTAAAATTTATAACGAAAAGTATAGATCAGGAAATGATGGGGTAAATTAATATATATGCATATTAGAGGAGGACCTGGAAGGGCTACGTCCCCTCAGTGGGCTTCTAAAGCGTCTACGTGGTGAGCGCTCAGAGTAACTTCTATAGCTTGAATACCTTCAAAAAAACCGAAGAAAAACAAGTTTAACTTGTTGGTAATGGAAGTCTATCCAACTACAGTGACGTGATACCAATATTGTCTTGAGTGAAGACGTGACACCAATAATACCTATCATGGTTTCTTTCATTCACAATTCTTCCACCGTAATGATACGCCCTGCGAGGTGAATGCTCAGGAGAAGGGGTGCGATACTTGCGTGCAAAGGAATATTGTTCAGTGAAGCCACGTCCCTTTCTAATGCGCTTCGCAGCACCACTAGGAGAAGGGCTTCGTGACACTCTCTGTCCATGGTTATCTGGGGCTTTGCGGGGAGGACTACTCAATGTGCTCTTAGAAGAATTTCCCCCATTGATCCTGGCAGGCTTCCTCGGAGGACTTCTACTTTCACTTCTGATTACTGGACTTCTGTCAGTTCTTTCAGATCTCAATCTTAAACTATTCCTGTTGTCGCCTGCCCTTCTCTTGGGGCTTGGAGTCACACTTCTGCTTCAAAGCCATTAGAATCTCCTCAGTGCAATAACATAACTTTTTTAAGTACACATATCAAAGTTTAAAAAAAAATAAATCCTGATTTATACTCGAGGAGTGA
This sequence comes from Tripterygium wilfordii, assembly GCF_013401445.1. Taxonomy (NCBI): domain Eukaryota; kingdom Viridiplantae; phylum Streptophyta; class Magnoliopsida; order Celastrales; family Celastraceae; genus Tripterygium; species Tripterygium wilfordii. Next base: position 518,214 of record NC_052243.1, on the reverse strand, counting down.
AAACCTGGATTTTCCTGGTATATCTGAGTAGGAATGCCGATTATCAGCTGATTCATATTTAGATTCCATGCGACGACCATTGCCTAGACGCTCATGTTCTTTTGGAGACAATTCACCTTCTTCATGTGATCTGTTGTGCTCAACAATCTTGAGCTCATGATGACTCAGTCGTCCTGTATCAGATTCTTTTTCCAAAAGACGGGTTGGAGATTTTCTCCCTGCATTTGTAACATCACAACCAGTCAAGAACATAGACACAACAGCGATGCCACTAAGAAATATCAATGAAAATATTGGACACTGCTGTCTCAGCCTAATGTACAAAACAAGGACAAAATAGAAAATGTAAAAGGATATAAGAAACCATGATATAACACAGGATGGGTTACCAATATTCCTCCGCGGTGACTTAATTTTGGCATGACTTGAGCCGTTGGTTTTACGAGCAGATTCACGAGGATTAGATTTGTCATCATCAGAGGTGCTGCTAGAGCTCTCAGATTCTGTGTCACTTGAAGTCTCTGAGATCCTGAAAGCAAAAAATAAAGCAAATTTTAATCATACAGTCACTGGGAGAAAGGACATCACCAACAATCCATCAAACTGTATACAACTAGACCATTTGGACTTGTGCTTTGATCGCTTTCCACGTCCGCCTCTCTTCCTACTCCTTCTCCCATCCTTTCTTTTGCTCTTGTGTTTTCGCACTGACCTTCTCTTCCTATGTCTCCCATCATTGGATGAATCATCTGTGGAGGAATCTGTATCTGAATCTGAATCTGATTCTGAAGTAAAAGAATCTGAGCTGTATGAATCAGAGGAGGAATATCTTCGTTTCCTTTTCTTTCTTTTGTCCTTCATGGATTTTTTGAGTCTTCCTTTGATTTGTCCATCAGAACTATCGTCAGAAGCAGGAAGCTTTCCCAATTTCTTCTTCTTCCCTGTCCATATTACATAGAATGAGAATCAAGGCATCACCCGCTTAATTATATTATCAGTTGCACTGTGAACTTGTAGCATCTACATCTAAGATCCATTGGATTACCTGTAGCTTTCTCGACTGGAACCTGCATTTTACTTTCAGAGGTTTCACCACAATCTACAATTTTTACAGGCCGTGTAGGCTTCCCATCACCTGTTCCCACCTGTTCAATTTTCTTCAGAACATCCACTCCCTTCACAAACTTTCCAAAAACCACATGCTTTCTGAAAAAAAAAATTGATTTAAGTGGGAAGTCAACCACAAATATTTATGCGCTATTCAAATACAATAAAATTTTATAAGATAATGGCTAATAGCAATTGGCAGGGGAATGTGATAGGGCACTAATGAGTCAACAACTTAATGAAAAATCATAAGGTCGAGTACCCATCAAGATGAGGCTGGTGATTGAAGGTGATAAAGAACTGGGAACCATTGGTGTTTGGACCACCATTTGCCATAGAAAGAACACCAGGTCCATCATGCTTCAATATAAAATTCTCATCTGCAATGGGAACTCAAACTATTACGACTATTCATGAAAAATGTCAGGTGTGCATCATCAATGGAGAATCTACCTGTAAATTTCCCTCCATAAACACTTTCTCCACCAGTGCCTGCAAACAGATTAAAGATCTATCCTCACATTTCTGAACATGAATGGAGGTTGAACAGGGAATCCATGTGTTAGTCGAAGAAGGGTTATGGAGCGGAAGGAGCATACCATTTCCTTTTGAAAAGTCACCACCCTGTTGGACAAGGGAAAAAATGAACAATTTGTGAATGACAAGATAGATATTTGGGAAAAGATTAAAAGAAAAAACAAATTTTATCCCTGACGATTTGCGAATAATTAAGCCATCTATAGTCTTAACCAAGCCCATTTCTATATGAGGTATTCCAAAAGGCCGGTCCACATGCCACCCAACCCACAAAGCATATGAACTCAAAGCATATGAACTCGGCATGCAGATAACAGACTTTTTTTTTCTTCTTTTGAATGAAAGAACAGACCTAATGTTTCACCAGGAAAGACATGATAACTTTGAAGCTATAGAACCATGCAAAAAGCGTATCAAAAATAGTATCCTCCCGCAGTGATTAGACAAGGGCACAGAAAATGAAACACGCAAGTGGCATCTTTTGTTGATGTACTACTGAAAGTAGGGGAACATGTCGACTTCAAAATTCTAATGATAAGCAAAACCCATATTTGAAAGAAAATACATACCTGGGCCATGAATCCTTTAATTATTCGGTGGAAAAACGTTCCTTTGTAGTGCAGAGGTTTCCCAGTAGATTTTCCAATGCCCATCTCACCTACAACAGACCAAGGGAAAATATTGTTCACAATTATGGTCATCCATAATTATTTGATTAAAATTGAGAAATAATGCGCAAAAAAGAAACATTCTCTGCCCCCACTTAGTCAAACTTAGTCCCTTCTGATAGTGAAACACTAGACTAGATTTTGCATATTTGTGGCAGTTTCATGATGGTCAGGAAGAACTAAGTAATAGCACGCTCAGTGTATTTCAGGGCAGATAACTTGTTCTCTTACAGAAATAAGCTTTATAATGTTGTACTTATCTTTTTCTTGATTCTTTTGGGTATCACTGCATCCACTTCAATTTATTACTATCTGTTAACCTGTTTGATGGTTTCTCAGCTTTCCTATTGGTTGTGATCTCTTCGTTTGTCACTATAAGTTCTCCAATACCATCTAGAACTAATTTAACCTAGGACCATTTCCACTCAAGGAAAATGTTTGATTCACACAAGAGAAGTACAATAGGCTTCAGAGAAAATATTCTGTAGAAGACTAACATAAGCATAAAATATGCAAGGAACACAATAAGCATACAATATGCATATTACCCAGGGGCAAGGGTTGATACCTAATCATAACAACATTGACAAATTCAATAATACCTGTACAGAGCGCCCGAAAGTTTTCCGATGTTTTGGGAACAATATCTGCAAAAAGCTGTCAATTTAAAAGGAAAAATATAGTTATACGACTCTCAAAAGTAAAATGTCCCCCTTGAAGTTCCTTCACCAAAAAAGGGCAAGGAAATTTCAGTGAAAAGTTGAAACAAATATTTAAGGCCATCAATATTTGTATTACCTCAATGACAACTCTTTCCACAGGATCTCCATCAATTGATAAATCCAAAAATACAAGAGGGTTCTTCTTATTCTTGCTCATTTTTTCCTCTATCTGGAATGCCAATAATTATACCTTGAGATCAGCAACAAAATTGGTGAGCCACGTGACTAAAATACGTCGAATTACAACTTCATGCATTTCAGGATGTCGGTTACAAATGCAGAGTCAAAGTTGCCAGATATTTCTGATGCATCTTTAGAACAAGAAGGTTAATTAATCGTCTATGTGTAACCTCAAACATAGAAACTCCGGACTTGATTCCCTGGTAAACTTATATCCTCATAATCTACTTACTGATTAAAATTGCATGAAAAATAGGACTCAATCTCAGTATTATAATATTATCATAACAAGTTCAGAAGGATTTTCCAGATGACTACTTTTTAGTAGAACCAAACATATATCTAAATTTCATTTTTTCACGCATACTCTGCTTCGATTTCTTAAGTACTTTTCTTTAATCCATGAGGAAAAAAAAACGCAGTTCAAAGTTACATGAGTATGCGACCCCTCCCACAAGACCCTTGATTAGCAATCTAAAGCCTTGCAAATCAACACAATTTTCTCATCTACACCATCCCTACAAGACGTGCATAGCATAAAGCTTGGAAAAATAAGATCTTCATCAATTGCTTTTGTGTATTGCAGCACAACCCACAAACCCTAATTCTCTTTTACACTACATGCCAATGCACATCAGCAAGAAATTCAATTTCATTGTAACACGCACGACCCAAAAATCGCAACAACAAATAACGAACCGCATAGATTAAAGAATTGAACAATAAGATCAAGAAGTTTGAGCATCTCATACTTACCAGAGCTTCAGAATTAGCTCGACTGGAAGTAACTCTCAGACTACAACTCGGAAACACCAGAACGAGCAGCGAAATTCATCAGTACAGAAGCTGAGGGGGCGCTCGCTGCGTTAGCTTTGCTAATAGAAACTTTACCTAGAGTAGGATTTTCGTTTTATTGAAGTTTTCCTTTTTTTTTCTTTGGCTTGGAAGAATCACCTGCGTTGCGAACATGTTATTTTGGCATGGCCCTTTGTTGAGAAGCTAATCTCAACCGGACATCATCATTGACCTTTCACGAACAGAGTCAAAATTGCACACATGGATGATGGAACTTTCCAAATTACCAAAACTCATTTTATTTTCTTTTTTAATTACCTATATAGAATACAATACTGCTAATTATCAATATTGGAATTACAATTAGGTCGAATAAATTCAAATATTACCAAAAGCAAAAAAAAAAAAAAAAACACTTTAGTTGTATTAGAAGTTTTTTCCCTTAAAAATGAGGAATATATAGAGGAGTTAGTATCTGGGGAAGACAAAATTTGAAGTGATTTAAAGTGTTGAAAGAAATAATGAAATCTCTTTCGACATTGATGATTAATTTGCCCTTCAAATCATTTTCACTTGGTAAAATATACCATCAACATACCCGGGAATGGACGATAGTCATATGCACTGCATTTATTTTTTAATGAAAATGATATAATAAAAGTTCGACATGGGTTTAAATTCGAGATGTCCGATTTGCGCATACATAAAATTTTCATCTAATTATAGGGTAAGTTATGTCAAAACCCAACACGTAATCATAAAAATATTGTTACTGATGAGAATAGAATTTAAATTCTTTCGATTCTATACAGTTAGACCCCATAGAAATTCATCACCACAACATGCACTGCATTATAATTTTCTAATGTCCACCAGGTGTTTATTAATGAATTTAGATGTTGACCAAAGCAATTAGTCATTAATAAAGCTTGCTCCGGAATCAAATGGAAATCAAAAGGATTTAAGAAAAGTAGTAGGGATCGGATGAAAGTCGTGGTGTAGCTGACTCATTAAGATAATTAAAATGGCAGATCAAGCCATTAATAATACTCTCTTAAACCGTTGAACATTTCCTCCATTTAACAAAACGTTGATTCAAGAATCAATTACAAAAATCTAGAATAGTTCAAGCTTTTTGAATTCCATATTTGACTTTTTCAACGTAGTTGGAAAGCAGAGACTTTTTTTTTATATATAAACCTCACACCTCTCAAACTAAGCATATATAGATCAAAAGTCTCCTCTCCTCCACTTTCATTCCTCCTACTAGCTCCTCTTCTTCTTCTCTATATCTTGCAGAATCTTCTGAAGGTAATCAGACATGGGAGATGCATTTACAGAAGAGCAGATTGTTGAGTTCAGAGAAGCATTTTGTCTCATCGACAAGGACTCCGATGGTTGGTTTTTTACTCTCCTCTCTCTCTCTCTCTCTCTCTCTCTCTCTCTCTCTATATATATATATATACATGTCGCGTTGATGTTAAGTCTGTCTATTTCTCTAGCTGTGTATGTTCTTCCTTGTACTCTATTGCTTGTGTATTAGAAATTTAGAACTCATTCGGCTACGTTTACCACTACTTTTCTCATTCATTTGGTTGCGTATACAAATACTCGCTAAATATAAATATTCGCTGATTTTTTTTTTGTGTACGGTGGGAAGATATAACAGGGTAATTTATGCAACTAGACCAAACTTTAGGAGGTTCGACTTTAAATTACCTTAGATATACTTCCTAGCTTTATTCTTATAAAACAGTACTATATAGAAATTCATAGTTTTTTTAATGGTACGTACAACTCACACATGCTTGTTGGATTCAAACCCCTGCATTATAAACAAAAATATACGAATGATTAATTAGCTGAATTGAGTACCCACGTTTTATAAAAAGTTTTGGGTTAGCACACGTGGGTACTCAGCTCAACTGTGTGAATTGAGCTGTGTACCTACGTGTTGAAAAAAATGTGAATTGACTGGTCCAAGATTTTTAGAGGAAGTTTTTGGAATATATATATATATATATATATATATATATATATATATATATATATATATATATATTATTTTATGTTTGATTAAATTGTGATGTAGGAGTTGGACCAACATGTACATTGTGTTTGACCTTTTGGTGAGTAGACTTTAGACCAGACATATTGGTCCGGATCCCAGGTTTTGGTTTGACCCGAGCCCGATCGTAGTCATTTGTGATTCTATGACATTAATACGTTCAATGTCTGAAATAGTTAAGATTAGTGAAGTAGAGATCAATGTTATGTGTTTCCTAAACAAATTTTGACACTTGGTGACGTATGATCTATATGTAGGGTGCATCACCATGACAGAACTGGCCACAGCAATTGAATCATTGCATGGACATGCTACAAAGGATGAGATTCAAGAAATGATTAATGAAGTTGATTTTGATGGGAATGGCACCATCGACTTCGAGGAGTTCTTAGGTGTTATGGCAGGAAAAGTAAAGGTATATTAATTATAAACCAACCTATAAATTCATATATATATATATACACACACACACACACATTGGATATGGAACATACTATGCCCCAAGTGGCAAAGAGCCGACATCGAGACTTTCCAGTCGATATGAGTTTATGGGGAAGATAAGAGTATCCACAGTGATGCACAAAATATCCAGCACTTCAAAATCATTCTCTCTCTTCTCATCTATCCTACGTGGCACAATTTAATTGGATGAGTGAATCCCACAATATACATTATTCATCAACACTTCATACATTCCAACACTTCATACTCACTTTCTCTATTTTCTCTCTCTTCTTTTCATCTTCTCTTTCTTCCTTTTTATCATCTCTCTCTTCCTTTTCATCACCTCTCTCTTCACTATTCATCACCTCTCTCTTCACTATTCATCAACTATATACATACTCCAACTCTCAAGTATCATTTTTCCACAACTAAATTTTCAAGTGTAATTTTTCACCCATTGTGTGTATGTAGCACTATATTTATCAAAAAAGTAACATTTCAAGTACTTGAAATACACTCCATTATACCCATTGTGAACATCTAGCACTTAACTTATCAAGAAAGTATCATCTCAAGTACTTCAAATTCTTCCCATTGTGGATGCTCTAAGCCAGCCTGTTATCCCTAAAGCAACTTTTATTTGTTGGGGCTTAAGCTTAAGCGTGCAGTAACTAGAGTCAGTTTTAATTATAGGACAATTTTGCTGAGGAGCTAAAAGAAGCTTTCAAGGTCTTTGACAGAGATCAAGATGGGTATATATCAGCTAGTGAGGTGATTATCATTTATCAACACAGAATTTCATTGCCTATTTTCTTTATTATAGTGATTTCTAACGTGATGCATTCTTTTTTTTCTTCTGTACAGCTGAGGCAAGTGATGATAAATTTGGGAGAGAAACTGACAGATGAAGAGGCAGAGCAGATGATAAGAGAGGCTGATGTGGATGGTGATGGTCTTGTTGGCTATGAAGAATTTGTTAGAATGATGATGATGACTTCATAACTTGTTACTACATAGTAATGCCTATCCTCAATATTTTGTTTGTTGTTGTAACAAATAACGCATTTCTTTTTATCTTAATTATTAAAAATGGGAAATTTTATTTCGAGGTATCATCTTTTTTATGTGCTAAGATGCTAGATTTTGACCAAACTTACCTCGTCGTTAATTGGGAAATTTATGTGTGCGCGACTTAACAGTCCGAGTATAAGCCCAAATTGAATGTTGAAACAAACTTATATGATATCGTTTTCGGAAATCAAATTTTTTTTAAAAAATATTTTGGTGGCAGTTTTAGTTGGGCCACAAATGAGGTTATCATCCATTCGGACAATTTATTTGGAGGAGTAGGCTTCAAGATTTAGGGCCTGGACGCTGGAACCTTGGATTAGCCCAAGGCCCCAAGCTGCTTTTCAGATGGGCTTTCTTGGGCGGGCTTTGGATCTAATTTAAGTTCGGATTTGGTATTGGGCCTGGGGGATAGGAGACTGGAACCTTGGATTAGCCCAAGCTGCTCTTCAGACGGGCGTCTTGCCTCTTGGGCGCCTTTCGGTAGCATTTAAGTTCGGATTTGGTATTGGGCCTGGAGGCTGGAAGCCTCGGATTAGCCCAAGCTGCTCTTCAGACTGGTGTTCTTGGGCAGGCTTTCGGTAACATTTAAGTTCGGATTTGGTATTGGGTCTGGAGGCTGGAAGCCTCGGATTAGCCCAAGCTGCTCTTCAGACTGGTGTTCTTGGGCGGGCTTTCGGTAACATTTAAGTTCGGATTTGGTATTGGGTCTGGAGGCTGGAAGCCTCGGATTAGCCCAAGCTGCTCTTCAGACTGGTGTTCTTGGGCGCGCTTTGGATATCATTTTAACTTTTTAAGTTCGGATTTGGTAATTACGATAAGCCCGATGTTTTGGGCCTGACTGGACTTGGGTAAGCAAAATGTCAATTAATCATATTTGAAAGCCCGGCCCAACCTCTGACTTCATCCGCTCTAGACTGTGATGCTCATTTCCTCGCCTAAGCGTTCGCTTTATCATCAACCTCGAAAATGGACACTTCCATACCCCCAAACCTTGACGAATACTCGGCATCAGCCACCACCGTCAAATTCGACCGCCCGATTCCCCTTCTCCGGGGCCCCATACCATCCGGATCAAAGGATGACCCTTCATCTGGCCGGTACGTACTCGCATTCAAGACTCCGGAATCCTGGGCAGCTGCCTACCGGTCCTGCAAGTCCAAAATTATCGAGCAGTGCGAGGGCGGGACCCGAATCGGGTGCGCCATAAGTGCTTCGCACAAGTGTAAGCCTCCCTGGTGGAGCGCTATCATTGGCTTGAGAAAGCCCGAGGATTTGAAGGAGAGAGAGAGGTGCGAGGAGCGCGAGATGGCGGCGTGTTTGGCTGCAGCGGAAGGGAAGTGTGCTGGCTTTGCGAAGGAAAAGCTGGCGAGACCGTTCAAGGAGGCACGGATTGCGTCGACGGAGAGGACGATGCCGGTGGAAGAGATGAGGAAGATGGTTAGCTTCGTGTCTGCGCCGGAGAGTGGTACGTTGGTTAATTTGATGAAATTGGGACTACCGAGTTCTGGATTCCCTAGCGAATGTGAGGTTGGATTAACAAATTATAGAGCGAGTGAGTTGCGTGGCTCTGATGCCGATTACGAATGTTTTTTTAGGTAATTTTTGTGGTGATGTGAGATTTAGAGTGAAAATTTGAAGCATTTGAATGCTGATTTTCACTTCAATACGGATTTTTGAATTATTGGCTAAGACTGTAACTTATAATATGATTTAGTGCAATGAGTTTTTGACTAGGTATTTAGCAAGTTTTCATATGGCTTTGTTGATGTTGTTGGTGAATGTATTTGTGATTGAAAGTTGTGGAGTTTTGAAGCATTTGAATAAGGTTACTCGCCATGGGTGTAGTATCATGTTGAGATTGGGGATTCACGAGACGGTGTTCTTAGATAAAACTGAGCGGCAAAAGAGAACCTATGATGGATTTTGGATAGACTTCAAGTGGATTGTTTTTGACAATGAAATCTTGTAACAAATGCCTCTTATTTGGGTTAAAAGATTTGCTGCTGTTGCTGTAGAATGTGCATTATATGGCCATGGGAATTCTTGCAGAATTTGAGAGGAAAATTTGGAGGAAGAGATTTCAAGCTGTATATGATAAATTGAGTCCTGCGATAAGGAGAATGTGGGAAATTTAGTCCAAGTAAAGCTGGTGAGAAATGGGCAACACAGAGGTACGTTTACTTAAATTTTACTTTGTTGAAGTAGCTTGTGAAAGGAAAGTCAAAGTAATAGATGCTAAGCATGCCAACTTTAGGAATGTCTTGTTTGATGGTGATATAGAGCTCATTGTGCTGCACCTTTTGATGAGATTCATGTATTGATGCCATCTTCAGCATGGAGGATTATTTGATTATGTGGTCCATATCCACACACATGCGTGTATATACAAGATTTTGCTAGCATCACAATTGACATCATAGTCAAACTGCAATACCCTTGTGGCCATGCGATGGGTTTTTATCCTAAGTTATCTTGTCGTCATGTGAGAAACTTCTATGATAATGGTTCACTTTGTGTCTCATTTCATTTTCAGGGTATTATATGTCGTAGTGAGTTACCATTAAGTTTGAGTCTTTTGTTATGACTTTGTCGCAATATGTGCAGTGCATTCTGTGTGGTAAATGAAATGGTAAGCCGACAACTACTAAGAATGCACATACATCGGTAGGAACTGCTAGCTGAATGGTTGGTTCAAATCTTTTTCTCACGCTAACCTTAAAGCCCATGTACATAAATGCATTCTGTCTTTCAATTGTCTGATTACGGTTGTTTACCCTCAGTTAAACGCATCATCTCCATATTTCCTCAGGACTACAACATAACTGTCGGTGCCTGTCACAAGCATTTCTTTTACCTGGCAACTGAAGAACTTGTAGGATCTTGTCCCCATGAAAACTGCATCAGCTTTCTGATATCAAACCTGCGGTAGGATCTTATGTTGCTGCCATGCTTGTGAGTTGTGACAACTACACTTATGTCCACCAGCACCTCACAGGCTCACCATGTCTTCAGGCTCTCTGGGTACAGCACCAGGCTGTTATCTTCTTCCCTGGCTGCCACCTTCACCTTTGCCATCTTTGGCATTCCCAACTTTCTTGTTGGTGATCTCAATTGATTATATATCTTTGTTTTTCCAATCACAATTTACGTGAATTTGAATCCATCTGATGATTTGTTATTTAAAGGTTTTGTTATCTTAAATTACGATTTTGTCCCATTTAAATGAGCTTTCTTACTTGTTGGGCTAAGATGAGCCCAATAGTTTCTTTAGTTTCTTTATTGGGACAATTGGGAGTAAGAGCACTTTGGACAACTTAATTGTAAAAAGGTCATGAACATTTTTAAAATTGTAAAAAAGTACAATTTAAGGGTAATGTGATCAACTGACTTAAGATATTTTTTAATTTATTCCTACAATACCCTTCTTCTTCTTCTTCTTCTTCTTCTTCTCCCTCCAACTATCTAACTCTAGTGTGTCATCTCTTTCTCTCATTCTTCTCTACTAAAAGTTATCTCCTTCTTTCTCTCCTCCTCCTTCTTCTTCTTCTTCTTCTTCTTCTTCTTCTGGTTCTCAATTTGAATTTGTTCTTCGTTACATTCTTCTCCGTTTTTGGCCGAGTTTCTCCTCTCTTCATCGCCTTCTTCGTCGTTGCTCAATCTGGACTGCGTCGAGTTGCTCTGCTTCGTTTTTGACAGATCTGGACTATGCTTCGTTGTTCAATATGAGTTGTGCTTCATTTTTTTGCAGATCTGGACTCTGATTCGTTTTTTGCAGAGATGTATCACTATAGTATCAATATAGTATCACTATAGTATCATCAGCACCAAAAAACCACTAAAATGATACAATTAAACCAGTATGCATACTTCATCTTCCTAATTACTTTTCCTTTCTTGATTTTCTTTTCTTGGTTACCTCTCTTGTTCGTTTTGGAAAAACATTTACAAGTGCAGAGATGTATTACTATAGTATCACGAACACCAAAAATTCATTAAAATGATATAATTGAACCTGTATGCATACTTCTTCTTCCTAATTACTTTTCCTTTCTTGGTTTTCTTTTCTTAGTTTGTACATCTCTTGCTCGTTTTGGAAAAACATTTACAGCTGCAGAGATGTATCACTATAGTATCACCAACACCAAAAATCCACTAAAATGACATAATTAAACTAGAAAGACATGTAATGCAATCAAATTTACATTCTAACATTTATATCATCATTTTATGAGCAAAAGATATAAATTGAACATTAAATTGGATCTTCTATTTAAAAGTATCACTATTGTATCACAATTCGTGGAGAGAGAAAATCAAATTTGAGGTTATTTTGGTAAAAGATTATCCCAGTGTACTTTTTTAAAAAGATGTTTTAGTGATTGCACTTTTTTACAATTAAGTATAATCTAGTGTACCGGCCTCCAAAAGTCCCTTTTTTCTTTTTTGTGTTTCGCAATATGAGCCCAATAGTTAATCAATCATTTGGGCTCTGAGCTTGTTTGTTGGGCTAAGATGCGCCCAACAGGATTTTTTTGTTTATGTGTTTGGGGCCTTTGGGCAATATGAGCCCATTCGTCAATCAATCTTTTGAGCTTCCCTACAGAATCCTGGGGGTCCCTATTTGGAAAATTTATTCAGTTTGTAGTTGGGCCAATCGGCAATTCATGAAGTCATCTTTGGGTACCATAGTCGACAAGTAATGTAGGAACAAAAGAAATTGTGAATCATACATTCATACTAGTCTCCATAACATTTTCAAAAATCTATAACCTTTTAACCATTCTAGTTTTAATTCGTTGCATTGTAAAAGGTAATGGTACTGGTTGGAAAATTCGACCCAAACTCTACAAATAAATATTGTTCACTTTGCCAAAGATCAACACTGTTTTATTCTTTTTGGTCCATTGTTATTGGTTCTTAGGCTCATAAAATGTTTGATTATGCAAGAGAGATTATATCTTTGTTTACATGTCACTTGATTTAGTTATGGCAATCCTATATAGGATAAAGTCTTGATAGTACTTAAGTCAGCAACGAAGTACTAAAATTACATGGTCTCATTTTCAATTTCGCTGCAAAATACTTCCGCAATCGAACGTAACCGTAAGACATTCATTCAATGCTCACAATTCTAGATGAGATCGAAGACTAATCAAACCAGAAAGTGACGAGTGACCGAGTTGGCTTGTGGAGAAATCTCTTTTTGCTTGGCTGTCCTCGTATACTATGTACATCATTGCTCAATTGCCGCGTTAACGTCAGTTGTTGCTGTTAGTCAAACATCCTGTCTCTCGTCCTCGTCCTCGTTCTCGTTCTCGCTCTGTATCGTTAGAATAGAAATAGAGTTCAACAGTTTCGGAGAAAACTGTCTGTACATGGAAGTTGCTACGAAGTTGCACTGACGGCTACTTAATGAAAAGTTTGCAAATCAGGACAAGTCGGTCGTTAACATCTGATCAAGCAACTAACTAGTCGATGGCTTTTCGTTAAATAAAAGGGGGGAGAGAGAAAAAACAAGCAAGTTGACACTTTTAGAAGATGACTTTGAGCACAAAGACAAAAATATAAATAGAGATGATGAAAGTGATTTGTTAAGACATTTGGGCAAATAAAAAAACAAACAAATAAAATTTGTCTTTTGAACATCTTATATGAGTTTAAACTTAAGTCATTAGGTCCGCACGCACAAAACTTCCCACCCAATAACGTGATAAATTGAGTAAAAACTCAATACGTGACTACGAGGATATTATTGAGCTGACTTATTAATACGCTCGACAATCCTCCTAACCAAACAGTGAAACACCTCCTAAGATTTTGAATCAATCGTTATTGATTTAGTGTCGTGTAACGATGGGTTAAACAACTGTAGTGAATAGTGAAGCAGTGTAAGTGCCGCGTTTAATTTGTGTCATTTTCAGCAGACCTAAGAATTCAACTATGAACAGCCTTCCAGTTTTCATACTCTATTTGAACTCAGTCATGCAACCGTCGTGGTCTAGCTGGAGTGCTTGCGAAATCGAAACAAATATAACGTAAAATGAGGGATACTTGCAATTCTCCCCTTGCCAATTCCCATCTTGCTTTGGAAAATTGACCTACTAATGATGGTATTGTTAGAGCATGACCAACAACAAAATCTCGAATCTATTCCCCAAAAAGATCTAAAGATGATTTGATTTTGTTTACCATGAAAAAGATGGCTTTTGGTAAAATTCGCAGACACCCTCTGAATGTTATTGCTTTTGCCAATTTATCCCTTCGGTTTCTTAATTCGACGATCAAACCCCCTGAGCAAATCAAAATTCATCCTATGTCTTGTCCTTTAGTTTATTAAGGGATTAAGTAATTCATATTTGATTAAAGGTCTGAGTATCAAATTAGAAAAACTAGAGAGTTCTGCCACAGTGTAACTCCGGTTGACACGTGCAATTTCCAACTCTCCCTTGTCGGCACAGTGAAATGAGGATAGATTTGGATATGTTTCTGTAACATTAAGGGTATTTAGGGTAAATTTTAAATTTTAAAGACAGAAACGAGAAAAACGTGTAACTTTAAAGGTATAAAGTATGGTTTAGCCAATTTGAAAACCAAGAAGATCAATTAGCAATGTCAATTAAATTCACTGCATGGTACCTCTCTTTTTTTTTCAATGAAAAAGTAGACAAAAAAGGTACGAGTGGTAAAAACTTCTTTTACCCGCTAGTCTTTTTATATATTTTTAAAAGGTTTCTCTCCCTTCGCGCAACATTTCCTTCTGCCTTTTGGAAAGTTGAATAAAGTGATTAATTGCTTTATGAATGTTCAGATTTTGTTTTTTAAAACCTCTCTGCACGTCCACCAGTGATCTCAACTAATATCTTTCAAACATACTATAGTTTTTCAATTGCTCTAGTGTTTTTGAGTATAAAATCATACCAAAATCAGTATCCACGCGGTCTCAAATTGAATTCCAAGCTTTATCTGCTCACAAAAATCCCCATGCCTTATCTGAATAGCTGCTGCAATGGTCAATAAACTGGTAAGATAAACGATCCAACAGTAGACAACAAATTTCAGGACAAAAAAAAAGAGTAACTTAATGGGGAATTCAACGTATACATTTTGCTCATAATTCAAACATATATTCATAAAATAATTTCAGATCTTACCAAAAAATCAAACTTAGATATGTACACGTCTGGAAGGACACACTTACTTTTCTTTGGTGGGTGATAGTTTGTTTCTTCCTCCTGTAACATGCCAAAAGGCAGCATCTTCCTAGCAATGACAGTCCATATAAGTATATATATCCCTAACGAAAACAAACATCAATTTGAATTTTGAAGCAATGATACATAAGCAAATCCAAATGCAAATGGACCAAATCTGCCGTACTTGTACCTTACCTGGTCTTCGGTGGTACCAAAAAAGTACGGACAAACGAAGTTTGTTTCAACCATATCTCCCAATTTCATTTGTTTTTCTAATAGCGAATATGGCAAAAAGCAGAATTCCTTCATGAACTCACATAGAAGCGACAAATGGCGTAACCTTTTTTAGGTTCATATTCAGTCAAAGTGTCAAACCCAGAATAAAAGATCATTTTTAACCATTATTTTCATGGTTGGATTATTCAAGCTCATATTTTCTGAATTTGGTGGGTTGTTGAAGAAATACAGAGGAAATGCATTAACCTATTATAAACCTATAGAAACATGCATGTACACAAGTAGCCATGGACTTCAGATGTGCTAGTTATAAATAAATATATAACATGGCCAGCACGAAATTCAGCTCAAAGCCGCCTTTCCAATATTTTTGGGTCAAGAACATAAGTTGTGGGGACCAAGGTTGTCAAATCGAATCGAATTGTATGAATCGATTCATCAAAATTTTGAATCGTGATTCGATTCAAAATCCATGAACAATTAATTAGTAATGGATAATACAAGTCTAATCCAAACCCGATTCAAATATAATCAGAACTAACCCATGGAACCCTTACAAAGACAAGGACCAATTAGGTCAAGTGGGCGGTTGGAAAGTTCAAACTATGTCACTATTTTTGTTTTCAATTTTCAACTCGAATAGACAATTTCACATTGGAAATAGCTAGCTTGACAGAAACTAGGCTCTATTCAATTATTTCGGTGGCATGTTATCACAGCATAAGATTTTTTTTATATATATACACACTCATTTCACAACTTGAATGAAACTTCTTTCTAGGATCTACTATCCTACAACTCTCCTTCATAGATCTTTTTGAAGGCTTTGATCCTTCTTTTTGTTGCTACCTTCTAATATGGAACTAACCATGCCAGCCGCAATGCTCATTAACATGAGCACGAGCACTGCCACTTTCTCCAAAGCCCAAAAGCGGTGGCGGATTGCTTACCTAACGATCTGTTCTGTGCGGGCAATGCTACAACTTGCCAAGGAGGTTGTCTCAGACAAAAGCAAGAACTACCAACCTCACATTGCACTTGATGTTGGCCCAAAACCGTCACACGATGCCGCTACTTCTAGTATTGATCAAACAAGACTTACAACAATGGTGAAGGAGAAAGACTTGAGTGCTCTTGGATTGCTTGGAGGTACTGAAGGAGTTGCCACTGCTCTTGGGACGAACAGGGAGGACGGAATCCATGGAGATGACCTCGAACTCAGCAAGCGGCGTGAAATGTTTGGTTCAAACACCTACCACCATCCACCTCCGAAAGGATTGATGTATTTTGTGATTGAGGCTTTCAAAGACACTACCATCCTCATCTTACTGGTCTGTGCAGCCCTTTCTCTTGCTTTTGGCATTAAAGAACATGGGGTTGCTGAAGGTTGGTATGAAGGAGCCAGCATTTTTGCAGCTGTCTTTGCGGTGATTGTTGTCTCTGCTCTAAGCAATTTCAGGCAGGAAACCCAGTTTGACAAGTTGTCAAAAATAAGTAGTAACATCAAAGTTGATGTTGTTAGAGATGGCCGGCGCCAGCAGATCTCCATCTTTGACATCTTAGTAGGAGATATTGTGTTTCTGAATATTGGTGATCAAGTTTCGGCTGATGGATTGTTCTTAGATGGGCATTCTCTACAAGCGGACGAGTCAAGCATGACAGGAGAGAGTGATCATGTGGATGTTGATTCCAACAAGAATCCATTCTTGTTTTCTGGATCTAAGGTCGTGGATGGGTATGGCAGAATGCTCGTGACATCTGTGGGGATGAACACTGCATGGGGTGAAATGATGAGCACAATTTCTCGTGATTCCAACGAGCGGACACCATTACAAGCTCGGCTTGACAAGCTGACATCTTCCATTGGAAAGGTAGGACTTGCAGTTGCGTTCCTAGTTCTGGTAGTCATGTTAGTTCGTTACTTCACAGGAAACACAGAAGATGATTATGGGAATACAGAATACAATGGCAGCAATACAGATCTAGACGACGTATTTAATGCAGTCATTCGCATTGTAGCTGCGGCAGTCACAATCGTTGTTGTGGCAATCCCAGAAGGTTTGCCATTAGCTGTGACACTCACGCTAGCATACTCCATGAAGAGAATGATGGGGGATCAAGCAATGGTGAGGAAGCTTGCGGCTTGTGAAACAATGGGCTCAGCTACAGTTATTTGTACTGACAAAACCGGCACCTTGACATTGAATCAAATGAAAGTGACCAAATTCTGGCTAGGTGAAGAATCCATAGCTGAAGATTCTTACAGGGTAATTTCTCAAAAGGTTTGTGAATTCTTCCACGAAGGAGTTGGTTTAAACACAACCGGTAGTGTCAGCAAATCTGTATCAGGATCTGTGCCTGAGTTTTCTGGCAGTCCAACTGAGAAGGCGATTCTTTCCTGGGCCGTCTCAGAACTTGGTATGGACATGGACAAATTAAAGCAAAGATATACGGTTCTCCATGTTGAAACCTTCAACTCAGAGAAAAAAAGAAGTGGGGTGTCAATCAGGAGAAAGGAGGACAACACCACACATGTGCACTGGAAAGGAGCTGCTGAAATGATATTGGCAATGTGCTCAAACTATTGCGAGAGTAATGGGATTATAAAGCCCATGACTGAAACTGGAAGAAATACCTTCGAGAAAATAATCCAAGGCATGGCTGCAAGTAGCCTACGATGCATTGCTTTTGCTCATAAACAGGTTTTAGAGGAAGAAAAGGGCGATGGTGATGGTGAGGAGGCCAGGCAAAGGCTAAAGGAAGATGGCTTGACCTTGCTAGGAATAGTTGGCCTCAAAGACCCATGTCGACCAGGAGTCAAGAAGGCAGTAGAGGCGTGCAAATCTGCAGGAGTGAGCATCAAAATGATCACCGGAGACAATGTTTTCACAGCAAAAGCAATAGCAACAGAATGCGGAATATTAGAGCATGAACACTACGGGGATAATGGAGTCGTAGTGGAAGGTGTTGAATTTCGGAACTACACAGATGAAGAGAGAATGGAGAAGGTAGAAAAAATACGTGTGATGGCAAGGTCTTCCCCTTTCGACAAACTTCTAATGGTGCAGTGCTTAAAGCAGAGAGGTCATGTTGTTGCGGTCACGGGAGATGGCACAAATGATGCTCCTGCACTAAAAGAAGCCGATATAGGACTCTCTATGGGCATCCAAGGCACTGAGGTTGCCAAGGAGAGCTCAGATATAGTGATTCTGGATGATAACTTCACTTCGGTGGCAACAGTGCTAAGATGGGGACGATGTGTTTATAACAACATCCAAAAATTTATTCAGTTTCAATTGACTGTTAATGTTGCAGCTCTAGTTATCAACTTTATAGCAGCAGTTTCTGCTGGTGAGGTTCCACTTACAACAGTTCAATTGCTGTGGGTGAATCTCATCATGGACACACTAGGTGCGCTGGCCCTTGCCACGGAGAGGCCCACTGATGAGCTGATGAAGAAGAAACCTGTGGGTAGAACTGAGCCTCTTATAACAAACATTATGTGGAGAAATCTTCTAGCACAAGCTCTATACCAGATAGCAATACTCCTGACCTTACAATTTCAAGGTGAGTCTATCTTCAATGTGAGTCCAGAGGTAAATGACACGCTGATTTTCAATACTTTTGTTCTCTGCCAAGTTTTCAATGAGTTCAATGCCAGGAAGTTGGAGAAGAAAAATGTATTTAAAGGGCTTCACAAAAATCATTTGTTTATCGGAATTGTGGCGATAACTGTCATACTTCAGTTTGTGATGGTGGAGTTTCTAAAAGATTTTGCACAAACAGAGAGGTTGAGTGGGTGGCAGTGGGGCACTTGCATTTTAATCGCGTCTTTTACATGGCCAATTGGCTTCTGTGTGAAGTTCATACCTGTTTCAGACAAACCACTCTTCAGCTATCTCAGAGAGTTGATGATATTTAATCGAAAGGGTTAGACAGTCTATGTGCCTTAGGCTTGGGATGAGTGGTGAGAAAAGGTTTTTAAGAATAGCACTGAAATTTTTAAGAATAGCACTGAAATCCTTAGGCCATAAGATTTGGACGAGCAGACCACATCTATAGAATGCAAGAAGATTATAATGTAAAATTCAGAGAATCAAGTTGAGCAGGTGTATGTAAATATGAATGTCGCAAGAAGAAAAAATCATCTAATGGGTTTTGGGACAGTGCTTCACTTAGAAGTGTGGCACAACACACTCTATTGTAACTTGTAATTATCAAATCCAAAAAGAAAAAAAAAAGAGTAGCACTCTTCACCTTCCAGTATTCTATTAATAACCATTCAAGATGTATTGTGATACATAATTTAAGCAGAAGATGAGGTATAGCCTTTGTTTCAATTTCTCTTATAATGTATATAAAATGTGTTACCATCTTCAATCAATGGAGATGCTACAAACTTTTCCTGTTGTCTTCTCTCTCTAAACAAGGGATTTTCTCAGGTAAATTGACGCTTAATTCAGTTATTACATTGCCTTTACTTTAAGGCCTCTTATAAGTTTTCCTCGTCATTATCCTAAGATGTAATTTGCATCTCACATTGACAAACTACTAAATTGGGGCTCTAGATCTATTCTAGATGGCCTACAAGTTGGAGAATCTGAATGGTATCCCCAATCAATCACTCAAGTTTACTCCAAACTGACACCTCCATAACATTATTTCATGAAACATATAAAGGAAATAACACGACATCTTCAAGTGCTCAGTAATTTTGACCAGGGAACTATGTGCAAAGTAAGTTCTACAAAATCACAGACCAAATACATACACAGTGCAGTGCTTCTAAGTTCTAAGCATTAGCATATGTCAGTAGGTGTATTGGAGGAACTTACATGGAACAGCAGGCTTCTTTCAGTCAGAGAACAAATCGCTGATATCCAAAGTCCGACTTCCTCTCACACTCTCCTCTAGTTATGGCCAGAAATCCAATTCTTTAAGCAGGAAGGTATGAAGATGAAAATTCATGGTTTAATGGCTTCATATGACAATGTATCCTGACTGAAATTCATGTTTCAAAAAAAATCGCGTTTCTGAATTCAGAAAGAAAATAGAAAAGGCTCTACACTTACGTCAATAAAGAAAAATATGAAATCGATTCTTGGCTTACCAGAAACGTCTTTTTGAAGTAATCGATGCTCCTCTCAAAAAGCAGAAACTCGGATGGAGCTCCATTGCTATGCATTTTGAAACAATCGCAACAGACAGAGAGCTAGAGTCTAGAGTGACTTGTTGTGGCGAAGATGGAAGGTAGAAATCGGGAAACTTCTTGCTTCCGCGGTTGTAACTTGTAGCCCCAATTTAAACGTTTTCTACACTCACAACGCGGCGTTTTAACCATCGGTAGGCCAGGCCTCAGTATGGGTCAGGCCCATTAAGTAGAGAGACAGATATGGGCTTTAAGGCTTTAGATAAGCAACCCAGCCAAAGTAAGTTTTGAGGTCGTTCGTTACTTCGTTACACGCTTCAAGCCCGGTAGTAAATTGGGCTTCAGGTCCATTATTATATCGTACCTGGGTTACGCGATCAACAGGCTTGGTCACGCCTAATTTAAATTGTGAGGCCTCGTCCTGATCCCTCCCCCATTTTCTTATGGTGTATTTTTTTCGTGATATGTAATATACTACTATATCATTTCTCTCTTCAACTCGCTAGACCGCCCATATATGTTAGAATATATTCATGAAATTGTAGGTGAAGTGGGGATAACAGGTTATCTGTTTATTAACTCCAATGACCAATTTTTTTAGTATGCTAAGAGAATTAATGCAAACATCTCAATTAAACTTAAAACAAAATCAAATCAAATTGAGACACTGTGTGTGAACTTGGAAGAAACTCAAATAGCTTGGGAAGTCACTGCGTTCAAAATTCGTTTCTACTAATTAATTAATTAATCTCGTATAAGCATTCCCCCCCCCCCCCTTCTACCAAGAATTGTGATATCCACATTATCATCATACATATACACTTTGAATACTAACATGATATTTTAAATTTAACGGATATAATTAATTATTTCTATTGCTTACAATCATAAGAAAACAAGTGTGTGGTACTAGTAGGCTGGGAAGATTCAAGAGCATGCTGCCCGGCCCCTTTTTCATTCACCAATTAATTAATTAATCACTAGCTCATCAAAATGGATAAAGATTAATAAATCAATTAGTCGATAACACTAAATAGAAGTTGACCTGAACTGTACAAAAAGCAATGTAAAGGGTTCTATGCATGATGGGATCTCAAAAGCACCAACTAGTTTTGGACAGAAGAAATTCTGTCACTAAACCCCCTAACATTGGTATCTTGTTCCCCTGTCAAGATTCCACCACCATAATTTGATATAAGAGTACTGGCTAGTCCTGGTTATCTACAGTCAGATCTTCTATAATTGGTACTCAAATGGTTATTTTCACCATAATTAATTATGACATATATAGTACCAGGAGAAAATACCACGAAAAGACATGAACATAAGCATTAGAGAATGATACATATACAATAATATGCATATGCATATGCAATTATGCATCTATGTGAAGGAATTTATGTTGTCTGCTTTAAGCTTCATTTAATTTGTTTGGAATTTTCATAATTTATATGAGAAAAAACACTTAATTTTTTAATACCTGTTTTATGAAAACACGTAAAAGAGAACTCCTAGAAACAAACATCGGAAAACTTATGAATTTTCCTAAAACTTGATTTTTCTGAAAAATGAGGCAGGTCATTTATACAAAGTGTAGAAGAAAAAATCGAAATACGTACATTAGTGCTAAAAGATATAGTAAGTACTAGGTAGAATATCTAGGATTAAAATGAAAGGTGGTCGATCGACTAATACTGTAGAACAAAACAAATTAACCTGATCTTAGGACATATTCCAGGATCAGGCAGGCCTCCATCTATATATTTATATACACATACGTCTATACATCATTTTTTTTTTTGATAAAACAGCAGATATATTGAGACAAAAAAGGAGTAAGAAAACAAACAGCAGGGCATCGGATGGGATGGCCATAATAAGCCAGAAAAAGAAAACAAAGGCTAATTAAAGAGAAGAACTAAAGATGCGGAATCGAAAACATTGTATCTAGGAACCATATATACTTGTAAAAATATATATGAAAAGTAATGAGCGGCTAGCAGGTGTTGATTGTTGCTATATACTAGATAAGGAGCTGGTGAATTCCGAGTTGGTTGAACGTCTCTTTGTCATTGTTCCACCTTTGTGATTGACGAGAATTAGCAGGTTGTTGGCTGTTGCCGAAAACTGGAAAAAGAGCATAAACTGGATAAGGAGCTGGTCGATTCAGAGATGGTTGAAACATCTCTTCGTCGATATTCTTCCACCTTTGTGATTGTCAAAGAATTTCAGCTGGCTGAATATATGTGCACGGGACTCTACTTTGGGTTTTTCTGCAAGCTAGGATTAATCACGTGAAATAAAAAAAAAAAACCTTCATCGTTTGAATAAAAGTGGGTTTCTTATTTCTACTCTACTTACGTGATGCCAGTAACAGGTGAAGCCACCACATGATCCGATCTTTCCTTGACGTGAATGGATCGGAGGGAAGTTTAGATCATGCTGGCAGCTTCAACTACTAGTGCTTCACGATATTCATTAATTCTTCTTTCGGAGAGATCAATCGCGAGACATTTGAGAGAGATAGAAATTTCTGTGTATCCTGTCCTGTTTGGATTATACTATAGCTAGCTACATGATCATTAAGGATCTAGATCAAGGAGTACATATATAGGACAAGCTGAATGTCTCTTCTTGGCATTTGCTAGTGATTCATGGGCATCCTTTTGATAAAAATATGCACAAAACTTGAACACATGTCAGTGGTCCAAAGCTAGACAAATTGAATATTATCATCCCCACGCCACCACGCAGACAACTAAACAAGGTTGGTGACAAGTTCGATACATATAATTGTATACGCTTAAAATCATGCAGTTAAGTCCGCGTGGAGATAAATGTTTCACTTAACAATAGGTTAAATTGAGTAAAAACTTAGTGCGTGACCATAAATATATTGTTCATGGTGGGAATTAAATTTAAGATCTCCCAAATCTTTACAATTCAACCTCATAGATATTTATCAACTAAACTATCGCCCAAATGATTTAGAATCATGTGATCACGATGTGATTAATTTGCATCTCCTACATTCATAAATTATTTGATTCCTTAAAGAATCTATACTTTCTTGTTATCTCATTTCAATCTTTTATAAATCTTATTGGTAGGCCATTTGTCATAAACTTGCCTCTCCTGCATCTAATTGGTGTCAACTACACATTAAAAGAAAATTTTAAAGTATTAATCTAATCAGCATAATAAAAAAAGAGAGTTAAAACGGTACTTCTGACAGTCAATTACAAAACGATAAGACACTAATTATATTAATATTATGAAGAAGAAGTTCCCAAGAATTTGGCTTGGATGGAGTACTTTTCATAAGCCATGTTTCACTACCCCATTTGTTTGCATTATTTAGTTACTTATTAATATTTAATAAGGTAGGCAAGGTCGGCAAGGTATCATAATTAATTACATGTTTTGATTTCATCTCGTGAGTCCCAATTGTTGTTTTGGATGATACTAAATGAGGAGGTGGGTAGGGTTTCCATGGAGTAGCTTGGATGGCATAGCGAATCTTGATTTATGTGGGTTAGATGCATCTACTTGGTTTATTTCGTGCTTAATTTGATATTCACAACTGAACTAGACATGTATTGGAATTCTTGTCTCCGAAATTTATTATGAGATTGGAATGGGCTGACTTTTGATGGGTTCTCCGTAAAGAAAAAAATATGAGGTGGGTAGGTTATGTTTTGTAAAGTTATCAGACTTTGCTAACAAGTGTTGTCTTGTTGGGTTAATAATTTAAATATAATATTTCATAAACGAAAGATAGTTGTGTTCAAAATTTGCACCCTTATTGTTAAAAGTGCCATTTTGGCGACCTGAAGTTCAAAATTGTGTCAAATTAATAACTCAGGCATAATTTAATACTTTCGGTAAATCAATCCGCCAAATGTACATGTGCTTGACCAACCATTAGGACAACTAAACCATATAGTGTAATGTGTATACATAGAAAAGTGGTTTCAGACTTTCAGCAGGCCATCTTGTAGTAGCGTTTTTAGATTACTTTTTTAATTTTTTTCAAAAAATAAAAATGTGTAATATTTAACCTAACGAATTTAACAATGTATTTTTTTTTAATTTGAAACGAAAATCAAATGATCCGGCCACCCATATGGCTAAGCATATGTGCTATAGTATGTCTCATTAGGTGATATGACTAACTTCATCCAAATGAGTTGTTTGAATTAAGACAATGTTAAAAATCCTCAAAATATGACTCTCAAAAATATCCAAATCTATGGGATATTAAAATAATTATTGATTAAAAATAAAAATGTAAGATCCATTCATATCTAATATTAAAGATCTTTTAAGGGTCATATTTTATGGGTCTGAAACATTATTATTTGAATTTAAGTAACCGTTCAATTTAAACTATTTAGTCACTAAAATGGCCCTACTCAATTAACCGGCCTTTTGGGTTTGATTAATTATTATGCTTTATTTGTGGCCGACAAGACAAACTTGATGCGTAACTGCCCCATTGAATAATTAGTATTTACTATTTAGAAAGGCACTAAGGGCAAATGCAATGGGTTTTGGGTTGCTGGGCCAACAAAAATGTTGGCCCGGTCCCACCTCTATTACACAAAAAGTCAAGTCAAACACGTATTCTAATACAGCCACATCAGCAAAACACAAATTTCTATACACTTTTTCTTCCCACACACTTTCTCTTTCCACCCAACCCAACAACATTCCATTCCTCCATATTATCCACAACAAAACTACATCAAAATATCAAATATCAATACATCCACATCAGCAAAACACTTATCCCAATACAGCCACATAAGCAAAACACATTTTACAATACAGCCACATCAGCAAAAGACAACATCTTTGTTGGCCCAATACCACTTCACCATTGCATTTGCCCTAAAGTACGTCCAGGTTCTTGCTCTCCCAAGCAGAACAAATCATATTATTTTGTTAAGATTTGATTTCAACAAGAAATTGCAGCAACATCATTATTAATTTTCATGTCCATTGCTCTCCAAATCCAATTGGTTCCAAATTTTGCCTAAATTAAAAAGGTTTGAACATTCGATGAACGAACGAGTCGACGTAGGTCAAATATTTTTGCTGACAAAAAGTTGCATTAACTCTAACAATGTGGATCATCTTTGACTAAGACAATACATGTTGAATTAATTTGTTTCTAAAATTGCAAGATCATGAGAACAATGTCTGACGACTATTATTTCAGAAATTATGGATGAATGAATATGTATATTTTTCATAAACGACATTAAAGTCAAATCAAAAAAGGGGTCTTGGATTGGGATCTTTAATTTGACTGGACCATACAATGGACAGTGTGTGATAGAGGGATATGTATTTGTTTGTCCATATATTACAGGTCTAGGAGTCTATAATCTGTGAAGTAATCTTAAAACTGTTACAGAGTCTGCAACATCTGTTACAGCCAGGGGCTAGGGTTTACAGAACGCATGCTCCAAAAGATGGCGATAAGGTCAAAGGAAAGAGAATGTCCTTGGTATTAATGCAGCCGTCTGATCATCAGCTTTAATTAATTTTCGTCCTCCACCGTTCTGATAATTGGAAAACCCTATGAGCATCCATAATGGTGTGATTTTTGATTACTTTTGAGATGATTTTTTCTTAATAAATTAAGTATTAAATGTTTACAATGGATACTTGATAATAGGATAATACTTTTTTAATAAATTAAGCATTATATGTATATAATGGATGAAAAATTAATTCATACTATATCTTTTGAGTTTAGCTTAACTGATGAATAGTTGAGAGATAGTGAAAAAGAAAGAGAGATGTGATGAAAACAAAGAGAGAAGATGTAAAGGAATTGAGAGGTAATGAAAAGGAAGAGAGAGAAGAGTGGGATCTATTATGGATGTAATTGGAGTGTATATATAATTGATGAAGAATATATATTATGGGATCCACTTATTCAATTAAATTATGTCATTATGAAGAAATGACAAGAGAGATAATGATTTTATAGTGTTAGATTATTTAAACATTACTACGGATGCTCTGACGTGTTTTTGTTCAATTGATTATATAATTCTTGGTTCACGTGAGAGAGATTAATTTTTGTTTTTTTATTAGTATACTGTTTATATGAGCAGAAGACATAAAACAGCCGTTTGTTTGAGAGAGAAGGATGGGAATAGAACCAGTGCAACATTTTGGTGCATAGAAAAAATATATAAATGTGTAATATTTTACAGGACGAATCTGATTTTATATTTTTTGTTTGAAAATAAAAATTAATTTATCAATCTGAATTTATATTTTTTTGGAAAAATAAAATAAAATTTATCGTGATTAAAAATTGAATGTTTTGAATTTATATTGGAATCTAAAATATTCATTTTTTTTCTTGTTTAATTAATTTTTTTTGAAAAATACAATTAGATTTATCATGTTAAATATTATATTTTTTTTAACAATAATTTATTTGATGCACCGGTTGGAGGCTAACTGGAAGGAGCAGTAAAATCCATGTATGATATGAATTGACAACTGAGTTTGAACAGAGAGAGAGAGAGGGTGGGGAGCTTTTGCATTGGAAAAATAAACGATAATATAGAGAGATAGAGAAAGGTTTAGATGTTGAAACCCCCAATAATGGCAGGGGGCAGTCAGGCCTGGTTGGTCAGAGATCTTTTGAATTTCTTTTGTACGACGACACCCTCCCTACTCTCTCTCTCCCTCTCTCTATGTGGCCTGCTCTTGCTGCCCTATATTTCCACCACCTGTGAGACTAAGCCCTCTCATCATACACCTACGTCTCCAACTCTATATATGTCATTGTCAATAGACTCCCTCTCTCCCTCTCTCTTAGCTGTCCTTCTTTCAATACTCACTGTCTATGGCCTCTTCTCTTCATTTCTCTTTGTAACATCTGTGTTTCTCTCCAGTACTCCACTCGCTTTATAAGGGATGCTAGGGCTTCTTTAATGGCAATATCTTTACTTAAAGTTCTTCCTCCTCTCTTTGATCCCAGGAAAAAAAAAAAAAGAACAAGAAGAAGAAACTTGTTTGTACTTGACATCTCTGTTTAATCCCCTCTTTTCTCACTCCTTTCCTGGTCACCGAACAATAAACAATTAACTTGTTTTTTCTCATATGGATGTACATGTTTCATTTTTTATCCTTATAATCTTCATGCAAGAAGTTGACCGGCCGGTGGGAAACAAGGGATATGAAGGTCGGATTCTCAGAGGGAAAAAGTGAAGCTGCCAGCATGATCTAGCTTTGGTTAGTAGAGAGAAAAGAAAGAAACAGTGACTGACTAGCCTTATCTAGGTCATGCTGTGACAGCCTCACTCCTTCCTAGTTTGTGGACACCCACTCAATAACAGATTCCAGTTACGCATGCATGCATCTCGTTCCTTCAAAAATCAAACCTGCCTAACTATTATAGAAGTGTACAAATAGGTCTTGTGCATGGCTTTGATCCCGGTAAGTATATTCCTCTCTTCCTTTTTCTTATAATACTGGCCGGCATGCGTTTACTTGCTTTTTTCCTTGTCTTGAACTTTTGCTATTGTTGTGTTTTTTTGTAGAATATTATTCCCATGTTACAGGAAAAAGCAGAGCACTTTATCGATCTATTTTGGCTAGTTAGTTCTTCATTCATTGAATGACTGGAACTTATATATCTCGTCTTAGCAGTTTTGTACAGGACTTCATCTCTTGTTTTCTACAGAAATGTGCACATATATATTAGTCTAATAGGGTTGTGCACGTTCTATAAAGATACATATGCATACTCGTATTTTCTGTTTGGAAAAAATAATGGTATGTATATAATATGAAATGCCCTAACCCAAAATTAAGTAGTGTTGGGTTGTGCTATTTCAAATTATTTGTACCATATTCTGTCAGATACCTCACTACGAACCGGAGTTCTTGTCCTCCGAATTTTTTGTTAGTACTCGTGGGTGGGTTCTTGCCGTTGGCACAGCGGCTATAAGGTAAGTTCGACAAAAGTGAAAAGGCTACCTTTTATCAGTTTTGCGTAATGTGTGTTAACGGCCCATAGGTGAGGGGAAAACTCGTAGGACGAGAATCCGAGTCCTGAGGTATCCGACCCACGTTTTTACTCGACGATTCTGACATGGTGATTGAGGAAGTCAAGAAACCTGGTTCTTTTTTCTCGGATCAAAAGGCTGCCTAGATATGGTTGGGGAAGAGAATTGCTCGTGTCTATTTCCCAGTTTCGTTATTGTGTAAGATCCCGTGATGTGGAAAACTGTGCAATGAAAGTTAAATGTATTGGCTGCTAGCACTCCCTTTGATTGATTTTCAATTTTTCATTCACTTTTGATGCTATTGTTTAAGCGAACTTGGGGGGTTTTTTGGCCCAAAACCTTGTAAGTTGTAATTTTTATCTTTTAGTTCCTTGAAAATCAAATTGTTGAAGCAAGAGCGAGCGTAGTGTAATGGACAGGCCCGTGTTTATTTGTAAGCCCAAGTTTTCGGGCCCTTTGGGGCTGCACTGCTGTGTAACCCAATCAGACTCGGTAGTCGGTATCCACTAAGTGTGGGCCTCGTAAGTCGGCAATGGGCTGACATGGGCTTTTTTTATCTGACATTAGCAAGGCCGGCGGGTTGTGAGGGGCGAAAAGCCCAATACTATTTATTTAAGGCAATTTCCGTCAATAATTTTTTATTTATTATGTTTGAAAAAAAGGCTATCTTCAGTTGGTACATAATTATATTTAATAATAAATTTACTGAAGTCGTAGTTAAGTTAAATAATTGATAATATGAACTTCTATAATTGGTCTTCCCATTATTTCAAATGCCACATAAGATAATAGGATGAAAGAAGACCAAAAAACTGAAATCGGCACTTTATTGGAAAATTGATAAAAGAAAATAACTCTCTTTTATTTTATTTTTTCATATGAAATGATTCACTGTAATCTAAAAAATTATTTGTAAATAGGAACAAAATTTACTTAAAAGGTACATTTTCTTGAGAAAAGAAAATCCCGGAACTTACCTTTAATTTTTATAGCATAAATGTCCGGAACTAAAGGTAAACAAATACATTTCATCCAAAAGCACCGAGTAGCAGCTTCCAAAATCTTGAAGTACCAGATATATTCTACAATTCCGAAATGAATGTTTGTTATAGTAACAATAGGATTAGCCATTGAGACCAAGAAAGATGTTTGTCATAACCTGGAAAGTAACTTCCTTCTTCAGTTTTGATTCAGTCAAGGCCTCAATGAATCTGTAAATGCATGCTGCAATGTGAGCAACACGTCCAGCCATTCATCAACTCCACACGAAATCTTGAACGGTTTGTCCATTACTTCAGACTTATTGCCTTTCGCCTGCTATGCCTCGAATTTACAGATTGTTTTATCACCAGAAATCTCCGCAAGAACAGGCCCCGTAGCAGAAATGGTGAAATCTGCTGGCATCTCTAACAACTAATTCTCGTTCGTAGAATTTGGAAACTAACTTGCAGAATGTATGACAATCACAACATACACGGAGATTCTTTGTAATTCTAATGGGAGTTCTCTCAGGAGTATGAAGCAGAGCATATGCAATTGCCAGCCTTTCACTATGCCCATGAAGCATCTTAACTTTTTCTTCTTCATCCACATTGTGCAAAACTAATTTGGTTTGAGCCGTATAACCTCCTTCCCTTTCCAAATGCTCGGTGATTCGAGCTAACTTTTCGTATATCTTGTCAGACTCTGGATGAGATTTGTCCCTTGCCATGAATGTATGAACACTACTCCCCACCTCAATCCAACTACAGCCAGGATTTTTCTTCAAGCCACTTCCCTTCATTCTCATTCTCACTTTTTCGACATCTTTCCATTTACCGCTGGCAGCAAAGACATTGGATATAAGGACATAATTTCCTGGACTATCAGGGTCCATCTCTAAAAGTTTCTTTGCTGCAATTTCTCCTAGTTCTTTATTCTGGTGAACGCGGCAAGCCCCAAGGAGTGCACACCAGACTTCAGAGGTGGGTTCAATCTGCATAGTTTTCACAACACGGTATGCCTCTTCCAAACGATTTGCCCGGCCAAGAAGATCAACCAGGCAGGCATAGTGTTCAGGCCATGGCTCCAACTGATACTCATCTTGCATCATTTCAAATAATTTTCTACCTTCATCGATCAATGCTGAATGACTGCATGCATAAAGAATTGCCAAGAAGGTAATATGATCAGGAACTTGTTTTTCATCCCTCATCCTACTGAATAATTCGATTGCATCCCTGCCACGGCCATGCATTCCATTTGCATTGATCATATTAGTCCATAGAACTGGACCTTTACTTTTGATACTATTAAATACAATATATGCATCCTTTAGGGCTCCACAGCAAGCATACATATCCACAAGAGCGTTTGCAATAGATCCTTCTAGTACAAAACTGTTTCTGATTAAGAAGCCATGAATCTCTTTGCCTTTCTTCAATGCAGACAAACTAGCGGCAGCTGAAAGTATGCTGACGAAGGTCACAGAATCTGGTTCGACATTAGATTCTTTCATGAAATAGAAAGTTTCCAGAGCCTCATTTGGAAGTCCATTGTGAACATATGATGAAATCATGCTTGTCCATGACACAACATCTTTGTAGTTGATCGATTCAAACATTCGAATCGCGCAATCAATATTCCCACATTCTGCATATGCATCGGTAAGTTTGTTCTGTAGGATTTGATCAAGTAACTCTCTTCTGGTTAAGTAGCTATGAACTTCTCTTACTAGGGATACACGGCATAAACCAATGCAAGCAAGAAGGATGCTACCTATCATCATAACATCAATATTAATCCCCTCCATTTGCGCTTTCTGGAACAATGCCAAGGCCTTTATATAGCAATTATTTTGAGCATAGCCAGCAATGATTGTCGACCAAGAAATGAAGTCTTTATTAGGCATCTTATCAAAAGTGTGGCCCATATAGTTCACACGACAACACTTTGCATACATATCTATGATTGTGTTCCCAACCAGCACATCAGAGTCATATCCGTTCTTTATTGCATAAACATGCATTTCCATTCCATTCAAATAATAACCCAATCGCCCAGATGTTGCAAGAACGCTTAATACAGAAATCTTGTCAAGTTTTTGACCAGAATCATGCATATTATGAAAGAATCTCATAGCTTCATCAAATAGACCGTTTTGCATAAAACCCACAAGCATTGTATTCCAAGATACGCTGTCCTTCTCATCCATTTTATCAAATATTCCAGTAGCCACACACATTCTATCAAATCTAACATACATAGCCAGCAAAGCATTGGCCACATAAACATCATGGTAGTGACTTGACTTCAAAATCGCACCATGAATTTCCATACCTAGTTTCTTAAAAGTCACATCTTCACAAGCTTGAAGAGCAGCGACGAGTGTGTAACTGTTTGTGGCAAGACCGGCCTTCTGCATTTCTCTAAACAGTCCCAAAGCCTCTATAGAAAGACCGTTTGAAGAATACGCCGAGATTATGGAATTCCAGGACACAACGTCTTCCTTTTCATTGATGCTGTCAAACAACCTCCTTGCCCAATTGAGCTCAGAACACTTTGCATACATAGCAACAAGTGAATTCACCACAAATAACACAGAAGCATACCCATATTTAACGACCAGACCATGAATTTCAGCACCACAACGGAGGTCTTTAAGTGTAGAGCATGCCTTTAGCACAATAGGAAATGTACAGGAATCAAGAGGAACACCAGAAAACCGCATTTCGCTGTACATCTCAAGAGCTCCTAAAGGTACACCATTTGACACATAAGTGCCTAACATTGCATTCCAGGTGAAAATCGTTCTGTGGCACATTTTATCGAACACCTTCTCTGCTTCCAACACACACCGGCACTTGCCATAGAAAAACACAAGCTTAGTACTCAAAAACACTGACTGGCATAAATCACAATGTTTTATGATGTGGGTGTGAATTTGTTGGCCTTGTTTTAGAGCTTTCTTGTTAGCACAAAGCTCAAGGATAGGCGCAAAGCCCTCATCAGGCCAAGTAACGATTGAACTGCCATCAGTGAGTAAACCACCCAGGGACTGGAAAGCTTCCTTGAGATTGCCTTGCTTGCAAATGTCTTTGAGAGAGGGATTGGCAATGGGTTTATGAGAGAATCTGGGGATATCGAAAGGATTGTTTATCTGGGTTTTGTTCAATAAAGCTGAGGAGGTACTCATGAAACAGTAAGGGATTACCGCAGCCATGACATTGGATTTGAATGAGGAGGAGTGCGCAGGATAAGC
Source organism: Tripterygium wilfordii (assembly GCF_013401445.1). Classification (NCBI taxonomy): domain Eukaryota; kingdom Viridiplantae; phylum Streptophyta; class Magnoliopsida; order Celastrales; family Celastraceae; genus Tripterygium; species Tripterygium wilfordii. The sequence goes on along the minus strand of NC_052243.1, from coordinate 485,761 downwards.
TTGGATGCGCATCAACAATCTAACAACCACTGGCCGTGCGCGCGCTAATTTAAACTTCTTGGGTTATGACATACGAGGACAAATACATATGAAGGTTACAACAATTATGCGGTGTGATTCGTGTGAAGATTTTTTTTAGTGAAGAATCAAAGATAAATACTGATCAAAGAAATTATTTTTAAAAGGATTTTCACTGTATTAGAAAGATATGAATGCCATTTTCAACTCTCTCTGGTCCCTTCAAAAAAAAAAAAAAACACTCTCTGGGGTCAAATAATGCAAATTAGAGCAGTATTCGTTTGTTAGTATTGTTTTAGCCACACATAAGAGAACTTTCACCTTATGAAAGGCAAATGGGCAGTACCCGTTTGAGTATGCAAAAAGACAAATTTGGCCAAAAACTTGTACACTCAAATAATAAATGGACCCCATCTACACTAGCAAGGTGCTTTCATCTATCAGTCCCTCACGGCGGACCTTTCCACTATACAACTTGATTTCACACTGTTAGTAATTCCATCTATTTACATCAGGAAAAAAAACACCCAGTTGATTTATCTCATCATGGAAAACCAATCCCCAAAAATACAACAAAATGCGCAGCGTGTAGATGTCTTTTTCAACCAGAAGCCAATGGCTCGAGGCATTTAAGTCGTGGTAAGCAAGTATTGTCTTCCTTCCCTCAATTTGTCTCAATCCCAGGCCAACCGTCCCAACGTTTCCATGTCTCCCGAACACAGCATCTGTCATTTCCTCAGCGAAGGGAGGACTCAAAAAAGCCACATTGGGTTGTCCTTAAATATGACAACCTCTAGGGCTTGAATTATCCACTTCAACAGGACCCTTTCTCTTCTCATTCCTGACTAAGTGAAGCTCTCAAGCTCTCATCTGGAAGTGTCCAGGAGAGCAAATGTCCACCAGCATCCCCGCTCAGTAATTGCTTCAGGTCACTTGTGAGGTGAAGAGCGGTAACTGGATGCTTATGTGATTTCAGTACCTTGTGGAGAACCAACCTGTACTCTGGCATTTTATCACCTAAATTTAATCCACTCATCCCACTGCCATTAGATCTGCTTTGTGCACTCTTTCGGTCAGAGCAGTGAACCATTTGCCACACCTTAATAGCCCCACTTTGATGTCCTGTAACATACCAGTTCGTGTCCAGCCAATCAGAGAATTTACAACTTCTCACTGAGAGAATAGAATCAGATGGCAGCTGGGATGTGTTAACAACTGCAAGGCAGTCCCCATTGATGCTCCAAATAGCAAGCAGAATTCCAGCTGCTGTTACCAGCTCTCCGGTCAAGTCATTCACGTAAAGAGCTGAAATCGGTGCCGGGAACTCTGGGAGCTGCCTAACAAAAACCAAAGAGCTGAGGTCCCATAGAATAACAGTGTGGTCATCTGATCCGCTCACAATTAACATGTATGGCTGGCAAACATTGAGGCATGTGATTTTGGCTGTATGAGCACAAAGAGCCTTTTCTAACTGCAAGCGTCGTGCAGCACGGGGACTATCCTTGCTGATTCTCCAAACAGACACTAGTCCATCATTAGCCCCTGTAACCAAAATTTGACCATCATAGCTAACACCTGCGCACTGAACCTGGTTGCCCTCATGAAGATTCTCATGGGTGGAGAGAAGCCTATCTTGATCGTAACTCATAAATCTCAAGCTACGATCTGGAAATCCCCATGCAACATATCTTGTATATGATCTAGGTTTTAGCAAACTGTTTGCCCCAGCCAGAAGAATTTTCTCATGGACAGTAACAATCTGGGTTATGGCCGAGGAGCTCTTGCGTATTTCATGTGGAACAAGATAGGGTGAATATTTAAGTGGATGTGGAAGGACCTTTCTGTCGGGACGCCTTTTTACATGGGCCTTGAGGAATAACTGCTTGGGAGTCTGCCCAAAGTGATTAATTTGTGCCAGAATAGAGGCTTTCATAGCAGGATCTGTAACGGAGTCTATATCCACACTCCCCTCGTATGTGTAATGATAGAACACGTTAACAGCCTCTTCAGCGGCCTGTCCAAGAAAGAAGAAGAACATACAGAATTATGACATGAGGGTAAAAAGGGCAGCTGAAAAAAGATATTGACAGGCCAACGCTAGCATGCCTACCACACAGGCAGATTAAAACGCGACCCCCTGGGGCACAAAGCCCCCATAGCACTGGCAGGGTGTTGCAATGGAACAACTACTATACCACTGGGCAAAGGATCGCAAATACTAATTAAATAACAGAAAATGTATTAAACAGATACGATCCCTAGAAAAATGATTATCTTCAAGGTACTCCTACGTATATCAGAGAGCTGTTGAAATGTTCTTACTCTCCTTAGAAAAATGGAGGAAGTTACTATATAATACATAGCAGGGAACTTTTGAAACCCACCTTCCCTCTCTGTTTATATCCAAAAA